>NC_063434.1:1529180-2129180 GCF_020379485.1 Brassica napus | reverse complement strand
GAAGGAGGTAAGTTAGGAATCTAATTCACTTTTATGTAATGTGATTATGACACCACCACAGTTAGTGATTAATGTGGAAATGGAATTGCAGGGAGAGACGCTGGGGAAGAATGCAAAAGGTTTGGTTGAACCGATACAAGCAGTAGGAAACACTGGGAATGTAGGCCTTGGTTTTCCTCAAAGGAGAAGAAGATAATCTGAGGTGCAGGCATTTTTCTCTTTATTAGTGTTCATACATATGTGAAAAGAATCTATATATGTATGATTCTCTACATACTGATTCATGGTTTCTATCTATGTTTAGTTATTTTCCTTTTAACCTTAGAGATGGGAGACTCAGTTACTTGATTGATTATCTCTTTGTTTCTGATTTATATTCCTTTGTGAAGGTGAGAATGATGGTGGATCTGCTCCAAAAAGGTATGCCGTGACATGGAAGAAACAATATCAACTTAGAGAAGTGCTATATCCAGTAGGGCTGCTTTTGTAGTGACTTGTTCCACAAGACAGATAACATTTTTGAGTTTGTAGATTAACCCTAAAAAGGGGTGTATAGTATTCTCTCTTAAGCGCTTGAAAATAGTATCTGTCGTCCTCGTTGATTAGTCTACGATCTTTTATAAGAAAACTGAGTTGATTATTTAATTCCTTAACAAGTATATAATATACTTTTGTGTAATAATAATACTAAGGAAATGATATTTAGTGGCGCGTATATCTGAAACCGTAGGAGTATTATTTTATGAAAAGTCAATAATAACGTCAGCGGCTTACGCTACGCGTCTTGTCGCTCTTGAAAGCAATTTCTGGGAAAATTCAAAGTTTTGATTTATCTATATCTATATATATATTGGAAACACGGATCTTCTTCTCTATATTCATTCAGCTTCATCCGTTACTTATCTCTTATTCTCTTCTATCCAAGATTGATGTCGATGATGACTATGGGAATTCAAGGCCAGCTTCTCGAGGTCACTGGTTCGTGACTTTTCTTATCATCCCTAATTTTGTTAATGAACCGTTTTGAATGTTATTCCATTGATTCGATTCTCAGAAATGTTACATTTCGTTTATGTGATTACAGTGGTAGGGTGCCAGAAATTGAAAGACACGGAATGGTTTTCAAGGCAAGATCCGTACGTTGTCCTCGAGTACAGCGGCGCTAGGCACCAAACACGAACCTGCACAGGTTATACAATCATTCATTCATTCATAAGATTTCTTCAGATCCTGATGAATTGTACTCATCTATGAATTTTCATTTACCGTTATTTTCAGATGGTGGAAAGAACGCAGTGTTTCAAGAGAAGTTTATGTTCACGTTGCTTGAAGGCCTTAAGGATCTTAAGGTTGCTGTCTGGAATAGCAACACTCTCTCCACTGATGACTTCATTGGCAATGCTACGTATGTCTCTTTTCATGTCTCTGCACTTCATTCTTCTTTTGCTCTGAAATTTCTCGGATTTAGGATTGAGTCTTTCTTCCATCTGTTTGTTTTGTTTGTTGTGATTAGGATTCAATTGCAGAAGGTTCTTTCTCAGGGATACGATGACTGTACCTGGACTCTTCAAACTAAAACTGGCAGGTAAACATTGATTTTTCTGTAGTTTTCATGGTGCACGTTTCTCTGTCTGATTTTTGATGTGGTTTTTGGTTAAACAGCATATAATATTGAACATATAAGTTGTTGTGTTGCTGCATCCTTGTGCACTGTGCTTTCCACTTTAGTGAAATGTTTAGTTCTTGCAATTTATATATAATGTTGACATGGATGCCTGGTTAAGTTCACTGATAAGAGTGGTCATTCTTGTCATACAAATGCACACCCTTTTTAATCACTATTTATTTTCTTTCCTAATATATAATGTGAAAAAAATACTCCTAAGATAAGATTCATGTTTCTACATTGAGCACACTAGCATTCAAATTGGGTTTCTTTGAAACTGATGAGATGGAACTGCACCTTTTGCAGTATATGGTGATTTTGATGTCTGGTGTTAGGTTACCTAGTAATGGAGTTCCATTTAAACATTGGAACTGCACCCTTTTGTTGTCATGTATTCACGAAATATCAGTTAATATGCAAAGATTTTGGTAGCTTGTTCTCAGCGATTGCTTCTTATAAGAACATTAGTTATTTGATTACACAGCTTCTGAATATGCATCAACTTTCTTTCTTGCAGATATGCCGGAGAAGTAAGACTCATACTGCATTATGCAGGTGCAAAGGTAAAAGTCAAGACTCAGTTAACAATATTGAGTTACAGGTTTCATTTATTCACAAACAAGGCTAAAACATACAATGTTATTTTTTATATGCAGAACCAACATCACCACGGGTCTGCGCCATCAGCACCACCGTATGCACCTCAAGTACCTCACTACTCAGCACCGCCTTCTCCATCTCCGTATTCCTCACCACCATACTCTGGACCATCTCTATACCCACAAGTACAATACTCTCAGCCGCAATCAGCATACCCACCAGCTTCACCCTATCCTCCTCAGCCATATGCTTACCCTCCTCCTCCCTCAACCTCCGCTTATCCTCCCGGTCCTTCAGCTTACCCTCCGGGTCCTTCAGCTTACCCTCCTCCTCCGCCATCCTCAACTTACCCTCCTCCTCCGTACCCTCCTCAACCATCACCATATTACCCACAAGGTACATAACTGTTCTTCCTTTTGTGTTAGGATATAGTAATAATTTACTTGTTAATATTAAGACCTCTAATATTATTCTTGTTATCCAGGTCCCTATCAAGGACAATACCCGCCGCCTCCATACTAAAAGCTCAGGCGTTGAGAATTGATGAAAAGTGGTTATCATGTATAATACTTAGTATTGCTATTTCTATAATAATTTGACGAATTTTTGTCTCATTTTATTTTTATTCTCTTTTTTTCTATCTCCTCTTTGCTGTTCTTGGCCTTTGCAAATTGTAGCATAATGGTTGCTATGGGTCACTGAAACTCATTGAGAAGTTTGGTATCTTTTTTATATGTAAAAAAAGTTAAGCCAGCTTGCTAATTATCTTAGCTACCTTAAACTCCCTCTTTCATCTTCAGTCAAAGAAACTGGAGTTGGCTTTTGTTCACGGCAGCTAATCATCGCACTAGTATACTAATTGATTTGGTCAGTGTCTATCTTTATACGTTGTTGACAATCGGCAAAAAAGGTTGCAGGATTTAGTTAAGTTGCCGACAGATTTTACTGCACTTTGGTTTCTCGATCTCTACTCCACTGAGTAAAAGTAGGTAAAGTGGAAAAAACAGAAAAATAAAATATTCATAAAATATGAAAATAGAAAAAAGAAACGACACATTTAATACTCAGAAAATAAAAGATTGCGCGAGTGAAAAAAGACAAACGTGAAAACCAACTCGCCCTTCTCTTCATAAATCAATCTCCTTCTTTTCACTCTCCTTCCCACTTCCCCAGCTTTTCTCCTCCTCTCTCTCTCTCTCTCTAGCCTCTCTTTTGTAGCTAGCTCCGTGCTACAAGCTAATCCCTGCACGCCTCCATAGAGTGGTGATAGACGGAGATAGTAAGATGAGTCTCTCTACCTTATCTTCTTCTGTGTAATGCCCTGAGCCAACACCATTAACTAAAAGAGCAAAACCAACTATATAGAAAGAGAAGATCTTTCTTTCTTCTCATTCTTGAGTCTAATCCTACAATGGCGATACCAAAGGAGGAAGAAAGTAGAGAAGAACATAACACTTCGTTTCTTCTCGATGCTCTCTACTGCGAAGAAGAGAAATGGGAAGACGACGAAGAAGAAGAAGTAGAAGCAGTTGAAGAGAACTCTTCCTTTTCTTCTGCTTCTACTTCTTCTCCATTGGCTATTCTGCAGCAAGATTTGTTCTGGGAAGACCAAGATCTGGTCACTCTCTTCTCCAAAGAAGAAGAGCAAGGACTCAGCTGTGTCGACGACGTTTATCTCGCCACGGATCGAAAAGAAGCCGTGGGTTGGATTCTTAGAGTCAACTCTCGTTATGGGTTCTCTACTCTGGCAGCTGTTTTAGCTATAACGTATCTCGACAAGTTCATCTGTAGCTACAGCTTACAGAGAGACAAACCCTGGATGCTTCAGCTCGTTTCTGTTGCTTGTCTCTCTCTTGCTGCTAAAGTCGAAGAAACCCATGTCCCTCTTCTTCTAGACTTTCAAGTAAATGATGACACTTGACATCATCTCCCTTAAAGTTTCCTTCTTTTGTCTCCATGTTACTCAATTTCTCTGTTTCTTGGGGTTTGTAGGTGGAGGAGACAAAGTATGTGTTTGAGGCAAAAACCATACAGAGAATGGAGCTGCTGATACTTTCTACTCTCCAATGGAAGATGCATCTCGTTACTCCACTTTCGTTTCTAGACCACATCATCAGGAGACTGGGGCTTAAGAACAATGCTCACTGGGATTTCCTCAACAGCTGCCACCGTCTCATCCTCTCTGTAATCTCCGGTTCGTAAACGACAAAAACTACAAACCCATTTCGTTTTATCAGCTTCTGAAGTAATCTTACATTCTTGTGTGCTTTTGTCAGATTCAAGATTTGTCGGCTACCTCCCATCAGTTGTTGCTGCAGCCACCATGATGAGAATTATAGAGCAAGTTGAGCCCTTTGACCCTCTTTCATACCAAACAAAGCTCCTCGGTGTGCTTAACATAACCAAGGTAAGCTTCTTTAAAAAAAAAAACTCTGTTTTATTTCACTTAGGCATTTTCACGAACACCTTTCGTGCATTCACAGGAAAAGGTGAAGTCTTGCTACGACCTCATCCTCGAGTTACCAATGGGCTTACAAATCGAAACCCAATCTCGCCGGAAACGCAAGAGCCGCGATTCGCCAAGCTGCGTGATCGATTCAAACCCTTTTAATAGCGACGAAAGCTCAAACGATTCGTGGTCAGCGAGTTCTAACAATCCACCATCTTCGTCTCCGCAGCAGCAACAGCCTCCGTTGAAGAAGATGAGAGGGGATCAAGAGACGCAGAAGGAGAAACCAGTTTTGCATCTTCCATGGGCAATCGTAGTAACCAGTCCGTGATTGGAGCTCAGTGTTCTGTTCTTACGGGTTTTCCGTTTATAATTATTATTACAAGTCTTTTAAATTTTAGAACAATCTTTGTATTAAGTGGAACGTTGCATGTACGAAATGTCGAGAGTGCCCTTACTTTGCGGTGGCGTGTGTGAAGGGTATTCATGACATTTGACTGCATGGGATGTAATGAAAGAGAATAGAAATAATAGTATTTTGCGTAAAGTTTAATCTACGGTGTTGTTGATATTAAATGTGTTTTAAATTAATTAGTAACAAATAATTCTTTAAAGATATATATTTTAGAGAAAATTTTTATTTTTAAAAGATTCAATTTTTACATTTTCAATGCATATTTTATTAACTAATTGCAAACTTCAAAAATTTTAATTGCACTAATTGATTTTTTATTAGTTTAAAATTATGGAAAAAGATAAACACAAAAAATTATGCAAATTTAATATATTTTATTAAAATATATAAAAAACTAGAATATTGATCTTTTAGGAACATAAGGAATATTTTAGAACATCTGATATACCAATTTTTAGTCCAAAAGGCGCATATAATACAAATTATATAAATGAGATGTCAAAATCTTTAATATGAATGTTTATCATGGAATGCGATTGTTGTGTTTATGATTGAAAATGAAGGATTTAGCGTTTTAGGCTTTGACTTGTTGAGAAGAGGCAAGTTTTGCTTTTTGGGTCAGTCTTTGAATATAATCGCTTCCATACATGAAATAATAATAATTTTAAAAATGAGAAGAAAAAAAAAAAGAATTTGAAAGAAGCAACACAATAATTGTATGTTTTCTTTGGAAGGTAATATAACACCAGATGACAAGAAAAGAAAACGCAAAACAATAATTGCTTTAGATTTTCTTGCTAAATGTCTTCTCAAATTGAAACCTGCTCTACGTGCACGAGGCGCGTATCAACTAACCAAAAAAAAACTAACCCCAAACATATTAACCATGTAAAGGTAAATTCTTATATATGATCAAACGAATTGCTTATACAGAATACGAAAACTCTTCTTTTCACTTTTTCTTTTCCAAATTTATTTTTTCTTTGAACTTTTTCAATAAAAACGAGTATTATTTACCAACTTTATTCACGTGTGACACGAATTTTCTCCTTCTCTTTTTTTTTCCAATTCATTTCATTGTCTAGATTTAAAAAAAAACAAATTGCTTTAGTATGTCGTTTCTTAACTCTCGGCCACTCGTCATCAAAAACATATCAACTCCTATCGTTTATGTAATACTATGTACATAAACGTTTTAATATTGTTTTATACAAAAGTTACGTACGTCCTCTAATTCAAAAATATATATATTTGTGAAAGGTGCCAACTATTTACACCCATGTGTATTAACTATTGAGTAAGATGATATAAGTAGTTCAAAAAAAAAAAAGTAAGATGATACAATAATATTAATGAAATGCGAGAAATGAATTCATGTGTCATGTACGTATGTGGAAAGCGGGAGATTTTCAAAATGGGAGACCAAAAAAGTCTATGGTTATTGTCTTCTATATAAAATTTTAAAATAATTAAATTGTTGTGGAGAATATGTGTTTCTGTCTTTTTTTTTTTTTTTTTGTCTCTTCTATTGGTCTTCTGCTCTTTAAGGTAAGCTATCAATATCATTGTACCATACGCATCTCGTGAACCATATAATGACTTGCCATAAATTATCTTTTTCTGAAACAAAAATAATACTAACAGAAGTGAAGTTACATTGTTTGTAAGTTTCTGTATGTTTTTATATATACAGGCAAGCATTCTTCTCGATTAAATCATTCTTTCCCTCCTTCCCATCAAAAAGATGTGTGAATCTATTCTTCATCAGCTTCTAATCTTGTTAATATTTATTAATAGGTGGGAGTTAAAAGCGATGCTTTTACTGAAGAAAATGGTCAAGTTACTTGTGTTGTATTGGTTTGTTTGAAAATGAAATGGTAAATAATGGGAAAAGGAAAACAGCTTGCACCCAACATGGAGAAAGGGCAAAGAGGTCAATGTGTCCCCACACAACAATATTATCATTCTCTAGGGCTCTGTGACCTTTTTTATCTTAAATGTTTCTTCTTTTGACCTTTCTCTTCCTTTTTACTTCCATTCTTCTTTTTTCCTTTTATTGTATTTAGAGCAGGATTATTGCAGGTGCTAAGAGGAGTGCTTAAGGGTGGGTTCCACCAAAAAAGGAGAAGCAGCGATGCCAAAAACGCCAGATCTGGCGCCGGTGCTTGAGCTGTATCGCGGGCCCCACTGACACGTGGCGGCCCGCGATTTGTTCGTTTTAATTTTTTTTTTTTAAATCAGAGAAAAAACCAAAAAAAAAAAAAAAAAAATTAAGCACCCCACTTGGGGTGCTAGGGTTAAAGATGCTCTTACAAGTGAAAGAGAATGTGGTAGTATCATTGTATGGTCGAAGTGGTATGCGGGGGACAATGTTCAAATAACTAAGTTGTTATAGTCTTATAGAACTACATATCATTTACATCCCTTTGTCAAAAGTTTCGGATTAATTAAGTATTTAGATAAATCATAAGTAGAATGAAGTGGGGAATGGTTTTTTAGTCTAATAGTCATTGATCGTAAGTTCGATTACATAAACTAGGTGAATAACTTTAACGTCTCATGCTGTAACTGTTTTCATTTGTGAGAGTCATTATTATAGACTAATGATTCAACCGCAAGACCATAGATTGATAAGATAATATTATCTTCTATATTGTTAGATTCAAACCTGAAGCAATAAGGAAAAAAACAATACATGTACTTGTATTGCTTAGCCACATGCAATCATCGACTGATAAAGTGTAAGCTATTAGCTATTCAAATAGTTTCGACGATTACACATATAAAGAACACACGTCGTTTTGAGATATGTTAGAAGAAGTCATCAAGTCATTACGAGTGCGTTGAGTTATTCTCTTTTTGACCATTTAATTGAACTGAATCATAGTTAGTATACATCTTAAACTAGTTTACTTTTACAATAGTATAATAGGTGCGCAGAAGTATTTAGTAGTCAAGGTTTGTTGACAAAGATCACATGCATTGAAAAATGAGGATATGATTAGCTTCGGAACAAGGAAGTGGGATGAAAAGGAAGTAGAGAACAAAATACAAAAAAAGCGACAAGAGCGCATTCTCAAATTTTAGTCTTTGAATCTGCTTACAGCTGCAAAATCTGTGATGGTTAAAACAAAGTAATCATTGGTGCAATGGTGTAAAAAAAACAAAAGAATAAAGATCTAAACGGTGACCAAGAAATAAAAAGGAATAATGCATTTTTTGCTATTTTAATTTTTTTTTATCATTTATAAGAAATAGTTTTTCTTTTTCATTCCTTTTCAATCTTTTTATTATACAAAAATATAAAACAAATTTGTTTCTCACTAAAATTGATAAGAAATAATTTTTTTCTTCATTCCTCTAATTTTATTCTTCTGCATTTTTCCCTTATTTATTTCTAGTGTTCATATAATGGTCAACAGATAGATCCTAAATTATATTGGGGCATTAAAAATAAACAAATTATATTGTATCATATGAACATATCATATGTATGTGTATACAGTTTTGAATTACCTCACAGTCAATATATGGGATTAGAATTGGGGTTTTAATAACATAAATACGTTTAACCTATTTTACAAATAATACTGTTATGGAATGAAGCGACATTCAAAATTACTTAGTGGAGTCATCGTATGAAGTAATTTTTAATGTAGCGGTCATTCCATAATTTACAATATTTTACAAAACGAACTTATATGATTTTTCATAAATTTACAGAGAAAATCAAATAATACAAGCCCTTTATCAAAAAAATAAAATCAAATAACACAAAAGATTCAACGACGATAAATAGATTTTTTTTTTTTGCAAACCAAAATTTTCATTAATACTTAAACTGGAGATACAGACCAAAGAGCATGTTTGGCAACATAATCAGCCAAAACATTGTTCAGTCTAGAGATAAATTTAAACTTAATTGATTTAAACCAAAAAACCTATTTGGCAACAGAATCAGCCAAAACATTATTTAATCTAGGGATAAATGAACTGGGACAATCCGAAGTCGTATCCTCTTGATTTTCAATATTAGCGACATCATGTCCCCGCAAAGATACTGTCCATAATTTATACATGAGATGAAACTAGTGTAAAATAAAACTGAACGGTCAATTTGTTTGGTAAACTAGAAAACAGTGTTATATGTTACCGGATAAATAAGTCAAAATATGCATCGCTCAGTTTTATAAGTGTAACACGTGAACATACATATATATATATATATATAGATTTGCTAAACTTCCACACCATACCCTGAACCGAAGGTCCGAAACACACGAAAACTTCCCAGCAGTATCCGGGCTGAACTATATTCTATATAGATTTTAGCTATATGTTTCTAGCTTAGTCAAAGTCAACATTATAAATTAGAAAGCTAAAATAAATCAGCTGAGAATGTAGAAGAAATAAAATATTAAGATGCATCACAAGAAATAAATGGGATGAATGTACATATGTTCTAATGATTAGTAATTAATTGAGAAATTATGGCAATAATAATATCAAAATGAAAAATGTAGAATGTAGAATACAAGAGTATAAATAAAGTAGGACCAAACGAATATAAAAATGAAAATGAGGTGCGTGAGCTGCGATTTCAGAACCTGTCGCTATGGCCCCTCTCCTTCAGACAAATCAGACTGCAGGTCCCAAACCCTTGTTCTATTTCGTGATTCACATTATTGTATGCTTTTATCTCCCTATTTCTTATGCATACATGCACATCAGACACATATTTATTATCTATGACGATATACAAGTTGCCTAACATATCGGTGTGTATATATATATATATATATGTGCATATAAGTTTGAGCTTGTTTAGACCAGTTTCAATCAATTTACGATGCCCTAGTGAATGTAACATTTACTTCTAATTCTATTAACGACCTTATAGAGAGCGAAGATGTCTAGATTTTTGTCTACATTCAACTAGGAAATGTTCATGATGTTACCTCTTCAATTCAACTGACAATTAAAAAATCAGTGGCTATATTTCTTTTTTGTCAACAATCAGTGGCTATATATGTGTCTGTGTTTTAGTTTTCTTATAGTATGGGATTTTTTAATAAAAAGAGGTCCATATTTAAATATATATATAGTTAGCTATCAAAGGGGTTTGATTCTATTAAATTATTTAATTTATCAAAATAGAAATATTTGGAAGATAGTGAAAATAGTTTCGGAACCGGAAGATTGATCAGTATTTGTAAATTATTTTAAAGACATAAAGATCATGAAGAGAAGTTTTCACAGTTCAGAGTTCATTCATATACCATGAACGCAAAATTCAAGGGCGGACAGTCTTGCACGTAGTGCAAAAAAGCAACTATCGTTTGTCATCCATATCCATATGGATGCGGAGCTACCAGTTTGGTTTGCAGAGTTTATATGAATCTGTTTATGTTGATGATAAAAAAAATGTTTAACGAAAATATATGATTATATAAGCATAAACCAACCCAATGTGTCAACTGGTATCCAATGTGGTATTTGTGTATTCATATCATTTAATAGTGGTCACGATCTCATATATGAATCCAAATCTAGTCTCACGTTTTCACAATGAAACATCAAGAAACATACAAAACTTCCCTCAGACAAATTCCGCCTTTCTTTTTCTTTTTCTTGCAAGATCTTATCGATTGGAGCTACAAACCAGTTTCTATTTGACCATATAATATTTTGAATGTAGCTACTTGTAGTCAATGTGATAAATTAATTCCATATACATTCTCAAGAAATTGATCAAGTCAGAACACTATAATTCTCAAGAAAATTAGTGTGGTAGTCGGTCCACTATAACATTAAATATGTTTTATTTGGGGACAACCTGTATCATCCGATAAAACATATCATAAAAAATATCAATTTGTTTCCATCCACTGGATAGCATCAAGATATATTCAGTGTGAATTTAACCTAGACGACGGTATTACATATTATTTATACTTAGGTAATGAAACAAATTTAATGCATATATTTTTTTAGAAATAAAATGATAGGATATGATCTGATCGATCCCTACACATGCAGAGTTACGTTCTTATTAAGGTTTTGATATAAGCGACACAGCTTGTTTCCTTTTAACAACCATATTATATATAACAAAGATTTATTTCGGATGTTGAAATTTGTTTATGTTGTATTGGGATTTTGGTTTTCATATTGTCGTAATACAGTAAAGGTAATCATCATATATGGTACAAATATTAGAGAAGAAAGATGAAACTCACGAGATATGTATTTTATGTTGTCCAAATCGGTGGACAAACGATTCACTATGGCTCAGAATCTTATGTTTCCTATGCTCAAAATTTACTTTTGTTTTTGGTTGGTTCATTAAAAAAAAGTCATGCATGTAGGTATAATGTATATTATGGACTGGCCGTTGGATCGTACGTACGTATTACTTGAACAAGTAAATGTCGGGATTTTGACAGAGGAAGCGAATGAGCAAAACTATGCCAACATATTCAATAAAGTTAGAGCTTCCTTTCATTTTTTTCTTCATGTGTTGTAAGATTTCAACTTCTTGTTTACCTAACATCGCTACCCTTGTCCTTGAAATATTTATTGAGTTTTACCTTTCATTTTTATTATCATTATTTAGAAACTGAAAAGTAAAGCATAATGTTCTAAGAACTGTAAAAATGTATCTTTAACACTATTAAAAATGTATCTTAAAAAGTTTTTGATACATTTATTAACGATTACATGCATACGTTAGTCTTGCATTTTAGTGAAAATATTCTTCCAAGCTAAAATATGCAAAAAGCAACCTAAACCTAAACCTTAGCCTTACCTAAAAGATGAAAAGGGTTATCTGAATTAGCTACAAACATTTAGACTCTGAAAACCATTTTTTGTCAACGAGACTCTGAAAACCAATTAAAAAGTAGAATAAAAAGGGAAGAATGTTGGACTCAAATTATTTTTAAATGATTTTTTTCGAGATTCGATATTGATTGATGTTGAAAAATTCGATATGTTTCTAGGCATGCAGTTGTTGGTAGAGATTTATGCCCATTTGCGTTATAACTAGTATGGTCGATTTTGAATGTATGTAGTATTATTACAAAACAAAAATTGAGATTCTAATCTCTCCATTCAAAACTAAATGATTATAATTCCTTAAAATGGCAACGTTTCAAATACAGTATATTTTTTTGGACAGTAAAATGTTAGATGGTTATATTCAATCCGACTGGTCCAACTAGAATCAAACACAACATGTTTGCAGGGTTTAATCAAAGCTTGCATCTACGAAAATATAAACAACAGCGAGTCAAGTTTTGAATGTCCTTACACAAACTTTGCAAAGTGATTGAGTCAATATGAGTATTGGGAGGATCATTAATTTTTTTTATCAATATGTGAGTAAGGAATTAGTTGCAAAGTGAAATTCGAGATCAATTCAAAGAGTTTTCTTTTTTTTCGTTTTTTGTCAAGCCAATTCAAAGAGTTATCAAAACAGTGGAAAACAAAATAAATAGTAAAAGGTAAGCAAGGGAAATAGCTTTTCAATAATATGTTTTTTAATTTTTTTAAAAAATTAACTAATGAAGTGGGTTTGGATGTCTCATCAGGCATCACTACAAAAGGATGTCTTGTTTAGACAAAGATTTTGGGTATCTTCTCCCGCTACCACTTTTAAGATTGACCCATTACCTCTTATCTTCTCTCAATACTATTTGCCTTTATCCCTTTTCCATATTTTATAATAAGAAGTAACTACCGGTTTTTATTATGGGGGAAATAGATAGCATTCACTAGTCTGTCCCTTGTTGAGCCATTCATCTCTTGCTGCCAAATTTTATACTACACCATCGACCTCACTTTGCAGGCTTTGAAGCCAAGCCAAGCCCATTTAGGCAATGGGACTAAATGAGTCAATCGCCAAACTACTGTCCTAAAATTTAAAGAGTGGAGCTACATGGTTTTAGATGGTGTGTCTTCTCCGCAAAGTGGAGCTCCATGGTCTCCATTTTCCTCGACAGAGAATAATATGGAACGGCAGCTACACAAGGAGAAGGTTTTTTTTTTTTGCTAAAACACAAGGAGAAGGTTTCCAAGGCAATGAACAAGACAAGAAATATTAATGTTCTTAAAATCAAACCAAACGAAACGAAACACAACAATTAAGTCTCAAACCAAACAAACAAGGGGAACATCCACCCTTAATATTAAATTAAGAAAATATTACTAGCAAAGATCAAGTTCCAGTTTCCACTAGAAGATTGAGAAAATGCTTCATTGATCAAGTTCAAGCATTGTGTAGAGTAACTCTCAAATGCCTCGAACCTCTTTCGACAATCTTCTGAAACTCCTCGGCTGCAGTCAGTACCAACCTCCTTTGCTCATTGTTCAATGTCTTTGCCGCATGAAGGTCAAGCCGTTCCATCACACGTCCGGTTCGGATCAGGTACTGCAGCACATGTAACTCGTTCGGGATGCCACAAAAGTTTATAACTTTCACAGCCTTAAGTGTCCTTTCCAAACACTCATACGTTTTGTTGTTGAGCCAAAACGTTTTTGGATGTATTAGCGGCCAATATCTCTGCGACATCTAATTAAACAAAAGCGTTTGAACAAATAACATGACCTAATAGGCTATATCTATATTGCAATATCGTATACTGGATTTAGATATATACAAACAACGAACATACCACGATAGGCCCAGTAGTATACGTTTCGAACGTGAGAGATTCGAGTTCCGGACAGCTATTGAGAAATATAGTTATTCCTCCGAACTCATGTGGGTACATATGTGTCTTAATCACCAAATGTCGTGTTTTCATCGGATCGTGCAATTTCATAGGATCGTCACAATCTTGGATCATCATCTTCATAACAAAAAGAAATGATTAGTAGAACCAAAGTAATATTACTAATCTAATCTGGTTTTACAAAATTTACATGTTACAGCATTTTCTACATTATTAGTTCTTCGCTATAGAACCATTACTACTTTACCTAGAATAATTCAAAATTTTCATAGAAGCCTAAACTATTTGAAGTTATAATGAATGTCAATGATCTCTTCTCCACCTAAACGTAACCACGCTATGTTTTGCTTACTCTTTCATTCAATATCTTTTCACACTTCAACCTTTCAACTATGAAGCATTTCACTGTTAATAGTTTTTCTAGGGTTGCAATAAAGTTTTACATCACCAAACAAAAAAAAAAATCTATGATATAGATACTATGGATCTTAAATCATTAAAAGGGGTGAAAACTATATACCTCAAGAAGAAAAGGGCAGATCGTCAAGTTCCTAACATATATAAGATTGGAAAATAGACGAGTGATATCCAATCCATTCTTTTGATTATATATCAACTTTATATGCAGAGCACCAGGAGGTTGTCTCGAATTAGAGCTTGATAAATTAATAACTAGATTTTTGGTTTGTTTGGTAGCAGCAAACTCGATTAGAGACATGATATCTTCCTCAAAACCCACTGGTTCTGGTAGACAAAGTTCAAATGTCTCGATGGTGTTACCAGTAAATCTCGAGATCCATTGATGCATAACGCTAACAAACAAAGCTCTCCTCTCAGAATGTTTGGCCTCTGTATCAACAACAAATTGGTTCAGGCCGAACTCAGACTCTTTGAATACGAGGTTTGTTGTTTCACGACAAAGATTCTTCCATCGCTTAGCAAGAACACTTGTTTGTACAGATTGTTTGAAAGGTAAGAAAGATATGATTAAAACCAGAAGGCAATCAGGTAAATTCGAAAGAAGATTAGGTTTTGTTCCTGAGTCCATGATGAAAATGTGATGATTTAGAGAGAGGACTAAAAACAAGATTCGCTTCGCAGTTGAAGATGGTTGTCTGTGAATAAGCCAATGATTATCTTGAGTTACATATTTATATGGTTTTGAAAGGCTCTACATATTTGGTTTGTGATGATAGTGTTTTAACCACTCTTACCTTTTGCTTTGCCTTTTTATTATATAACTTGTCTTTGAGTTTTAAAAGAAATATTTTAGACAAATAATTATTTAATTATATATCAATCATTAGAAAAAACAATCAGTCATTTAAAATATAAGGTTTTAAGATATTTATATTAATTTTATAATAACTAAAATTGAAATAATTTATATTTATTTAAATTAACTGAAATTTTATTTACTACATGCCAAAATAATTACCTTTTTTTACTGAAGAACCATTACCATATGTTTAAAATTGAAGATAATGGCACAAAGAGTAACATATCTAATTACAAGTATCAAATGATAATACAATGTATATTATAATCATTATATGGAAACAGAATATTTTTTTCTGTAAATATATACAGGCAAATATTCATATAAACCAGATATCCTTGACTTGACAAAGAAAATCTTGCTTAGCTTATTTTTCTTTATTTGTTTTACTTGAACAACTGGAAAAACTAATCCAGAAACAAGTTTATGGACATGGAAACACTTAAACAAAATCAAGAATGTAACAAAACAAATAACCATTTAAAGTATAAAAAGATTTACTATATCATATATGATATATCTGTATAACAAAAAGATATGTTATATAATTCTATAAAAACATTATAGTATTAGTAAATTGGATAAAACCCGGCCCAAGCCCAAGAATCAAAACATCCATTACATGCCCATGTCCACTAAACATGGACGGGCTTGAAGTTGTAACGCGATGAGATTAGCTTTACGAAAATGAAATCAAGGATCGTAATAATTGAGTAAGAGTAGGGGTAATATTGTAATTTAACAGAAATCCAAAATGATTGCTCCCCCCGACTCGTCTTAGCTCCTTCCACGCTTCAGATCCGAGTTTGGGAGAAGCTCTCTTCGCGATCAGCTCGTCTTGCAGCCTTCAGGTCAAAACTCGATTCCACTTGCAGCCTGCGATTGATTTCGTTGTTTGACTTCTTTTCGAGTGATCGGATCGTCGATCATTTTATTCAATCGATTTTGGAAAATGCGTTTGCTAGTTTGATCTGTTTCTTGTTGACATTTCATTGATGCTTGTAGATCGTGTTTTGCTTTCCATCAAAATCGATAACACGACGTCGTATCAGATCTTCCGCTTTGTGGTTTTCATGTCATTTGCTTATGGTTACTATGTTTACATTCGTAGGGATTCGAATCAGTTCAGTATCAAGTGGTGTGTGTTAAGTTTCTCGATTATCCATGGATCAAGCGGAACTGTCTACGGAGCAGGTTCGTGATAATGATGTTATTTAACTTTTTTTTTTTTTTTGCTGCATTTTAATATTTGAAAAGATCATGCGAGATCTTTGTGGCTTTGACTAGTTTATAAATGTTAATAATGAATTTTATTTGTATTGTTATATTACCTTGCAGGTATTGAAAAGGGACATTCCATGGGAGACTTACATGACAACTAAGCTCATTTCAGCTACTGGTCTCCAGCTCTTAAGGCGCTATGACAAAAAAGCTGAGAGTGCAAGGGCACAGTTGCTCGATGAAGTAAACCTTCCTTCTTTCTTTTTCTCATTTCAAACAGTTTATAGACACTTGCCTCTGTGTTATTATTAGTGGTTCAAGTTTTTAATGACACCTAGTCATTATGAAGTAATATAGATCGTGTCGTTTATTGCAGGACGGTCCAGCTTATGTTCATCTGTTTGTTACCATCTTGCGTGATATATTCAAGGAGGAAACAGTGGAATATGTTTTGGCTTTGATTTATGAGATGCTCTCTGGTAAATAAATCCTGAATCTATTTGCATTCACCTTTTCGTCGTTTTTAGATACCGACTGTTGACCAATGATGAATGCATCATCTGTTTTCCAGCAAACCCAACACGAGCTCGGTTGTTCCATGATGAATCTTTGGCACATGAGGATACTTATGAGCCTTTCTTGAGGTGAGTCCCTATGCAATACTTATATGACTTTAATCTGTTCCAAGGCAAGTTTGTTTCCAACGCTTATTGGATAGATTATGTTGTTATTTGTTTCTGATTTGGAAAGATGTAGGGCTTGTTGCATTTTTCTCATTTTCTTACTTGACATACTAACGTGTCAGATTTCCTTAGTTACAAGAAACATCTATTTCTCAAAAAAATTAATATGCCTGTGTGTGTATGTTTAGTAGGACATTTTCACATTACCTGATTTCTTAGTCCTTCACTTATGGGGCAGTGGTTCCAGAATTTGATTTCATTGCTCTGTCTCTTGATCGTTTTGTCTGAGATCCTTGTTTTTAATTATTATGAGTTAATTATTATTTCAGCTATAATCTTCCTAACAAAGTTGAAACATATGCAACACTCCGTTGGGGGAAACTGCTTTCAATTATATTTTTGCTTGATTTTGGCTGTTTATCATCAGAAGTATGCAATCTAAAAGATATATCCCCTTTCAGGTTGCTGTCGAAGGGAAATTGGTTCATTCAAGAAAAAAGCTGCAAGATCGTTGCCTGGATAATCAGGTATTGTAGAGTTCAATACTGATTTATCATACTTAAAAAGCATGTCTCTAACATACATTATCATTTACTTGGCGGGTCTTGCTTTTCTTTTAACATACAGTGCTAGGCCAAAAGCTGGTAATGGTGTTATTGCTAATGGAGAAGCCTCTGCTTCTAAGAAACCTATTACTACAATTGATGATGTACTCAATGGGTTGGTGGAGTGGCTTTGTGCTCAGGTTCTTCTTCTTTTCTTTCTCTTTTTCGTTTATGTTAGCATTGCATTGTTTTTTTAAGTGGCGGTAATTCTTGAAAAGCGTTTGAGCCTTTGAGGTCAACCATAGGTTTCACAATCCTTAATTTTGAAATGCAGTTGAGGCAACCTTCTCATCCTACTCGTGGTGCTCCAGTTGCAATCAGCTGCCTCTCGACATTGCTTAAGGAACCTGTTGTCAGATCATCGTTTGTTAAGGCAGATGGGGTGAAGTTACTTGTCCCTTTAATCTCACCAGCATCCACTCAGCAGTCTATCCAGGTAATTATATATTTGGTGGAAGTATTTTTAAGTGAAAAGTGTCCACAAAAGCTGTAGAGAAGTATTGCAGTTTCCATATTATGCAGTCTTTTGTGGAAAGGCGATGACTAGACAGACACTCAGGGTGAAACCCGCTTTGATTTTTAAATGACTACTAATGCTGTGGATTTAAATTATTCCCTAATTTGAAGTGTTGCCTGGATAAATTAGTAACAATTAGACAGTTCTCTTTCAGTTTCTCATTTAGTCATAATGTCTCAGTAACTAACCCTTGTGATTTGTGTGATCTCGACCAACAGCTTCTCTACGAAACATGTCTCTGCATCTGGCTTCTTTCCTATTATGAACCAGCAATAGAGTACTTGGCAACATCTAGGACAATGCAAAGGCTCACGGAAGTGGTCAAGAGCTCGACTAAGGAAAAGGTGAGCTATGTTCTCTAGCGTGACTTGATCATTGCTATCCTGCAAATATTTAAAATTTCATATGGCGTGGCTTGGTTGGTACTTCAGAATTTCTGTCTGCAATACCAAGATTTTTTGTTTAGATCATTAGTTTGCATAATTGTTATGATGCATTTGTTGTACTTTCTCTGACAGTATTTTGTCTTATAGGTTGTCAGGGTGGTCATATTGGCATTCAGGAACTTGCTTCCAAAAGGTACATTTGGTGCCCAAATGGTTGATCTTGGACTCCCACATATCATCCACAGTCTGAAAACACAAGCATGGAGTGACGAGGTTAGACAAGTTAAATACAAAGCTGAGTACTGCTTACTAGCGTTAATGTTGAACAACATGACGTGAGAATATCTGGTCATTTTAGTGATTCCTACACCATCGAATGTGTACTAGTATATGCCTTTGTTGCAAGCATTGCCATTGTTAAAGATGTTCAACTCTAATTTTGGAAGGACTTGCTGGATGCACTGAACCAACTAGAAGAAGGGCTAAAAGACAATATCAAGAAGCTGAGTTCCTTCGACAAATATAAGCAAGAGGTTCTTCTTGGCCATCTTGACTGGAACCCAATGCACAAAGAGGCCAATTTCTGGCGTGAGAATGTCACAAGCTTCGAGGAGAATGACTTCCAGGTATTCTTCTCCTCCCCTATAACCTGCAGAGCTCAAAGCTGGCTAGGTCGGGCCTGTTTGGTCATTGAAACAAGCTAATCATTTGTTTAAACTTATGGATGCAGATACTCAGGGTTCTCCTCACAATCCTGGACACTTCAAGTGATCCAAGATCGTTGGCAGTGGCGTGCTATGATCTCTCGCAGTTCATACAGTACCATGCAGCGGGGAGAGTGATTGTAACAGACCTCAAGGCGAAAGAACGAGTGATGAAACTGATGAACCATGAGAACGCTGAGGTTACCAAGAACGCTCTCTTATGCATTCAGAGGCTTCTCCTTGGTGCTAAGTACGCCAGCTTCTTGCAAGCTTGATGGGACTTCCATGTTTCTTTCTATATATGGAAAGCAACCAAACACACACAGAGTGCGTTTCTTTTTTTTTTCCTATGGATTTGTTCATTCCAAACAAAACCTTCCCGAACGCCTGCCTCTTTTTCTTTCGAATCTACATTCGAAGAGCATCTCTTTATTATTTGTCCTGGAAAATCTTCTGTATGATTAAATAATTTGTGCGTTGTGTTTCTCCTTTTTGTATTTATTTATTCAATAAAAAGGCATTGAGGAATGCTATTGTTACAGACAGCAATTTTGGGCCAGTTTGTCGTTATGAATGATGTGAGAGTTTCAGTATATTGCCAGATGATATATATGGTTGCATCTTCGATTTCCATTGGTTGCATATGTTCATGCATTCTCTAGTAATGGTTGCTTTGATTTACTTCGAACACAATCATATAATTCAGAAACACTAAGAGCAAAAGGAAAAACTAAACAGGGATTTGCATTCTGATGAATGTAGAATTGAAGTGATATGAAAGAAGGATGTATATGATACAAGAAAATGACAATAAACATATGGGGCAGAGGCTTCTATCAGTTTTTAGAGGAAGATTGGAAGATGAAAACCGCAGTAAGAACACCAACCAATGCTGTAACAGCCAAAGCAACCGTAGGCAATGGACTCGCTACCCCAAAATTCTGAACAAAACAAACAAACAATAAGACATATATCATAACAAAACTCGAGGCATTATTACATTCGCTCTTTGATTAACAAATAAAAGTTTCATTTTTTTTATAATTCAGAAGAAAGGAGTTTTGATGTAGAGTTAGTTACCTCAAGAAGTCCTTTGCCAGTGGCGATCTCAACAGAAATGGCGACAGCAAAACCAACCATAGCGCCACGACCAAGCCATATGTCCAAACCGCTGCCTCCTTCTGTACTTTGCTCGCTTCTAACTGAAACGGATGCTCCTCTTCTGTTCCCACTTCCTCCTCCTCCACGAGGCAACCTCAAGTTCAATGGCACTGAAACAGAGACAGATACACCAAAAACTCCATTTTTAATTTCGGATTCACATACCAAGCAAGAAACTAGCTACTAAGTCAATTAAGGAAGACGTACACAGAGGAGAACCAGAAGCGAAAGTGGATCTGCTTCCAGCAAGCTGCGGTACATGAACTCTACATGTGTTTGTGATTCTGCCTAGCTTGATGGCGCCAGGATCTGGCAAAGATAAAATCCAAAACTAGTCAAAGACATGATACAGAGGCTAGTATTAGAAGAAGAAGCATACTGAAAAGATAGAGAGTATACTGGAAAGAGAGAAGGAGAGAGACGCAGATACTTGAGATAGGGCCATGTTCTTTCGCTGTTAATTTTTCCAATTCGCGCCACCCTTCTTCTTCTTCTTCCTGCTTCGTCCTCCTTATCAATAGTCGCAGAAATATCTGTTCGAGCTGGCGCCACGTGTTTACACTCCACTCATTAACTTCATATCTTATTTAAAACGACGGCGTTTAAACATTTTCTCTAAACCGGACTATCTTAACTAAACCAAAGCGAACCATTATTAATTTTCTTTTGGTTGGTTGAATTAATGATGTTTTATTGTTTTATAATCCAGTTTAATTCAGTTTAATTCGAAACATCTTGAGCATTCCATATTTTACTTCAAAATAGAGTGCGGTAAAAAATGCTCCAGTGACATGCTCACTGATTAGATTCCTGAGGATGCAAACCATCTTTTGTATTGTTTCTCCATAAACTGAAGAGAAAGAAGCACTCAGAACAATGATAATTAAGTTGAAACATCAAAGAGACTACTTGATGAGGACATCAAGTCATCATCAGAACAGGAGAAAACCAATGGAAAACATGAAGCTGAGAAGAGCTAAAGAAGTCGATCAGGACATATGTGCAATCAAAACGCCATAGCTCACAAACCAGATGGAACTTATTCATGAAACCGGTTTTGCTGGATTCTACACTCAACAAGAGCACGCGGCGAATTGGTTTCATATTAAAAGGATAAATGGTTTAGAAGATATGCCATTTTCAAGTCAAGGGTGGCCCGACTTGCCTTATTTGGAAGATCAGTGGTTTAATCAGTTGCAAACCAAACATTGGCGACCAGGAGATTTATCTATACACATACAAGGGTCCAGAAGAGTCAGACACGTTCTTAACATGCACCAGAAAGCACCGGATTACATGGAATCAAAGGAGAGACAATACTTTCCATTTTTGGATGCTTTCACATTTGGAGGAAATAGAGCACCAACGACCAACCTATCAAAGCTACAACGTTCTGGAAATATTAATAACTCATCAGAAAGTCTGCAGCTGCACCAGCACCCACCAGAATACTCAGAATCAACCAAGACCAGAATTGCCATTTTTGGAGTCAAAAGCCATTAATTCCCAACATCTCTTTTTTCACCAGGCTTGGAATGATTTCGACCATTATTTCAGCAATCAGAATGTTCCTAAGATGCTTTCCTACAGTCTAAAACCGTCCAGATACAAAGCCATCATTCCAGCCCTTGAATCAAGCCATTGGAACCCCAAAACCCTCCAACAGCTAGTTTTCTTTATGTTTGATTTTCTTTCCATTTTCCTAGACTTCCCTTAGGCCTGCTGTAATATTCACCTTTCAATCAAACAAGAAATATATTCAGTTTATTTTGTTTTATCAAAGTTTGTCTTTGCATAAAATCTGTCATTAGAATTCAGTGAGAGATTCATTGCTTTCTATTGATTTATCTTGTATTTTGTTTGTGTGATTCAAGCAGCTTCAAGATCCACAGATAACATTATTATCAAAACTTTGTTATAAAGCCATAAGATAACATTATTGCCTTAACCCAACAAACTCAAAACCCTTCATAAGAACTCCTCACATTCAAGATTCAATAATCAACAACACCACACACCAAACTAGACCTTGAGGAAAACAAACTCCTCCACCGCAGGGATCTCCCCAATCTTCTTAAGAGTGTCCTTACTCGGCTGATCATCTACACCAATCGCCATAATAGCTTGCTTCCTCGGTGCGATTCTTCCAACGCTCATAAAGTTCACATTCACGTTAGACTCTCCAAGTATACTCCCCACCGTCCCTATCATACCCGGTTGATCCACCTGCCTGCACAGTATAATACTACCTTCAAGAGTCACATCAACCTCAAACGATCCAACCTTCGTCAAATGCGGCACTCCATCTTTAACCCTTCCTTCCACTTTCACCTCTCCTGACTCAGACAACGAGCTCGCAAATTTGGACTCCACGTTGCCTAGCTGGACAGTTATTGTCTCCAACGGGTTCTCTGGTGACCCGTCCAAGAGCACACGTTCCTCTGAGATTCTCAGACCTCTCTGCTTGGCTGTGAAATCTGCGTTGACCAAGTTGACATACACGTCAGAGATTGGCTCGATGATTCCCTTGGTGATCATGGCTCGTAGAAGTCTTGTGTCTAGATCGTCGGTGGCACGTGCTGACGTGTACGAGACCTTCACGTTCTTCACGCCGCTTCCTCCAGCCACTAGCTGCACCGCTAGTCTCCCTAGCTTCTCGGCTAGTATCACATATGGTTTCAGCTCGGTCAGAACCTGAGGATATAAACATGTCTTGTAAGCTTGAGCAAACAACAAATCAATTAGTTTCAAAACATTATGCATGTTTTAAAGTGTTCACACATATTAATAAAATATATTGATTTTTTAGCATTGTAGCTAGAAATGCATATTTTCGTGATTATTTATTTCTCATGATTCTAAATCAACAGGAATTCCGTAAAAATATATATTTTCATAATTATCTATTTCTCATAATTTCATTAAATCGATAAAATTTCATTAAAATGTATTTTTTTAAGTTTTATTAGTTCATAAAATGTATTGAAAATACAAAAATGTATTTTTTGAAATATTTTTTTTCTAAAACATGTATTTTAATGAAACTGATGGAATATATTTTATGAACTTGTGTGCTCACCTCAGCAGAAACCATAGGTGCATTGACTGCAGTAGCAGCAAGCTCACCATTCAAAGCTCCAACAACAGCTTCAGCAATTTCAATGGCAACTCCTTCCTGTCAAAAGCCAAAAACACCAACTCAATAACATAATCCAAACAGCAAAAAAACATTAGTAAACATCAAAACAAAAAATAATTGCAAACCTGAGCTTCCATTGTGCTAGCTCCAAGATGAGGTGTCACAGTAACCCTCTCATGCTGCACTAAAGGACTATCTTTAGCCGGCGGCTCTTTAGTGAAAACATCAAGAGCAGCCTGAGCAACAATACCCGCATCCAGAGCCCTCACTAACGCGTCTTCGTCTATAACACCTCCACGTGCAACGTTAACAATACGAACTCCCTTCTTCATCTTGGCAAACGTTTCGTCGTTGAGTATCTTCGATGTTGCTGGCGTAAGAGGCATGTGGAGAGAAATGAAATCAGCAGTCGCTAAAGCTTCATCAAAGCTCACTAGATCAACACCAATGGCGTGTGCACGGTCTGCTGGTGCATAGGGATCATGAGCAATGACACGCATACCAAGACCTTTGGCACGACGAGCCACTTCAGTCCCAACTTTCCCGAATCCCATCACTGCAAGGGTCTTGCCAACGAGTGAAACACCTACATACTTGTTCCTTTTCCACTCACCTGTATCACAGAGAGATTCAAAGACAAAGATCTTTCAGACAAATTGTACTCAAAACTCAAAATGCTTGCCTTACTTCCATCAACAAGATTTAGCCTAATACAACTAGACTTGTAATCCAAGGCATTGTAAACAGTATCAAAAGAACAAAACCTAGTGTTATAAAAATCCGTCTAGACGACAAATCAGACTTAAACAAACAATTTTTTTTGAACAACTTTTTTAAAAATTGGTTTGGTATTAAAAGAATCGGTCTAGCAATTTTTTGAGATTATAAAAACAAAAATGAATATTGCATAATTATGAAACTGACCAGCCTTAACAGATGCATCAGCCTGTGCGACGTTCCTGGCCATGCCGGCCAAAAGCGCGATCCCATGCTCAGCGGCGGCGATCGTGTTCGCCGTCGGCGCGTTAACGACAAGACATCCAAACTCCGTGGCGGCGCTCAGATCCACGTTGTCGATCCCAACACCAGCGCGTCCAACAACCTTGAGCCTACCGCGAGAAGACTCGAACACCTCACGTCCAACCTTGGTCCCGCTCCTAACGATCAACGCGTCACAGAGAGAGATCTTAGTGTTGAGCTCCTCGGGAGTCAGGTTGTAAGAGCAGTCCACATTCGCGAAATCCTCCAAGAGCTTCACACCAGCCTCACCGAGCTTCTCGGCGACGAGGATCGTCGGCTTGGATCCGTCTCCGGTTGTGCACGCCACGAGAACGAGACGGCGGCGAGGAGTGGGGAAAGCGACGGAAGCGGCGGATGGGAGAGGCGATCTGGTGGAGAGGGACAAGCTCTTGAGGGGCTTGGTGGCGACGGAGATCGCGGAGGATGCGGTGGCTGACATTGCTACCGCCTTTTAATGGAGATTAGTGAAGTAGAGAGGAAGTGTTGTTGGTGGCTCGAGGGAGAGAGAGATCTGAAAGGTTTTTATAGTCGGAGTTAGGGGTTTGGTGTGAGTGTGATATTTTCTTGTTGGAGGAGACGGAGATGGAATCTCACGCGCCTTCTCGGAATATGTAAGCGATTGCGCGTAAGCTTCAAGTACAACAGCTTTTGTCGGAACGAGACAGATCTGAGAAAGCTTTTACCTGAATCTTATAGGGAATCATGTGATAAATGACTCCATAAAAAGGTAATTATGAGAACTATAGAGAACCTTTAGAGTCATAATCTTAGTTAAACTACTAAAATTATGAATAATTCGCATTATTATAAACAGGAATAGCGAATCACTTAAATAGATTTACGCTGGTCTCGCGCGTGGATTTACTCTAGTTTCCAAATGTTTCGGCGCATAGAATTGGCCCAACTCTATTAAAGGGAAAGTAGCAAGACAAAAATATTGGTAACTTTGAGGAAAAGTCAACTTTATTTATTTATACACTACACAAATCTTAAATGTATCACACCATCGAATCTATCCTAGAGAAATATTTTACAGCTTATAAGATTTTGGCACTGCAAAAATAGATCTTAAAGCCTTAACGTGGTGGGGTCTGGCAGATCACTGCTTCAGTTTTGAAATCTAGTAGGATCTTTTTAGTATGTTGACACTTAAGCCAAATTAAAAAAAAAAAAACAAAATTGCTTGCTTATTAGGAGCTGATTCAAATGAGGTTATTTGGTGAATATGTCTTTGCCTGCCTGCAGTTTGTTTCCTTGTTTAATCATTGCTTTTAATAACATAGAATGATTTTCATCATTGACCCCAAGAAAAACAATGCATGGAACTTTGGTGTACCTATAAGAAAATGTTACAACAGCTATTTGACATGCTAAACACTATAACTTAATAATAGATTAATGGTTTTCAAAGCAAATGTCCTTGTTTAGGTCCCGCTAATAAACGAGGTAGACACAAGAGAGAGTTGCAATTTCAGTAAGTGAAAAATAGTTCAAGACTTCAAATTTGAATTGAATTTGAGTTGTGTGGAGTATACACTTTTTTTTTAGCAAGTGGAGTATTCCAGTTTAATGTTCATGGCAAGTTGCTTGTTTGTGTCAGCTTAGCATACAAATACATATATAATATTATATAGTAGAGGTACATAACTTCATTATTGCGTTGGCGTTGGTGGTCAAATTTTACAGTTGTAGGTTTGAGAATATTTGGAAGGATATACTGTGGTGGCTATGACGTAAGTTTAATTTATGGCACGTGAAAGATTTGCGTTTGTGTGTTCGCAACTGCTTATAGGTGCATTGTTTTTGGTAGGTCGACCTGTCCACAATCTTATAGGTGCATTGTTTTTGGAGTAATGCTTTATACACAGTTGAATTTTCATATGTACAATAAAATATAGTCCAAAATAATATTTTAAGTTTAGCTTTTGTTGAAAATAAAAGAAAAAATATTAGGGATCACGACAGAAACAAACGAATAGTTATTGATTTTTCCAATTTCGGAGGAAAAATACATTCCTTAAGCTTATTCTATGTTTTCAAAATATCAAAATATATATTGAGTATGAACCACTTAACGTGGTCTATCACTTGGGCCTAAAATGATGAAGCGAACAAGCTAGACTATTCCATAGCGGTAAAACCTGACTTTGGTTAATGTTTGGTTCGAAATCAGGATACAATAGAAACAACAACAAAATTGTCCATATGAAACACATTTTATTCAAAATATTCTACAAAGAGCAGCAGATTGTTTAAACGTGACAATGGAGAATAATAATGTGTGCTCTGTAGGTGAAAATGGTACATAGTTTCTACAATAGAAACAACAACAAAAATTGTCCATGTCCATATGAAACCCATTTTATTCAAAATATTCTACAAAGAGCAGCAGATTGTTTCAACGAAACGACGTGGAATAATAATGTGTGCTCTAAAGGTGAAAGATTACGTAGTCTCTACAACAGTACCATCGCTCAAACTGCATATCTCATTCTTGGAAATGTAGACAAACATTCGCAGAGTTTAAAATACCATCGATCACACTTCTCAACAAGGAATAACCTGAAAAAAAAACAAAAATATAGTCAACATCGATTCACAAATTCAATTTGTTTTCTTCGTGTCATGCCAGTGGTCATACTAATTCAACATAGTTCACATCTTTTGTGGTTCCTGTGTGTACCACGATGAAATTTACATCAGCAAAAGTTTCTTAGACCGCCGTTATTGTGCATACAGACTCTACTCTTAAACATGTTTGCCTGATATTCAGAAATGGGTTATATAACCTCATGTATAAATTAAGCATTCAAGCTTCTATATAGTTTTAATCAACTTCTAGCTTCTCCGTAATACACTTCTGTATAATGGAGTGCAACAATACTATCATTCATACCACAAATTCTTAATTAACAAAGTACTAAACATGGGGGGATGTTAAAAGATCTTATACCGCTTTTGACATTGATGTCAGACTCCATCTCCAGAACAAAGTGATTACTATTAACCCTGAGCATTAATGTTCAACCATTCCATTATTACATGCCTCGTCACTAGTATTATCCATATAACATGTACACTATGGAGAGAGTCATGAAACTTAACACAAACTTACTTGATAGTCTAGCAGAAATTGGAAAGGTAAGCTTGTGCTAATGAGAGACCAAGCTGAACTTGAGCCTCAGTGGTCAAGTGAAGATTATCCGGCTTTAGCTGCAATCCTTTAGCATCTACACAGACCACATTGGAAAGTTTCAGACCCAGCTGCGCTTCTCTCACCTTATCTATATACCCTCCTCCAGATGTTATCGCCACCTGCTTCAACCAACACATTTTGTATTAAAAAAAAAAATCACATCGTAAAAAACGAAACACCTTCGCGTTACCTGAATAATGGGAAGAGAAGGAAGGTTAAGATCATGACGAAGGTTCTTAACCAAACGAGTCATATTCCTCCCGTAACTCTCGGCGTCGTGGATGTCCGACACGTCACTCTCTCCTTGGTACCAAAGCATCGCCTTGATCTCTCCTCCGTATCTCCTACTCTCCTCCGCCCTCTTAACCATCGTCTCGTACAAACGGCTCCCGCGCTCCCACTCTTTTATCGCCGTCCCACCGACGGCGCACGGAACCAGCCCGATCACGTCGGAATCCGAGTCGGATCGTTTCCTCACCGCGTTCGCGAACGCCATTCCCGGACCTACGCCGCACACTTTGCCGGTGTCGATGTCGGCGTGGAGCGGCTCACGCGCTTCCTCCCACCGGAGATCTGCTCTCAGGCGGAGGATCGACGAGTCCGGCGAGCATTCCGACGGAACGATTTTGTCCCATACCCAACGGTTTTGGTGGTGGTCCTTGACGACGCCGCCGCGTCCGGCCATGTTGCTTTGTCCGGAGAGGATGAAGATCTGGTTCGGGGGGTTCGGTGGATGGTATTGGATCTCCGGTGACTCCGCGGCGGAGGTGGTGATAGATCTTCCTTCCATTTTTAGTAACTTTTTGGTAGAGATGTTATCAGAAAAGAAAGTGTCTTTTAGACAGAGTTCACCCTTAGTGTGTGTCTGGACTCTGGAGATATATGATGTCTGGTCGGAAAAGAGTTTGGTTGGTGGTGATGATGATGATTAGGCGTGGACTTTTGAAACTTGGTTCGGTTAGTTTTTGGTTAAGATTGTAACTCTGGTTCAATTGGTATTAAACCATTTCCAATAGTTCGCCTTATTTTCAGATATATTCCAATTGATACTCTATTTTAGATTGAAAAATAAATTGATGAATTTTTTATTTTATTATAGACAAAAAATAGAGTATAATTTAAATATTTTTACTATAGATTTTATTTGACAGTAAAAAATATATTGAGATTGGAGATGTCTTTAGGAATCAAATTGAATTTGGTATAATAGTATTCCCAATAATTTTTAGAGTAATTGAGTAAATATGTTCAAATAGTATTCCATTTTTTATATTGTATAATAGAGCCAAAACATGAATTTATTTTATAAATAGAACAATTTTTTTTTATTCATCAATTTATTTTTTCCTTTAAAATTAAGTACTATTACAGTATAAATCAATTTTGAAATAAAATATAGAGTAAATTATTGGAATTGGTCTAATCCGTGTACTGTATCTGTGGCAAGTTTAAATGAACAACGGAGCTTATTAAAGGTGGTTAATTAACTAACCAAAAACACAAAAGAGTAGTTAGAAGGAGAGATACACAGCTTATACGACAGTAGAGTAAGCAACACACAAAGCAAAATCCACTTTCTACAATAACGCCAACGACTTGGACTTCAAGAAACCAAACTAAACACTCACTTTCTCCAACGCTTGCACTACTTCCTTCATGGACGGTCGCTTCTGAGGCAAGGAAGACACACATTCAATCCCTAACCTGAAACACACCATCGCAGCATCCTCATGCCGAGCCACATCGCTTCTTATTGCACCGTCGACTAACCTCAAGAACCGGCCTTTCTCTTCCGCTTCAGAACCGTCTAGTAACTCTGACCACTGATCTACATCTTGATCGACCGAAAACGTTTTGCCTGTGAGAAGTTCTAATAGAATGACGCCGAAGGAATAAACGTCCCACTTAGGGTTCGGTTTCTCGCTTGTACACCGCTCCGGTGGCTGGTAGCACGGTGAGCTCGACGTTGGTGTCATGAGACGGTCTAGGCCCAGATCGGTGATGATGGGCTCATTCTCAGAGTTCAAGAGAATGTTATTGGGCTTGATGTTACCGTGCACGTGTTTCTTCTCGTTGATGTAAGATAGTCCCCGCGCCATTCCTTTAGCTATCTTGAGCCGTGCCTCGAAAGAAAGTGGGTGTTGCATAGTTGGTGTCGACGAGCTTGCGCTTGACTTAGCTGTTTGCAAAGGAACAAAAAAAGTGTTATAAAGTAAAGAGTGATGTGCGTATTTTAACAGCGCTAAACTGCGCCGAGTAATATGCGTATTTTAGTTCGTGCGCCAAATGAAACAGAGTAAACAGAGAAAACAGAGGAAACAGAGGAACTTACTCGCGGTGAAGGAGCCAAGGAGGCTGCCATTGGGAACATAGTCGGAGATGAGAAGCTTCTCGTCGTTTCCCCAGCAGAACCCACGAAGCCTGACGAGATTCGGGTGTCGAATCTTAGCTATAGCGCGAACCTCCCGCTCAAAGTCCTTAACTTTCGTCGTCGCACAGCTCTCCGTTTCTATCCGCCGCACTGCGAACGCCGTGCCGTTTTCAAGAACCGCCTTGTACACGATTCTAGTCACGTTAGTTCCCAATACGTAAGCTGAGGCCTTTAGTAGCGTGTCCAAATCCAAACGAGTCTCTCCGTCGACTGTGATTAGTTTAGTCTGAGCGTTCTGTTTCAATCGCCCCCCATCTGTTCGATCAAATGCCTGAACCGTTTGCTGGTTGTTCTCTACGTCGCTCTCTGACGTCGACGTCGACGTCTCGTCGTACCTTCCTCCGTTGATGCACGAGCCGCAAGACGTTTTAGCGTCTGGTGATTCAGTGACGTTGACCTCAACGACGAAGCTTGGTTTTGATTTCTTGGCTTCGTTTTTGTCAAGGCAGATTGTGAAGAGGCTGAACGTGGTGGACTCTGGGGACCTTCTTCGTTTCCTGACTTGGTAAACGTAGAGCACGAAGAGGCCTATGATAGCTAGACCAACTATGTCCGCAACAATGATTCCGGCGATGGTGCTTGGCTTCAGCTTGCTTTTCACCGTTTGGTTTGGTGACTCTGTTGAAGAGTTTGTTGGAGGAGCTGAGCTTCTTGGCTTGACAGCTATAGCCGGGGAAGTGTTTTCAGGTATGTTTGGAGGGTTTGAGAGAGTGGAAGGTATTGAACAAAGGGTCTTCAACGGCTTCCCACACAGCTCTGGATTACTGGAGAAAGCCTCAGCCTTTTGGTTGAGTAGAGAGAGGGAGGTTGGGATTGGGCCTGTTAGGTTGTTGAAGGAGAGATCGACTGTAGCGTTTCCTGGAAACTTTGCTGCAAACCCTGGAGGAATCTCGCCGGAGAGTTTGTTGTGTGATAAGCTCAAGTAATGCAGGCTTCTCCCTCCCAAGTTCTGAGGAAGAGAGCCGTTCAGAAGGTTTGAAGAGAGGTCAAGAACCTCTACTGCTTCGAAACCACCTGGAATGTCACCTGAGAAGGAGTTCTTTGACAAGGAAACGGCCGTTAAATTCTTCAGAAGTGAGAGGCTGAGCGGTATTTTTCCTGTAAATGCGTTAGCTGAGAGGTTCAAGAGCTGGAGGTTTGTGTCACTGCTGATACTCGTAGGCAAATCACCAGAGAGATTGTTGCTTCCAAGGGAGATAACACTAAGCTCAGTAGCATTGAAGACCGAGTCCGGGAGTGACCCGTTGAAGAAGTTGCTGGATAGATCCAAGATCCTTAGATGCGGAATGAAGAACAAGTCCGGAGCGATGGAGCCAAGAAGGTGTTTGTTGGGAAGTACCAAGCTTGTGACTCTGAACATGTCTGGTGTACTGGGCTTCCCAAGCTCTGTGCATGTGACACCTGTCCACAAGCATGGTGTTTTATCGTCATAGTTCCAGTTGCGTAGAACGGAGAGAGGGTCACTGAGGATAGAGTATTTGAAAGATAGCAGAAGAACACCATCAGCGTTGAGAGCTTGGACTTGTGTGGGGACTAGAAGGTGGAGGATGAATAATGAGAAGAGGTTGCTTCGGTTGAAAGTCATGGTTTTTTCAGTTCTAGGTGTCAACCTCTCTTATCATTACCTATATGTGTATTCATAAGAGAAAGAGAGAGAAAAGATAGAGAGAGGTTGAACCACTTCAAGTAATAGTTGTTCTGGTAACCAAATCTATGTGTTATTGGAGCAATCTCTGAGATGGTGAAGGAGAGGAGAGAGAGGTAATTTTAATGAGCCGGAGTTGATGAAAGAAGCTTTTTGACTAGACATGGGGACAAGGTGTAGGAATCAATGATTCTGGATCACTATTCATCAGTGTAAAAATGTAAAATGAGCAGCTCTCATATATTTAGTAGTATTTATTTTATTCAACCAGAAAATATAAAGAAAAGCAATTCATGGGAGACAAAATAATTATTACTGTTTGCTTTTGGTTGATCCATGGTTTACCAGAAGAAATAAAAATAGCACTTCATGAGGTTTCCAACATGTGAAAACAAACCAATATGTGTAAAGCTTTTACTTTAGTAGAAACCATACAGTATATTTGGAAAATGCGGTCCGTAGATAAAGTTGTTAAGGACTAATCACCGACCGTGGTGATTAAGAGTAGTAGTACATATCTGATCTTGGTGATTATGTTTTTTTAATGTACTACTTTGTCCTCTCAGCAGAAGTTAAAAATAAAATTGATTAGGTCTAAACAAAGAGGTTCGTTCGTGTGAAGTGAACACCATACATAATTCGAAGACAAAACAAGGGACACAAAACTGACATGTCAGTTATCCTCATCTTTAATTTATTTCTTTGAAATAAAATATCATAATAACAACAAATTATTTTAAATGAAAATTGACATTGCAGAGTTTGACTGTTATGTAAAATGTTCACATGACAAACCGAGTCTTCAGGAAAAATCGAAAAATTGAAAATATTCCTTAGTCAAGAAATATTCCTGATACTAACAAAGAAATTAGTTTGTCATATCATATGCTATAGAATTAACCCTTTTACAAAAAAAAAATATGTAAATGAGAAGCCAAGAACGTGATCAAAGAAAAAAGGGGTTTGGGAAAGAAAACAGGAAAACCACGAGTGTCTCGACTAATGGCCGCATCACTTTCTGTATATAGACCGTAGGCGAATAGATACACAAAGGGTCGAGTGGTCCATGTTATTTGGTTTCGTGTGAATTAAGATTCTAACGAGAGAAAATAGAGGCCAGAAAAACGATAGTGTTGTCCAAGAGATAAGTGGCTAAACAGTTTGGTCTATAATATATCAAAGAAAATTGTAAATAGAAAGATATACAATATCTGGTATGTGGATCTCGCAGCACGATACCACATGGTTTAGACACAAGCATATAAGAGTTATGTAATTATCAAAAGCTAAAAACAAAGTCTTTTTTTTTAGCTAAAAACAAAGTCATAAACTGAATCCCAATGCATAAGAATTAAGATGTATCATAAGATGTTACTTCTTAAATTTTATTTTATTCGCTTATAGGATATAATAATATTCATGACCGGTTTGTTTAGTTGACTGATATAAAATTCACTGAAGAAATTTCAGAGGGTACTCATTAAAAATGTCACATGTGCAATTATAAAAGGTTCAGTTCCCATCGATATGATGGGGATTAATCCTAGTCTATTTTCTAAGCGCACAGGATAATATTTTGGATGCATAAGTACAAAAATACAAGAAAATCAAGTATATCAATCTGGTGGCGTTCGACATGACGATCACGGGTTGATGTCGTTACTCTCTTGTATTTTATATTCCCTTTCTGTTTTTATTTTACTGATATGTTTACTTTCAGCTCTTTCTTAGCCGAGTGCAAGTGTCTCCTCTAGCAAATACTATTTGCGTCTTGAGTGGCAATGACTTTATTGTACTTTTTAGATTAAAATCTCATCATGTATGATTCAATTAAGTTTGTTTTCAGATTTGGTCCTTTAAATTAAAAAATAAACTATTTTCTGTCTTAGACATTCAGCCATACTTAAAAATAGAACTAAGATAAACCAAAAGAGCTTTTGAAAAATTACATTCATTGAATGCATTGTTTTTATTGTCGGAAACAGATAAGCCCATGTGAACTCCTTACCATATTCACACCACAATGTCGTAGGTCTGTGGCCCATTTTATCACCCCAAAACATTGGATTACATTACATGTGGTAACGATAAATAGATTAATCTTTACACAAAAATAAATATCTTAGAGAAATTTGACTACAACTTATAGATAGACATATGAAATAACGAAAGTTTTGATTATACTTAAAATTATTTTTGACATTTCTAGGAACCTAAGAAAGAACACTACGTTTTTTGATCATCGCACAGTACATACCTAAACGTCAAACCAGAGTTCTTTGCTGAGAGAAATAAGTAAAACAAAACAAAAATACAAAGCTGGTGTTTTGATCGAAAACATTACAATCTGCTCATGTTTTTTTTTTGCTCATGCAGTGGCAAGCTGCTACAGTTGAAATTGAATTATATATTATGAAATGAAGGAGAAATAGCTTAGTTGGATAGCTTTTGAGTGCGTCTCATCATGCTGCAGCGGTTGGCTGAGCTGAAGATGAACATGTTCGCTCGAGTTATCTCTCATGCCTAGACCATTTGTGAGAAGAGAAATTTTCTCTGAGCTTTTCACACCCTCAACCTCTGAAACCTGCAAGTGGTAGCCATATCACATTATCCTCACAATTCATAAGAAAACACATGTTGTAGCTTTTTTTCAAAGGCATTTTTGCCTCCCAAAAACAAAGATTACCTTCTTATGTAACTCCATATTCTGTTGTCGCATTAGGTTTAATTTCTTGTGGAGGTCTAAGTTCTCTTGGTGTAAGAGATTCCCCTGCTACCAAAAAGATGTAAGAATTAGCACTGTGGAAATGTCTAATTTCTATATTCGAGTAATCAGATTCCACCTCGCGGTTAAGCTCTTGTATTTCTTCTAGTAACATTTGATCCTACAAGTGTGAGAGTAGAGTACAGTCTTTACTTCTTTTTTTCAATCGTTAGATGAAAAAAAAAAATATCGACATATATGTCACAAATATCAATACCTTTTTCATTCGTACATCATGAAGGCTCAGTTCAAGCTGATTCTCCAGTTTCTGTAAATCTTCCACACTTAGTCCAGAGAGCTCTTCCCCCATCATTTGCCTGCCAAGTACAAGCTCTTCCTCCATCACTTGTGAACATGCAAACTTTTTCCAGAGTAACTATATATACAGTGGTGATTTTGGGGAAGATATCCAGCATCATGGTAAAGTCCTTAAGAGGTGGTAAATCATTTTGGAATTTTGTTTTTAACATCGACGTTCCCATTATTAAAAAAAATGCAAATGCTAGGATAGTTTTGCTTTTCTGCAGACATTTTAGTACATCGTTCCGTGTTCTAGTTTGTTAATATCGAGAGTGTTTGACGAGGATGCAAAACACATACCGGTGGTTTTCTTGCAAGCTGTGTAGCTGTCGCTTTAGAATCGCGGCCTCCTTTTGCCAAAACTATTAACACATCAGAATTATTTTCAGGTGATTGAATCTGAGGAAATAAACTTTTGTTTTTGGTTTTGAGATTGATATGCTAAGTGCTAACAAGTCTAGAATGGATTCTTTAAAAAATGAAAAATGCAGTATAGTGAATGTAATATGATGGTCAGGTGTCATAACTTGTATGTGTGTGTGTGATATAGCAAAACCTACTTCCAATATGAGCTCAGGATCAGCTTGAGAGGTGTCAAAATTTGAAAACATGATAGTGAAGCTGTAATAGACTAAAAGCACCAAGTACCTTGATTTCTGAAGCTGGGTTGATTTCCGAACTAGTTTCACATTTGGCCTCGCTGTATCTATCTATTATCGATTTCATGCTGCCAAACAAAAAGAAGGTAAGTTGTATATCTGCAGATACTATTGATTCTGATATCTAATGGACTATGGTGATCAGCTTTGCAAGTTATGAATTAGAGAGACATGGATGGTTTAACACCATTTATTCTGATATCTAATGGGCTTAAATCTCATGGATGAACTCTTTTGAAGCTACATTTATTTCTGACGATATTTTTACTTTATAGTTTAACTTCAGTTTTACTCTAAGGAAGACCTCCTAATGTAGAAAATCAGAAGGGACTAATTTTCCCCAACAAAAGAAGAAGAATCTACTCTTTATAAACAAATAAACAATGACCAACTTGAATGTAGAGTATTAAAAATGGGGTGGTTTTATACTTTTATTTCCCAATTGGGATGAATTAAATAGGAAAACTTGAGTATGGATGAGAACGAAAGCAGAAATGATTCCCCCACAGCCCCACTTATTCAACATGAAAATCATTATAGGTACATCCAACCCACCAACAACAAGTTGCTAATAAAAAAAAAGTAAATAGCTCAATAGACTATTCTTTCTAACCAAGAAGACATAAAAAAAAATGTGGTGATTAGCGACAGAGTTAAGAGTTTCTTGACCATACTAACCACTAACCACTTTTTATTCCATTCTTAAAACAGTTTTTACCAAATTTAGTATTTTTTGAGAAACACTACAAGTCCCCCTTCCTATCTACGCATCAACCACAAATCTACATCATTTCTAGTCATATCCAATCCTAAATCCATTTGACTTTTGTCATGTCCTGCATCTCAATAGCATACACACATAACATACAAACCCACAAACACAATCTCATAATTCCGTTACAAAGCCTGTAATCTATGAATCTCAAGCAAACTGTATTGGCTTTGTATATTATTTTTTTCCAGCCAAGTCATCTAGATAGTCAAACCAACCAAGTCATAATACCAATTTTCAGCTTTGAGGTTTCATTGTCATATAATATGAATCAAGGTAAAATAATGCTGCTTACGTCATCTTCAGGGATGTGCACACAATCAATTGAATTTTCCAGATAACAACAAAAATAACTAGAAATAGAATGGAAACAATTTGGAATTGGTTTGTGGTCAACAAAACCGGATGGATCATGGGTTAGATTCTCTAATCAATCACACTGGACCAATAGCACAAAAAGTCAACCAAACATAGAACAAAGGAAGCAAAGGGAAAAGGGTATATATACCTGGAGCTGGAGAACTCGTAGAGCCTGCCGGTGCTGGAGAAGATGATGACACCAACCTCAGCATCGCAGAGAATCGCAAGCTCCTTGGCTTTCTTCAAGAGTCCGTTCCTTCGCTTGGAGAACGTCACCTGACGGCTCGTCGAGTTATCAATCCTCTTGATCGCGATCTTACCCCTTCCCATTTCTTACAACCTCTAATTCAAAAAACTCAAAAACATGGTCAAACCATCGCCAGGGCGAGATATTTCAATTAAACTAAGAAAAATCGAAATCAATTACCTTTTTCCAAATAAGAGAAAACAGGTCAAGAGATCTAGGAAAATCAATTTGGGTTTTATGATCGAAAATATAAATAGAAAGAAAGAGACAGAGAAGAAAGCAGAGAAGCGCCCACAAAAGGAAAGAACATATGTTTATGGTTAGTTTGGGAATTTTAGGGCAAAAGTCTTCTTACTATATAAAACATAAGATCTCTTGTCATATCTTGACACTTGGCATTCTATAAGTGGTTTATTTTGACATTATAATATTGTTGTATCGTACAACATTAATAAAGTAGCACCCTTTTTGTTTTATTTAAAAGAAGAAAAAATGTATACGCTACGAATAAAATAAATAGATAAACCCAATAATTGTGAGAAACCCAAAGTAGAATTATTTATTTTCAAATAATTTAATTTTCTCAAACCAGAAAGAATGAAAGGAATCCCAGAATCCCGACAGAGACGAAAAGCACCCAACGATCAGACATACAACACACGTAGAGAATACGAAAGCAGACCAGATCTTAAATGAGACAGGACTTAGTATTCGATCCAAAATTAAGATTGTTAAACAGGGGAGGTTAAGGATCAATTATTTACTTAGAGTGGTTTAAAGAAGATTAATTAACAAAACAGGTTGAATTAGACAACAAGGCCTTCTGCTCACCTCCGTTCTTTCATACTCACCAATCACTACAAATTGTTATAGCCTTGTAGCCCATGTTGGGCCCATTTTACCTCCCAGTTCAAGGCGCAAGGAGATATATCCCACAGAGGAAGAGAGATGATGCTGATGATCTCTAACTTTAAACCTTTAAAAAAACTAAATATAATCGCTGGGCGCTCTCTGGTCTGTTCCAAAAGAAGCTCTCACGTTTCACGTAGCACTTAAACGTGTGTCTTTTATCTACCAACTACGCATTGGGACTAATCTGCACCTAACCTGACCATGACATCACCGAACTTGTATATCAAGTTTAACACTCACCTCGTGTAACATGAGTCATGTTCCTCAACCACCACATGATTAAAACAAATATTATCTTAGTCAGTTTTGGTCCGAATAATATTGTTTCTTTTATCATTGTCTGTCTCCAAACGAAGGGCTCAAGGCTAGTAACTCATTATTAAAAAATGCTCAAACAAAGACGTTTTAATATCCTTTTTTTTTTATCTAAATGTTAAGCGTTTTATTATCTTTTCACATGAAAAGAGTGATAAGTCATATTAAATGCCACATTCAAACAGAAAACGGCGTAAATGGGGTTTGTAAAAGAATTAAACTGGTGATTTAGTTTCAAAAGTAATTCAAGCCTCGAGTTTGCTTCCTTCGACATCAACCACGAACCTATAACGCACATCGTTCTTCTCGAGTCTCTCAAGCGCAGTGTTTACATAGTCCATTTTCACAACTTCGATGATAGAACTTAAACCCTTTTCTTTACAGAACTCAAGCATCTCCTCGGTTTCCTTCATGCTCCCTATGAAGCTCCCAGTTATCATTTTCCTCCCTAATTAAAATCATCATCATACCCCAAATTAATATTCCTCTAATATCACAACCATTAATGATGATTCAACTAATTAATGTTTTTTTTATCATTGACTCACCAATCATAACCATAGGACTGAGAAACTGCAACGGATTGTTGATGACTCCCATGAGTATGAGTTTCCCATCAAGCCTAAGCAGAGACAAGTAAGGCTCAAGTGCATGATGAACAGGGACCGTGTCTATTATGTAATCCATTGAATCAGCAAGTTCGTTCATCTTCGACTGGTCGGATCCGATCACGTAATCATCGGCTCCAAGATCTTGCAAAGCCTCTTCTCTCTTCTTGTTTGATGAGCTTATGACAGTCACATGGTGCCCCATTGCTTTGGCGAATTTCACACCCATGTGACCAACTCCACCTAACCCTAGTATGCCTCCCCTTAGACCTGGTTTCTTCAGCCCAAAGTGGCTCAGTGGACTGTACACCGTCACACCGGCGCACAGTAGCGGGGCTGCCTGCTCAACCGCCATTCCTTCTGGAATCTTCACCACAAACCTGAACACAATTAGACCAACCTTTAGCCATACATACCCTAAGTTGTTGCACAAGAAACCAAAAACTAAAGATCCTGTTTGAAAATCGTTTGTTATTTAAAAATATTCAAGTTCATACGCATAGAGTATGCTGGAGATATCACGCATTATAAATATATATATATATATAAATAAGTGACTTGGATCAATCCATTTACAGCCAATTAGTTTTAATTTGGAAGACCTTCGTTTGTATTTTAAACAAAACATTTATTAATTATTTTTAAAAATCTTTATTACTAGACTGTATATGAAAACCAAGACTAAAGATCATGAGTTCTGTAGTATAGAAAACCATAAAAAAAATTTGATTTCAGTTTGAACAATCAAAAGCAATTACCAAAAATCTAACAAAACCTATATTAAAGATCATTAGTTATGTAGTATGGAGAATATCATAAAGTTCTTTTTGAAGGAAATAAGTTTACTTTTGGTGAACCACAGTGGCTTTAGCAAAGCCACCTTGTGTAGGCTGACCATCGATGTAAACATCGTTGTAACTCCATATTTTCTTGGGACAATACTGTTCGAGATCCCTCTCGCAGGGGCTACAACCACCGCAACATCCAACGAGACAACCAACTCCAACTATATCCCCTACGGTGAACTTACTCACACCTGATCCCACCTCTACTACTTCCCCTACAACCTCGTGCCTAGAGAGCATCAACATGAGTTTTAAGATTCTATTATATATTTATTTGGCTATATATCTAAGGAGAAGAAAGAAGAAGAAATACCCAGGAACCATGGGGTAGTTAGACGTGCCGAGATCGTTTTTAGTGTGATGGAGATCGGTGTGGCAGATTCCACAGCATATGATTCTTATGTGTACATCCTCTGGTCCTGTCTCCCTGTAAGAATATACGTTCAAATTCAAACCCAAATGATGAAACTGATAACACATAAAGATTCAAAGATCAAAAGAAGAGAATATAAACCTGAGAGTGTAAGTGTAAGGAGAGAGTATCCCAGATGGGTCTCTCGCAGCCCAGCCTATTGTTTTCCTCTCCACCTCCATTCTCCCCATTCTTGATTATCTTTCTCTGTTTCTAATGCTTCTTGGTCTTTTTTTGCACGCTCTTGCAGATTATGAGTGTGCATTATTAAATATATAGATGTAGAGAAAGTTGGAAACGTAACGCATGCGTATGTATGTGTTATAAAATAATTGGTGTTTGTGCATTAGCGTACATTTGGGTGGCTATTTTGGTGTATATTTGTTGACAAATTTGTCAAAGTTTTTGAAATCTTTAGTCGCTGTAATAACTTCTAGAAAAGAATTTATGTCTTCTCTTTCTGTTGTAAAGTTCTCATTTATCATCATTTATGTGAGGAATTATATGAATTGTAGAAGAAAAGGTAGAAGAACTTGTCAGCTTTAAAAGGAAGAAACTCACCCATTCTGATACAGACAGCTATAGGGTCCATGGGAGTCGGTGAACAAAGTACAAACACTGTGTGTGTGTGTGTGGGGGGGGGGGGGGGGGGGGGGGGCTCCACGTGTTTCTCGGTTTAAAACTAAATGTATAAACTAAAGAAAATGAATAAAATGTTTTCTACTATGTTTGTTTCCTAAATCGCGTGTTATCTACTGTGTATAAATTGTTTTCTGAACGTGTTATATCAATAGCCATCACCTCTGCAGTTCTACCTTTCTATCTACCGGCCTCCTTGACAAGTTGTTCTCCTCTCTCTCTCTCTGTTTTGTTTTCTTTTTCAGTTGGGTTGTTGTTTCTTGCATAATAAGTTGTTTACAACATTGGAAAAATCAGAAAATGGTATAAATTTTAACATTTTACCGAAAAAAAAGAAGCTGAAGCATCTAACTGTATAGTAGTGTATATAGTATGATCTGAATAGCTCGGAAGATGCTTCCATCTGTTTGCATGGTGTGGCAACGATTTTAGTTTCAAAGGCTTTAGTAATGGGCTCATGTAATTGGGCCTAACACTCAACTGAAGTTTAGTAATGTTTCTAAGGCCCATACGAATTATTATTTCGGTATGAACCAACGAATCGGCGAGTTGGATAGGCGGATTATTCGAACCGGTACAAAGACCAATGCTCCACGAACCAAGGGGACCGTCGAAATCGATTAACCAGAAACAGAACATGTGCGAGGCCGTTATCGCATTAAAACGTTACGCGGACTTGTGGCTGTAAATGGGTCCAACGCTTTTAACACACACAACACACACTCCTCTTCCACACGTCTCTCCTCGTATCACCACAAGCTTCAGCTTCTCTTCTCTGATTTAAAAAAAAAAAAAAACAGCAGCAGTGTCTCCCCTATTTGTCTGAAACAAAGTTATGACGAAGCTTCTAAAGATCAATCATCATCATACCATTCCTTTTGCCGGAGGGCTTTATCGTACTACAACCAGGTACTTAAGTTATACATTGAAACTTGTTGACCGGAGTTACAGGAACCAAGAGTCCGTTTGGTTGTGTTGTTCTGGAAACAAAGTTTGTCTCTTTCTGTCAATTCTCGTGTTGGGTTTCTCATTTTTAGTAAAAAGAAATCGTCTTTCTTACTTTCAGATCAAATGTTGCTTCCTTGGCATTGGCAACTTCACCCTTTCAGTTTTCCAGTGGATATTGCAGCAAAACTTGCATCCCTTCCCGCTTGAAACTGTGAGTACCCTTTTTAATGTGCAATTGCTGTTAGTGGAACCATTATGCAAATGTACTTTTAAGTCTCTCATGTTGCGTGTTTTTTTTTTGGTTTATAGAGTCAGTAGTACTTGCTATGCAACACTATCTGCTGTTGTAAAGCCTCAAGAATCAGCCTTTGATGGAAAGGAAGCAGCTTTGCTTGTAGACGAGCTCAGAACCAGCTTCAACACCGGCAGAACAAGGAGCTACGAGTGGAGAATCTCTCAGCTTCAGAACATCGCCAAGATGATCGACGAGCAGGAGAAATCCATCACCGAAGCGTTGTATCAAGATCTTTCCAAACCTGAGCTTGAAGCTTTTCTAGCTGAGGTTTTCACATTTACTTTCACTTTGATACATTCCGTGTTGATCTATTGTTTAAATCACTCTTGTTTTCATCAGCTGTCCAATACAAAATCATCATGTATGCTTGCAATCAAAGAGCTGAAGAACTGGATGGCTCCTGAAACGGTAAACTATTAAACTGTTCAAGCGTTTGCTGCTGAGTCTAAAACCACTTTGCCTGAATCCTGATGTATGGTTTGGTTCCTTTCAGGTTAAAACTTCTGTGACAACGTTTCCCTCATCAGCACAAATAGTCTCAGAACCTCTTGGAGTTGTTCTTGTTATCTCAGCCTGGAATTTTCCTTTCTGTAAGCTCAAACATTGCTTTTGAAACTTTGAAACTTTCTCCGACTAAACACACTAGTTAAGGAACCATCCGATATAGCACGGAAACTCATTTTAGACAAAAGTATGTCACATTTTATATAATTAGTTTTAAAGAAATACATGTGTTACAAAATTATCTTCTATAGAGCTATATTTTGTTTATAGATTGGTTGTAATAAAATTACAAATATGCTAATATCAGTTAGTAAAAACATACACATTAAAGTTTCTGTGAGAGTTTTAAATTATTATCCGTGAACTTATTTTATTAAAAATATATACCACTTTGTAAAATTTATACTTTTATTGTTTGCAGTATTGTCGGTTGAGCCAGTCATTGGAGCTATATCAGCTGGTAATGCAGTTGTCCTGAAACCTTCTGAAATTGCTCCAGCAACGTCTTCTCTTTTAGCAAAGCTCTTTAGTGAATACTTAGACGAGACAACAATCAGAGTTGTCCAAGGCGGAGTCCCTGAAACAACTGCACTGCTTGATCAGAAATGGGACAAAATCTTCTTCACCGGTGGAGCAAGAGTTGGTCGCATTGTAATGGCTGCAGCTGCGAAGAAGCTCACACCAGTGGTCCTAGAACTTGGTGGAAAGTGTCCAGCTCTTGTTGATTCAGATGTTAATCTACAAGTTAAGATCAGCTTCTACTTCTTAAAGCATTATATTCAGGTTACATTACCTAAAACAATGAGTTGTTTGTGTTTGAAAGGTTGCTGCTAGGAGGATCATAACAGGTAAATGGGCTTGTAACAATGGACAGGCTTGCATTGGCGTTGACTATGTCATCACAACAAAAGATTTTGCACCAAAATTGGTAAAAGCTACTCTCTCCTTTCGTTTCATTTTGATTATCGTTTTACATTTATGCACAAAAATTAAGAAAACATTTAATTTTGCATGCTTTTCAAGCTAAAAACATCATTAACTATACACCTAACCATATTTCAACCGACCGAAAAATAAACTAGAGAATATTATTAATAAATTTTGCATAGAAATTCGAAAACGACAAAAGTTTTACTCTACGACAATAAATTAAATTGAAATGGAGGGAGTATACTCTTTATATGTTTATCAAGCTTGCTGATGCTAACTAAAGCAGTACAGATAGATGCTCTGAAGACTGAACTGAAGACATTCTTTGGAGAGAATCCATTAAAGTCCAAGGACGTGTCGCGGATAGTGAACTCTTTCCACTTCAAACGCTTGGAGAGTATGATGAAAGAGAATGGAGTTGCTAACAAAATTGTTCATGGAGGCCAAACAATGGAAGATAAGCTAAAAATATCTCCAACGATACTTGTTGATGTGCCGGAGGAGTCTTCAATGATGCAGGAAGAGATATTCGGACCGTTGCTTCCTGTGATTACCGTATCAAAGATTGAAGATGGGTTTCAGGTTATACGGTCGAAGCCAAAGCCTTTGGCAGCGTATCTCTTCACAGACAACAAAGTGTTGCAGAACCGGTTCGTGGAGAACGTGTCTGCAGGAGGAATGGGCATCAATGAGACCGTCTTACATGTAAGAGAGAACGTTTGTTTTCAACCATACAAAATAGATGCTAGCTCTTCACTTAAAAGATGGTCTTGTTTTTCACTGCAGGTGACTATGAAAGATTTACCGTTTGGAGGAGTTGGGGAGAGTGGGATTGGGGCTTACCACGGTAAATTCTCGTATGAGACGTTTAGCCATAAGAAAGGAGTTCTTTACAGGAGCTTTGATGGTGACTCGGATCTGAGATACCCTCCTTACACACCCGAAAAGAAGAGGGTGCTCAAGGCTTTGCTCTCTTCAGACATATTTGGTGCCATTTTGGCTTTCTTTGGTTTCTCCAAGGACTCATGATCACATGTTATTATCATTGAAATTACTGGAATTATACAACTGAGAATGATTACTTACATTAAGAGATAAGATCAATGCAAAGATTAGGGTATGAATAAAAATATTACCTCCCATTGAGGCGTGGTTGCATTTGAAAATTATAACATAGTAGTATTGATTGATAATCCATATCAAGCATAGTTAGTTCTTCATCTGTACTAGCAAATGATATGATCGGATTCTAAACTCAAATCACTATGCCGCATGATTTAGTGTCGGAATGGTAATAGTAAAACAAAAACGTATAAAGAGACATTTTTGTTATTATTAACTTGTAGTACGATGCGGTTTTGGTTGTTAACTCGTTATTATTCAAAATCTTAAAAGTGACATGAAAACATTTAAGTGTCGAGTCTCCAAAAACAAATGTTGCTGCGGGCTGAAGATGTAATAAATCTATATAATGCATAGTATTTGGACTCATATTTAGTTTTAATGCTTTTGTTGTAAATCTCACAAAGGCTATCAGCTCATTTAATCGTGGTGGATTTCATTACAACAAGCCTTGCATCAAATTAACATGGTCACACCGAACTACCGCATAGACCACTTCGGTCAATGCCTCGATATACTCCAGATGGCCACACCAGATGTACTGTCATCGTATTTCTCCAAAAAAAAAAAACTTCACATGTTTCATGAGTTATCATATAGACGTTTGATTAATTAAGTTATATTACAAGGATTGATGGGTGTCAGACAACATATTTTAACATATCATACTATATATTAAGCAGAAATAAATAAATGAATAATGGATAAATAACATCATCTTTTTAACTACCTTGATTTAATGTTAAAACGTAGAAAATACATAACCGAACTATTCCAAATAATCTATGAGTCTAGTCCAAACCCTCAGTTAGTCTTTTATCGAAATATTGAAGCATAGGTATGCGCATTAATGATAACAACTGTGAAATGTTATGGGAAACTCGATTGAACTCCAGATATGGTGGAGGTATGAAAAATGTTTAGTTAGGCATAGGATAAATAAATATTTTAACCGGACCATGCTTTTGTCTCGCACGTCACACTCCAAGTCTTTATCAAACATAAATTGTGTAATTTAATATGAGGAACTCGTAAATATGGTTCTACCCAACCATATTTACTTCAACATTGAGATCTGCGCACCATTCCTCCGCTTTTAATTGCGAGTGCAAAATTATATGAACACAGTTTTTCCCATAAATGACCTGCATCCACTTCTCCACTCTATGCAATTCATTATTTTGCCATATAGTAGGAGTGTTAGGTATCTTTATTATTCCTCGAGGAAACCCTTCTTTTGCCTGAAGTGTATTTTGTTTCTCTACTAAAAATATACCAAAACTGTTAGATTTTGTTAAGGTTATGAGATTTTTTTTTTTGAACTGAAGGTTATGAGATTTCAATATGCGAAATTGCGAAGTACTCAAAAAAAATTTGGCGTAACTAAAAAGAGGTCCTTGTCACCTGACAGTGTCTTAGTTTTCTGAACTTAAGCAAAGAGATGCTTATTTTACGGACATGTGTAAGAAGATAGGTGGTTGTTTGTTTACTCGCATTTAGTACCTTGAGTGTTGTGTACAAAATTACTAATTGTTTATTTGAGAAAATGCACATGTGTTATAGCTTAAGTAGGAGTATGGGATATGATCATTTACTGCATCTTCATTGACTAATCATAATTGGATATGCAGCAAGAAGATTCAAATCTATTAGTCACTCAACTAACATAATGAACTTTCAAACTACCAAAAACTAAATTTTATGCATGAACATGTGAAATCGTATTTACCATTGTTGATTTCATATTTTTTTTCTATTTACAGTGGTCAATCTTAGACAATAATCAATGTCTGAGAGTTACATGATCGATATGATACCGTTGGCCAAAAATATCTTCGCGCGTGCATCTATTTCTGTCCTCAATCGAACACGTGTCATCATTTTCCACTATTGAGAGTGGACTTACTACAAGACTAGCATAGTGTATCCATCCATATATATTTGACTTTTTAATAGGAATACAGGCTTCCATATTGTTCGGTAAGAATCCTAGTCTTAGGTTGCACCTAACTAAGGTTCCGAATGGTAAAATCAGTTTAAGCGGTACAGATTAAGCGGATCATGCAGATCAAGCGGGACAAGTGCAGATCAAGCGGATCTTGCAGGAGAGATGCAGATCAAACAGATAATGCAGGAAAGATGCAGATCAAACAAATCATGCAGACAGATTAAGAAGATTTTGCGGAAGAGAGATGCATATCAAACGAGAGAGATACACTTTTGAATATTAAAAACGATTCAAATAAATAGATTATATTTAAATAATAAAAAATATTAAAATCCAAAACCCAAAGATATAAAGACAATACATGTATATACTACAAATTTTTATTTTTTATCATATTAAGTGCTTACATACACAATTATTTATAAAAAAATTCAAGTTTAATTGAAAATTATTTAGAAAAAATTAAAAAGTTATTTATTCTTTCATAATTATTATTCTACAAATTAGTTATTGTATCCATTAAAATATTTTAGAATTAAAATAATTTACAATTATATATATATATATATATACATTGTTTATTCAGTACATAAATATGATATATATATATATATATATATATTATTTAATTAGATTGAAGTATATAAAAGTTAAAAATAAAAGTCAAAATACAATAGATTGATACCTAACTATAAACATATTAAAATGGTAATCATAATTATTGGATAGCAAATTAAGTGTAATAACTGTGATATCTAAGAAAGCTTCATTAATTTTAACATACATAAATTTCTTACTTATAGGTTAAAGTAGTTTTAAAAAAATAAAAAGGTAGGAGATCAGCTAATTAAAGTAGTTTTAAAATAAATTTCTTACTTTTAGGTTACATTTAGATAAATGTTATAACAAAAAATTTTGTATTGTAAAAGTTGTAAGTTAAATAGAATGAAAATGTGTTTTTATATAAGAATATTAAATATATTATTACTTTGTAATAAATCATTTATTAGTTAAAAGAAAGAAAAAAAGAGTGAACCACCACCAAATACTAGTAGACAAAACTGCATGTGTGAGATCTGTCTTTTTTCAGAAAAAGACAAAAAAATCTGATCTGCATCCAGATCTCCTGCTAAACAAATTTTAAAACAAAAAATGGTGAATGGGAGTTAAAATGCAGTTCTCCTGCAATCCATATGATCTGCCTCTCTCCTCCCCTCCCCATTCATACTCGAAGACTTCCAAGGTAAAAGCAGTTCAAGCGAGACATATCAAACATATCATGTAGATCAAGCAGAATAAATGCAGATCAAGCGGATCACGCAAGAGAGAAGCAGATCAAACCAATCAAATAATTTATTATAACTTATGAATGATAAAATCAGTTCAAAACTATAAATTATATATTAAAACAATAAAAATTACACCTAAATATCTAAACAAGTATCTTAGATATTATAAGATTGGCCGAAATGCCTGTAAATGTTTTATAAGATACTTATACTTCTTTTATTTTCTTTTTAGGTGATCAATACTTTTTTGAGAGAACCGGTAGCTTACACTAATATTGAACTTTTGGTTAAATTTTCCACTGGGAAACTTTCTACCAGTGGGTGTAAGATATTTGAAACGGTAATTAGTCCTGAAAATTATTTGATCGAACAACTCAATAAATACACGTTCTCGGTTAAGATTTCATTTAAAATTGTCTTCTCTCAATAGATTTACAAAATTTTGATCATTTACCTATATATTAACTATTTTAAAACAAAAAAATATTAACTACTTACCCTTGTTGATATTTATATAGAAAGATTTATATCTTCTTCTTTTGAAAATGTTGTGCTTTGTCGGCGATTGAACATCATGCTTATAATTTAAAAAAAAAACACAAACATTATTAGTGTAAACTATATAGTTTGAGCTAATTATTGTACATCTTTTATAAAATCAGATAAATATATTTTTAAGTTAAGTGTTTGTAACAAAATTATTTATTATCAAAAAGAAAAAAAAAAGCATATCAACACCACCATGCAGATCTCATGTTTTTTCCACAAAAAAATAAAAATATTGAACTACATGCAAATCTCCCGGTTAAACTGTTTTTGCAAACAAAGAACGTAAATGGTGAATGTATTGCGAAATAACTGCACTTATCATGCCTTTCCATTCAGAACCTGAGCCTTTGTTTTCCAGCTAGGTGACTTTCTTGGTTTGTGTAAGCTTTTTATCCTTCCTCCTTTCTTGGGGTTGGTATCGGAGTTTAAATTTGACTCCATATTAGTGTTAACATTGATCTTATGATTGTTTTTTTTTTTTTTTTTGAAACACGATCTTATGATTCTTTAATGACTCTTTTATACTAAACAATGCAAATGGCCTACAAATTTCTAGATAAAATTCACCTCTTGTTTTTTTTCTTATGTTTCTAATTATCATAAGATATGAAGGTTAAAATTCAATATCTTTATAATTAGCAATGTGTGATTCAATTAATCATTGACAAATTACGCCTATAACTAATTGACTTTTTAATAAATAGATAGGCCAGAATGTAGACAGGTTAACATCAATAATGCATACTTGCTTACCAAATGAGACAAAACCGAGCCTGGAGAAATCCAATTTTCTAGCAAGACTACTACATAAACTATATGAAAACGTTTGAATCGGATTGTCGGCTTAAGTCGTTATCCAAACAAAACACTACCAGAAGAAAAAAATTAACATGTCTCTTATTTATATATTTTACATTAACTGCATGCAAACTGTCTCCCTACCTCTCTTTCATATTATTGTCCTCTCTCTTTACTCAATCAACCTCTATAAATGTAATACAAGTCAGAACGAACAGAGACCACACCAAAGAGTTTAAAGACAAAACAGGCGATATATCATATATATATATATATCACTAAAATGTATTCTTTAACAAAGCTCTGTTTCATCCTATTAATGGTTGCTATAGCCATGAAAGCTTCTCGTCTCTCCACACAAGATCTCCATAGCTTTTACCTCTACCTAGAAAAAAACTTCACTTCCCTAACCATGTTCACCATCTCTCTCATTCTCGGTTGGACGCTTTACATTATGAACCGGCCCAAACCCGTTTACCTAGTTGACTTCAGCTGCTACCTCCCACCGTCTCATCTAAAAGTCAGCGTCAAGAAGATCATGAGCCACGTAAGAGTCATACGCGAGCAAGGCATGTGGGCGAAGACAGGCGAGCACGATTACTTGATGGACTTCGTCGAGAAGATTCTAGAACGGTCCGGTCTAGGCCAAGAGACTTACATACCGGAAGGTCTACATTGCTTGCCGCTAGAGCAAACGATGGCCGGGTCACGTAAAGAGACTACGGACGTTATACTAGGAGCGGTCGATAATGTTCTCCGCAACACTGGTATTAGCCCGAGTGATATAGGTATCTTAGTGGTGAACTCTAGCACTTTCAATCCAACTCCTTCGTTAGCTACTATTATTGTTAACAAGTATAAACTTAGGGATAATATAAAGAGCTTGAATCTTGGTGGGATGGGGTGTAGTGCTGGCGTTATAGCTATAGATGTCGCTAAGAGTTTGTTACAAGTTCATAGAAACACTTATGCTCTAGTGGTCAGCACCGAGAACATCACTCAGAACTTGTACTTAGGTAACAACAAATCAATGTTGGTTACAAACTGTTTGTTCCGGGTGGGTGGGGCTGCGGTTTTGCTTTCCAACATGTCTAAAGACCGAAAACGCGCTAAATACAAGCTTGTACACACGGTTAGGGTCCATACCGGGTCAGATGACCGGTCGTACGGATGTGCTTTACAAGAAGATGATGAAGATGGTTTAGTAGGAGTTTCCTTGTCAAAGGATCTACCTATGGTAGCTGCAAGAACCCTAAAGATTAATATCGCAACTTTGGGTCCACTTGTTCTTCCCATACGTGAGAAGCTTCGCTTCTTTGTAACGTTCGTTAGAAAGAAGTTTTTCAACCCCAAGATCAAGCATTACATGCCAGATTTCAAGCTAGCTTTCGAGCATTTTTGCATCCATGCGGGTGGTAGAGCGCTTATAGATGAGCTTGAGAAGAATCTTCATCTATCTCCGCTACATGTGGAAGCCTCGAGAATGACATTACACAGGTTTGGTAATACCTCGTCGAGCTCTATTTGGTACGAGTTGGCTTACACTGAAGCTAAAGGGAGGATGAAGAAAGGAGATAGGATTTGGCAGATTGCATTGGGGTCAGGGTTTAAATGCAATAGTTCTGTTTGGGTGGCTCTTCGTAACGTTAAGCCTTCTGCTAATAATCCTTGGGAAGATTGTCTCCACAAATATCCAGTTGAGATCGACATATGATTAAGGATAGACTGGATGGTTAGTGATTTTTTTCATCGTTATCATTTAAATAACCAAAATAGAAACGTGTGGACTGGAGTTCATCGCGTACTTAAATGCTCTCATTAGAAGTTTTTCTTCATTTTCTGGTGTTGCACTGTTGCTTCGTCTCTTGAACTTAGTATAATGAAACATTTTGTGTACTTATTCTATACATATATCTCCATTTGTCACTTTGACAGTTTTTCACAAAAATTGAGAAAATTATTGAAATCCATATATATATTTTTTAAATACATTTATTTGACCAATAGCATTTAAAATAAATAAAATTATTTATAAAATCAATGTAGTTTGTAATTAATATTAAACTGAAAAAATATAATTTGCATTGGAATTCTAAAATGATATTTTTGTAAAACAAAAAAATGTCAAAATGACACTTTAAAAAATAGATGGGAGTATAAGTTTCCTTATAGGGAAAATACAACATTTATTTTTCGTTTTTAAATTTATCATCAAATTTCTAATATACCACAAATTTTAGGTCTAGGAAGAGTGCAGGCAACTTGTAGGGTATTTATGATATATGAATATATATAATACTTATTTTATGATAAGTACTAAAATTATCAAAACGTAAGTATTCTCAAAATATATATGGAACATAGAAGGTTGTCTTCATGTATAATAGAAAGTGTAATGTTTTTTGCCTTCTTAAAATGGTACATTGGTGTACATGTTGATATCCTATAGTTTAACGAGTATTTCCAATAAAGAGATTTAAATCAAACGTAAAATGTAAACCCTATCTAATATTTATATTTAATTGTGGATTTCAAACTCATGAAAAATTACATCAGAATATCTTATTTAATAGTATATTTTATATGAGATTTTCGTAACTGTGAAATAATATCACATCGAGTTTTCTCTAACAGACTCTACTGTCCGATGATTGCATTATGCCGTAGGCATGTTCGGTTATCCCTTAAAAATGGGGAGAAAATATTCAGCAAATCAATCTTGCATTTGAGATGACGAAACTGGTATAGGCATAAACAATAATACTTCGGTGACAGCGTCAATAATCTGAAGATATGTCTTTTACATGAAGCAGCTTGATAAGACTCATTAAATTTATCTCGTTAACCGTGTGGCAATTTCGGAAAACAGCTGGAGCAGAGACATTAACAACCAAATCTCTAAACAAATTGTAAAGCCCAACAACATGCCAATACCACAAGTTGCAAAAGAACAAGCTTCGAAAAAGTCATGTGCCTCTGTTCTATATCTTGATAAAGACAACGTAACCAATGTACAAGACTAGACCGACCTTTTTGCTTTGTTTTAATTTATCTATCACGAGAACATATATATAAATAATAAATTTTGATCGAACGCCTTATTAGATCACTATATACAATTCTAGACCCTTGAAACCTGAATATCCTTTACTACGAAACCTTACTAAAAAATAAAATCATAATGTCTTTTAATCATATTGAGATATTAAAAATAATCACTTGGAAATAATGCATACTGCATCCATGGTAAATATAGGTTGGGTTAGATTTTAGTTACCGATTAAAAAATGTTATTCTTTCAAATCTTTTAGCTAAAAGTTGTTCTCTAATCTCACGGTAGATGCTTTTTTTTTCATGTAGTGAATCATCCTAAGCATTTGTGTATTGAAACATGAAAGAGACGTGTTTGTTTAATTTAATTTAATACCACTAAACAAAATCATATTACCACATGTGATCAATATCTTCGACAACCAATACATCATCGTAATTTACGTCTTAGATGAGATAGCTATAAGATCTTCTTTTTATTTTTTTTTGGTCAAAGGCTATAAGATCTTCTTGTATCTTTTTTTCTTCTATGTAAAGAAACGATTGTGCGCTACTATAAACATATTGAACATCTTAGTACAAAAGAGAGAGAGATAAAAAACTACTATTATGTTCTTAGATAATAAATTAATCAGAAAAAGGAAAGTCGGTGGTTTAAAAAATATTAAAACGCTCAAATTGTGGTTGGTTAATTTGGTCCTATCATTCGTAATTAGTAGCATGGTTACAAATAATCGTCTGAGCTAGTTTTATGTTCGTCATCCTCGTTATTTACTCCAGAATTGGATTGATATGCATTGGACAAACTCAGTTCTTGGATCCTAGTTATGGACTTATTTGGTACATTCCAACACGTTCCATTCTTTATCTGCATCTGTGGTCTCGCTATTTGGATTGAAATCATTACTAAAATAAATGGCCTTCAAATTTTGGTTCGTTATTACTCTATCCACTTTACATTAACTACTAGCATCGTATGAACTATAAAATAAGTATTTTATTAAAAAAATAAAATCCATTCTTGAACTTCTTAACATATTCAAAAAATATGTTTACAGTATATTTTATGAATCTGCCACTCAACATTCACACCCAAAAAAGATGAACATGCTAATAATAAGGTTACAAAACACGTTAATAATTGAAATAACTCTACTTTATTTTGCTTTGCTTCAACTCTACGTGAATATATCTTCTAAAAAGATTATTTTAATTTTGAAGAAGTATTTTGCTGATAAAAATAAAGAAGTATTTTTTTAAATGATTAGATTTTCCTATGAAATTCGGTTTTAGTATAATAAATAATTTTAACAAAGTTGAATAATTAAATGGATAGAAAAAAACGCGTTGAATAATTGACATCCACTTCTCGAGGACGGACAGTGCTCTATATCTACTTCAGGACCAGACCTCTCTCTCTCTCTCTCTATATCTTCACGAGTGAAAGCAACTCTCCTCTCTCTCGAAGCAGTAGTAGCAATGGCGGAGAAGTCGAGCTTCTTCGTCCATTTCACCTCTCTTCTGCTCATTCTGTGTATCACAATAACATGTTGCGAGGGAGGGAGGAATCCTGTGCGGCGTTCATCGGGGAGAACATTGATGGACGGCCACGATCTCTCGAGGCCTCTGAAGCTGACGTTTGCTGGTCCTTCTCGGAACTGGACTGACGCCATTCCCATCGGCAATGGCCGTCTCGGAGCTACGATCTGGGGAGGCGTCTCCTCCGAGACTCTCAACATCAATGGTAAGTGTAAAACGACGTCGTTTTTATTTGTTTTAGAAACTAAAACGCCGCCGTTTGATTTCCTCCCATTCATCTCTTCATTGTTGTGTTGTGTGCAAGTCTTTATTTGTGTTATTATATATTCTGTGGATGTTGGTAATAAATGAAGCTCTGCAGTCTCTGCTATGTCAGATGACTCGTGTTTCTCGGAACCATTTATTGACATGACAGAACATGGGATTATGCTTTGGGACATAGTCTCAGTCTCAGATCATAACCACCTTAATGAAACTGAATCTCTTATTTGACTTTATGTAGTAAAATCAGTGTTCAAAAATTGATTTATGTGCCCGCTTAGTCGGGTCTAAACAAAACGATTTTTCTTTAAGGAATATTTTAAAATGCATAAAAGACAACACTTTTGCTCAAAAAGACATTACTGATTCTTGTTTTTGCTGCTCTGTTGTGTTCTTTTAACAGTTGTGGATCTAAAGTTCTAAAATTTCAATTGGTATTGATTTGGCAGAGGACACGATTTGGACTGGAGTACCAGCTGATTACACAAACCCGAATGCTCCAGAAGCATTAGCTCAAGTTAGGAAGCTTGTTGATGAAAGAAAATACCCTGAAGCTACTTCAGAAGCTGTCAAATTATCAGGCCATCCTTCTGATGTATGTTTTCTTTTCTTGACTTCTTGAATTTTTTTTTTCAATACTAAAGAGGTTCACCGCTCGAAACCACAACATGTAATATTAGTTTCATTCCAGCTGTCACTCGAACTGGGGACCTCTGACACAATAGTCAAAGTTCTTGATTTTTTCTTTGCATGTGTAAAGATTAAAGAACGAACCATTTGTTCTTGGTTTGGTTTCCCTCTTACAGGTTTATCAGCTAGTGGGAGATTTGAATCTACAGTTTGACAGTTCCCACCGTAAGTACACTCAAGCATCTTACCGCCGTGAACTCGATTTGGAAACAGCACTAGCTAAAGTAAGCTACTCTGTCGGCGCTGTGGAGTTCTCAAGAGAGTTCTTCGCTTCTCATCCGGATCAAGTGATCGTACTCAAGATCTCTTCAAGCAAACCGGGGTCACTCTCTTTCAAAGCATCTTTCGACAGCGACTTGCACCATCACTCGGAGACTAAAGGGAACCAGATTCTGATGCAAGGAAGCTGCCGCCCCAAGCGTCTCCCCGTGAACTTGAGCAAAAGCATCAACGCCACGAATATACCTTACGATGATCACAAAGGTTTGCAGTTCGCTGCCGCTCTAGAAGTGAGAGTAAGCAGTGGCGGCTCTGTGTCTTCCTTGGGCGGCAAGAAACTAAGCGTTGAGAAAGCAGACTGGGCGGTTCTGGTTCTGACGGCTGCGTCTAACTTCGACGGTCCGTTTACCATGCCGGTTGATTCCAAGAGAGACCCCTCTAAGGAATGCGTTGACAGAATCAGCTCGGTTCAGAGATACTCCTACTCTGATCTTTACGGTCGTCATTTGGGAGATTATCAGAAGCTTTTCAACCGAGTCTCTCTGCAACTCTCAGGTGGTGGTAATAAAACAGAAGCAGCTTCAACTGCTGAAAGGGTGAGATCGTTTAGAAAGGATGAGGATCCTTCGTTGGTGGAGCTTTTGTTCCAGTACGGTCGGTACCTTCTTATATCTTCTTCGAGGCCTGGAACTCAGGTGGCTAACTTGCAGGGGATATGGAATAGGGACATTCAGCCGCCGTGGGAGTGCGTTTTTCTTTTCCCTCTTCTTTCATCGTTTCTCTTCACTTGATGTGTGACTCACTAACTCCTTATGTGGTATGGTGCAGTGGTGCTCCTCATCTGAACATTAATCTCCAGATGAACTATTGGCATTCTCTTCCTGCTAATATCATGGAATGCCAAGAACCTTTGTTTGATTACATGTCTGCTTTAGCTATCAATGGCCGCAAGACAGCACAAGTAAGTTACATTGTCGACATCAATGTGTGAAACGTGTTGAATGTATCAAGATCAATCAATATCTGCCTTAGATATGATGTATTTGTGTTATATATCAGTAGAGTCATCAGTCTAATGATCATATTATTGTGGCATAAAGGTGAACTACGGAGCAAGTGGTTGGGTGGCACATCAAGTATCAGACATATGGGCGAAAACTTCACCGGATAGAGGTGAGGCAGTGTGGGCTCTCTGGCCAATGGGTGGAGCTTGGCTCTGCACTCATGCATGGGAGCATTATACATACACTATGGACAAGGTAAGTTCCTATCAGTTTTTTACTGATTTCAGATTCAGTTTCCTTAACCAGACTCTATGTTGCAATCTCTAACTTGTTTATTCAATTTTCTAGGAATTTCTTAAAAAGAAAGGATATCCATTGTTGGAAGGATGTACATCGTTTCTCTTGGACTGGCTAATCAAAGGCAAAGACGGATACCTTCAGACCAACCCATCCACATCCCCTGAGCATATGTTCACATCTCCAGATGGCAAACCCGCCAGCGTTAGCTACTCATCAACCATGGACATTGCCATTGTAAAAGAAGTCTTCTCTGCTATTGTTTCCGCATCAGAGGTATATAGCAACAAAAAAATAACGAAAGGCCATCATATTCTCATTGATACTGAAGCTAACGCTTTCTTATGTTTTTTTTATCAAACAGGTTTTGGGGAAAACGAATGATACTCTTATAGGAAAAGTAATTGCTGCACAAGGAAACCTTCCACCCACTAGACTATCAAAGGACGGTTCTATAATGGAATGGGCAGAGGACTTTGAGGACCCTGAGGTGCATCATAGACACGTTTCACATCTCTTTGGTCTGTTCCCTGGTCACTCAATCACACTTGAGAAGTCTCCTGAACTTGCTAAAGCTGTGGAAGTATCACTTAAGAAAAGAGGTTTGTGTTAATTTTTTTCTTCTTTCCCATTCACATTCATTGATGTGGTTGGAGCAATAAGTAACAATATTGAACTGATTGATGCAGGAGAGGAAGGACCAGGGTGGTCAACCACTTGGAAAGCTGCCTTGTGGGCAAGGCTTCACAATAGTGAGCACGCGTATCGATTGGTTACTCATATTTTTGATCTGGTGGATCCGTTAAATGAACGTAACTATGAAGGAGGACTCTATACTAACTTGTTCACAGCTCACCCGCCCTTCCAGATCGATGCCAACTTTGGGTAAGTCAGGACAGTATATTACAAACACTAAAACTAAAAACAGTTCAGTGACTGATCTATACTTATACATGATTCTTTTTTTTGTCTTGGTCAGATTCTCAGCAGCTGTAGCTGAAATGTTAGTGCAGAGCACGACGAAGGATCTGTACTTACTCCCGGCACTTCCGGCGGATAAATGGCCTAACGGTTATGTGAAAGGGCTGAGGGCACGTGGCGGTGTGACAGTGAACATAAGGTGGACGGAAGGGAACCTTGTGGAGTTTGGTCTTTCGTCGGAGCAGAGTGTGTCTACCAGAATAGTGTACAGAGGAAACTCTGTGGCTTCCACATTGTCGCCAGGGAAACTCTTTACTTTTGACAAAGATTTGAGATGCATTCGGACAGAGAAGTTATAGAAGTAAAGAGACGAGATGTTGATTCTCATCTGTTTTTGTTTGTCATATGTTTTGTTCATCTAAGAGAGAGAGGAAAAAGCATTGTTTGTCCATCGTTCAACGAGCTATGTACAAGTGTAACCCACATGTATCCAAAACGTTTACAGTGCAGTAATGTATCTTGGTATCTATGTACTTTGTGTCGTTACCTTTCGATGTATCTTCACTCTTCAGTCTATATCAATATATTAACATGATTATATGAGAAGTTTTCATATTCAACTTAAACTCTAGCATCTACACAGGCTCCTGCCATTGCACCCAAAAGGCTCAAAGAATAATGAGGTAAGGTTACACATCGTCCAAAGAACACTGCTTGTGTTCTCTAGCTTTCACCGTGAACTATAAGTATGTTGTAGTTTTGATTATATATTTCTTGAACAATGTGTAACCTTACCTCATCCTTCTTTTTTTTTATCATCATCTTTTATTGACAAAGGGATATAAACGATGTTCAATCATTTTTCTTTAAAACATATTGACAATGGTACATACTACATACACATAAAAATATATGGAAAATAAACAAATGAATTTTCCAAGAAGAAATTAACTAAAATAAAATTTGATCCCGTGGAATTAGTTTATCCCAACACGTTGAATTACACAAATGGATGAATATGAGGAGTAGGATGAATTAAAACAAATGTAATACAAATAAATGGAATAGTAGCAATTACAAAAATAAAAGGAATAGAAATATAAGTGTCTACATAACATGAATGGTAGTTATTTGCAGAAATGTAGTAGAATAAAAATAGATTTAGTTTAAATTTAATAAAAACCTTTAATTAATATAAGACTTTTATTTATTTTTCATTCTTTACATTCAAGAGATTTTTTGTTTCTGAATATTTTTTTAACTACATTCCATTACTTTCTATATATTTCATTCCATTCTTTACATTTTATTTTAAATTTATCTCAAATAGTAACATTTTTGTAGAATCTTCATAAACGACTCATTCCACACAATTCTATTTCAAAATACATGTATCCAGTTGTAGCCAAAGTATAAGGTTCTAAAGATAGGATTATCTATTTTTAACTGTGTTTTAAGTATATTTCTCACGAGTGTGTTTGCGTAGAAAACAAATACTTGTCACAAGAGAGACACAAGTTATTGTGTTCTTTGTAAAAGATTGTTTAGATCACCATTTCCATCCTTAACCATGAGATCTGCTACTTGGTGTATATTTTTTTGTCTTCTCATCTTTCTCGTAATTAGTGATGGTAAAAAACATAAAGGTATACTATATTCATTTCCTTTCGATTATGTTTTTGTCACAAGTCGCAAATGTTGCACTGCAATTTTTTATCTAGATATTTTTGACCACCAGTTAATATTCTTTTTTTTTGTGTACGTGGTTGATATAAAATTATTAGAAGAGGTTGAACCAGATAAATTTTGTACAAGATTCGAAGATATCGAAGGAAACTGCAAAGTTGATGGACCGAAACTTTGTGCGAAGTATATGTCGACAAATCCTAAGCCTAAGATTAATTATTTTAATTGCACTTGTGACAACATCTACATGTTACGTAAGATCAAACGTTACTGCCTATGTCAGTCGCTATGCAGAGACCACCCTCCACCTTCACCGATCCAGCCTCGTTAAATAACATCTCATTAGTCCTTACTAATAACAAAAGAGAAATTGTGAGAATTTGTAGTGTGGGATCGAGATGACACACAAATAAGTTTTGTTAGTCACCAGTCTTTTCTTTTGTAATAAAGAGTCATGAGTTGATATTTTATAACTAGTATGAGTTTCTCAATCAATCTATTTTCCAGATTTTGTAGAAATCCAGATTTTAAATTGTGTCAAATACTGTTTACAAATTAATAATTTTAAGAAGTATGATATTAAAAAAAACTATAGAGTTATTAATTTATGTTTGTTTAAATAGCATCAAAAATTCAAAATTATTTTGTTAGTATGAATGCAAATTTAAACTAATAATAAAATAATTAAAATATAATAACACATTGTAATTAATCTTTATTGGAAATTGAAAATATAATAAATTGTAACAAGTTATAAAAATCACCGAATAAGAATTAAAATATACTACAATTTAGTTTTACAGCATAAATAAAATTTTATTACTTTATTAATTTTTTTTTAAAATTACAACATAAGTAAAATAACCTCACCAATGGTGGAAGCCAGAGAGAGAACACAAGCCTATGTCTTTGCTAACTTATGGGCCTATGTTTATGGTGTAGTAGTATATACGAGGCCCGTTAAATTACTGGCCCATTTAGTTTGCAGTAGCTCCCTCACTTCATTTCGTTTAGGGCTCCTTTTAAAGTCAAATATCTTCTTCTTCTTCTTCGGGATTGATCTGATAACTTTGTTGATTCTGCAAGAAAGTAGCTAAGATTACAATGGCTTGGCGCAGTGCAGGATCTGCCGCTCGCTCTTTCGTTTCCGCCGCCGCTAGAGCTCCGTCCCTCCGACCTCCGCCAGCAACGCTTCCGCGCCTCCGTCCTTCCCAATCCTCTTTGCCTCGCCGCCGATTCACAAATCCAAGGTTTCACCATTTCTTGTGCTCATGTTGATATTCAAGTTTGAATTGTTTTGTTAACGACATTATATTCTTATGTTTATTCATGAAATGAACTTAGATTTGCAAAGCTTGAACATTTGGGTATAAATCCTTATTTTTGAATAATTGAAAATGTTCATTTATTAGATTGAGATATGGTTTTTGATGGTTGGATAGGAACTTGGGAGAGCTTGGATGCACACAGTCTCTCTTGCCTTTGCACAATGTGGTGGCTTCAGCTCGACTCATTTCTCACTTGAATCTCAACGTGCGAGCTTTCTGCGAACTCCCTAACGGTACCTTCCAACGCACTTGTCAAGATCGCTAATTACTCTCCTTTTGTGAGTTTTATTACTCTTCTTAGGGTTCACTGTGGCAAAAAGCAAACTAAACTTGTCTCTTTTTTTTTTCTTGTTCTAAGTTTCCTGTCTGAACAACTGTGGTCTACTCTTGTCTTGGAATAAAATTGGATTTGGTCTTTTTTTTCTGGTAATTAAGTTTTTATGTTAAGAACATATTATTGGGTTTGGGATTTGATAGGGAATGGAAAAGATGGGTGATGGAAGTGGATTTTCAGTTGCTGTCAAGAGAGAAGTGCTACTGCTTTTTTGTAGGTTTCTTTGTCTATTATTGTTTAGTTTTTGTTTTCAACGTTTTTAAGGATCCCGAAACATAAGACTTAACATCTTGTTCATTTTAGTACATTTAAACATCCAATTACGTATTTCATTATAAAGCTTATTGGCCATACTGCTCCATCTAAATACGTGTGAGTGGGTTATTCTGTTATAACGCATTAAGAAATGACAAACTTATACTTCGCCTTTTAGATCCATAGACAATTTAGACATCCCTGTACCATCCAAAAGTGTACACTTCATTCGTGGTATCAAAAACTTACATGGCACCAATATGAACTTGTAGAGTTTGGATAGCTGATATGAGTTCAGTCTGATGATCTGATTCTGATCCAAGCTTTTTGTGTGTGACTTGATGATGGCAGGTACTTAAATGCACGAAGTGTGTTGCATCAGTCATCTTGAAGCAGATGGAGAGTTTTAAAAGGGGTGCCCCAAGAAGAACACATTGGTCGTGTTGTGTTTCGTTAGGAACCAGAAAACTTAATACATTATTTTGTCTCACACACTTTTGACAACAACATTGTTGTTTTTTAAACTTCAAGTTTCTCAGTATAATTTTGAATAACCTTTGTTTCATCTTGTATGTTACTAGCTTTGTTTGGTTAGCATTTACTGAATGGAGATAAAATTAAAGAACAAATTTTTACAAGTGAAATTTCCTTTTCATTTTTCAGACATGTAATAACTAATCATAAACTCTAAACATTGATGAGAAAAGTATTTTGGGAACAATGAAAGTATAACATGAAGCGGTTGGAGTGTTCACAAGAAAATGAAATCCAAGAATCAGTCAAGTAAAACCATACATCAACAAGCCCCATTAACCACTGAGTACGTGTGTCATACTTGCAACTTTATAAACCGCTTACACTTTATGAGGAATCATCAGTTTCTGTGTTATCTGCTTAATCACCGGAAGCCTCTGACTGATGGGACCCGGATCGCTATAGACTGCTAAATCAACTGGATACCCTTTCTGCATATATATAATCAAGAGTAGGGATGTTAACAATGGGTTTTTACCCATAGGGTACCCTAAACCCGGTTGGAATTTAAAAACCAAAACCCGTATATTCAGTTTTCAAAATTCGCGGGTTTATTTTGGGCGGGTCTTGATTTATAAATTACCCGTTCGGGTTTTACCCTATCGGGTTTCGGGTACCCTATGGGTTTTTAAAAAAAAATATATAATTGAAAGGACGACTTTTACCCTAATTTTTAAGGATTTAAATGATTGAAATCAAAAATTAGATGTATAAATCAAAACATACAATGCCCACTATTAAATTTTGCACTCTCTATAACTTATTTATTTACTTACATTATGGATATAGTATAAATTTGCAAATTGAAAATTATGAATGATGAAAATTTTATTTGTTACTTTATACAGAAAATAAATTTGATAATTGAAAATTAATCAAATTTAATACAAAACATGATTAAAATTAAATATTCAATACATATAAATTTAAGTTAAAACTATAAAACTTTAACTAAAAAACCACAAAACTCAAAAAAGGGTTTTTTCGGGTACCCTTGGATAACCCTAAAGTTCTAGGGTTTTTCGCGGGTTACCCTAATAGTACCGGGTTTTTTTCGGGTTTTATAGTTTAGGGTATTTTCTGGGCGGGTTTAGTTTGGGTTCGGGCCGGGCCGGGTTTTTTTGCCCATGACAACATCCCTAATCAAGAGTTATAACACATGACCTTCTATTCACTAACCATAGAAACATTGCGTATTTTCTCGTCTTTGTAACAAAAAGATTATGTAGTTGTTGATGATCAAAAATGGTTAGGTCTATCATCAGCCAGCCGTTCTAGGTTTGGTGTAAATTTAGTAATCCGTCCTGAAAAGTGAAGAAAAACTAACCGCAGATAGAGACTTAAATGTTGTTTCTCTCCAACAGCTTTCACGAAGAACTGTGGGTGTCTCCCCTTTCCCAAAGACATAATGCATTCTCGTCTCTCTCAACCTCATAAGTACACCATCAACTCTAAGCTGTGAAAAGGCAACGGAGTGGATGATGAAAAACAAAGTATCATAACCGTTACTGAAGATCCACATACTGGTGCATAATGATATTGTTTTATGGATAGTTTTTTTTTTTCCTGATTTGACTTACCCAAAATCGTAAGAGGAGGAACCATGAACTTGGCATGACTCTCTGAAGAAAACAAAGACGGGTTATCCTTTGTTACTAACACATAACTTGTATCAAATCAAAAGCATTATGAAAAAAATGTGACTGGAAAGAAAAGACTTGTGATTTCTTTACCACTTTCACAGTCAGAAGTGACACTCCATTGTCAGCCAGTTCATCTTCATACAAAACTACCTGGAAGAGTAAAAAATAAGTACATCAAAAGGCGCAGAAGAATGTACCAAAAGACAAAGGTAAATGTTTTGTGATTGTATTGAGTAGAGAACGAACCTCATCATAGAAGAGAATAGGTTCTTTAAGTGAAAGAGCAGCCAAATCAATCTGCTCTTCACAGTTCTCCCACTTCAGACTAGCTTCCCCCTCAGGTTTTGCTTTTGCCTCAACCTGCTTCACATCAAAAGCAGCATACATCAACGACCATCAATGATTATTCTGTGATAGGCAACATGAGAGCAACACAAACCGTTTCTTGATCTTTCTCAACAACTCCGCTACCACAGTAAGGCGTAGTAAAAGTGTAATCATAATCCAGTATCACCTGCTGGGACGGCTTGCTGCAGTTTCATTATCAGAAAAAGCTATATACAAAGCAGAGTTTTAAAAGTTCAATCTAATCACAAACTCTTACCTCCTAAACTTCCATTTTGCAGCAGCAGGAACCTCAACAGGTGGAAGCCCTTCTTGCTTCCAACCCGCAAGTGCATCAAACGCGTTAAAATGAATCTTAGTGTTACTTCTAAAGTGTTTAAGCACTAACGCATTCTCGCCAAACACCATTTCAGGTAAGTGAGAAGTCTTGAGCTTCTCTTCCCACCTATTGTCACAACCAAAACAACACATTCACAATCATGATTGACATTGAAAGACCTCTGCATATACTCAGTTCTCAATCGAATTGACGACGCATAGATACAACACCTAACAACAAGGCACAGACACTAAGGTGAGAGAGATAGAGATTCGAGTACTGTTCGTGAGCGAGAGAAGTGAGAATCGTGCCGCGGATGGTTTCGATCTCCCAGTCATGGATGCGTAAGCCTTTACGTCCGTCGGGAAGAAGCTCAGCTCCGGCGGATTTTAGAATCTCCTTATCGACCTCCGTCTCCATCTCAATCGCCGGCAAATGTTGGCCCTTTCTTTTTTTCTTTCTCTTCCGTCGGTTTCACTTTTGCGATCAACCGGTGAAACGAAGACATTGACTTAAGAACTTGTTGGGCTTTAAGTTGGTAACATGGGCCTAGCCTGATTTGGGTTTGAACACATAAATTATTATTTGATTTTTTTTTAAATATTGCAGTGAAATGGATTTTGAAACTTAGTTATGTTTTTGTAATGCTAATATGTTATAGAGATGCAAAGTCTCACATATACAAATTACAAACAGTCAAATCCGAAATAAAATCTCATTTGCTCCGATCATTTGTTGATGTAAAACCTTTGTATCCCACCATAGTTCAGTGAAAGTGTTAAAAATAAAAAAGATGGATTTGTTAGATTCTTTTTAATTTAATTTGATGTTACTCGTTGTATATAGATTCTCCTTCAGAATGATCTAATATCTACTACCGGGTCAGGCTTGTTTCTCCCAACACATTATGCTTTAAACAGGCAAGGAAAGGTCAAAATCCATAGCATCAAAATTACAAATCACAACTTAATGCGTTTAGTACAACTCACGAACAAGCGCGCATATAATTCCTCTTTTGCATAAAGCAGAGACACAAGAAAAGGCTGAAGATAGTGACAACAACCTTTGTTAAAAAAACTTTGGATTTATTCAGAGTCAGAATCTGATCTAGCACTCTGCCTTACGCTCCTCTTGGTTTGTGTGGTAGACTTCGGTTTATGAGACGATTCTCCCTCGTAATGGATGACTTGAGCTCTAGCTAATCTCTCTTCCAGATCCTCAGTGCTGAAATCGTCTTTCCCTCCCAGCTCATTGAACCCAACCTACCAACAACATTCAAAACCAATCATATTCTAAAAGATAATAATTGCCATAAGATGGAGTTTGTTTTGAGTAGTATACCACATAATCATCAACTTTAGTGTTCTTGATGAGGGCAAGAGTGGGAAGAACGACAATCTTGAGCCTCTCAGCCAAGAAGGGACTTTTCTCAGCTTGGATCTTCACAAAACGCGTCTCAATGTGCTGCTTTGCCAATATACCCATGTGCTTATCCATCACCTGCAACAACAAAAGAAAAAGATTTCTCTTCATAAAAAAAAACACTCTTGAATCTTATACTAACATGTATAGTAGCTACAGACAAGAGACAAGTTCCTGTCCTAACATCCCTTGTCAACATCCTAAACACAAAAAGGAGAAAACTTTTTCAAAGGAAAGGCTAATCCAAGCAAACCCTAAATCTTCTCTTCCCCAAAACATACTAGAAACTCTCAGAAAGTATGAAATCTAATTGAATCCAAAGGAGATTGTGAATATTCATACTTTGCAGGGCCAATTCTCGCGGTAGAAATGGCAGACGACGCGTTCGCTAGCCTTGACGGCGGCGAAGAAGTCCTTCTCGGAAGGGATCTCGGTGTACTCGCCGTGTCCATGACTCATCCAACGCTTCCTTTTCTCCGCCATTTTCTTCATCTGCTGCAGCCTCCTCTCCCTCAACACCTCCAGATCGTCCTCGTCAGGCTTCTCCAGAGACGCGATCTCCTCGTCGAGCTTGTCCTCCATGGCTTTCGCCACCGTCAGAAGCTGCTTCTCCAGAATCTGCCATGAATTAAAAAAACAAAATCACAAATCCAAATCTCGCAAAAATGTAATCATCAAACGCTATTAAAAGCCAACATTACAATTGGTACCTCTTGAATAGGATTATCCATTGCGAAACGCCGGCGAGATCTGTTGGACGGAGCTTCGTTGTTTGAAATTCGAAAGAGAGATTCGGTTTCAGCTGATGATGAAAGATGGCGAGAGAGAGAGACGCACAAAATAGAGAGATCTCGGGTTCCGCGAAAACGACCCCGTTTCAAATAAAACCGGTTATGAAGAAATCTTTTAAATTCCGCGTTAAACCGGTCGAACCATTTATTTCTTTTTTATATTATAAAAGTTGGACACTCGATTCCACCTAAATTAATTTTATCTGTTAAAGGGCACATAATTGTAAAAGCTTCTACACCAGGTGGCAAGTTTTAGGTCTGAAGTCTATTTTGGTATACTTGATCTTCTTCCGTGTAGAAAAGTGTTTGTGATAACATCGAAGAAACAAAAGGTGGTCGGAGAGTTCAAGCGTGAGATTTGATTGAATGGCTATGCTCACTGAAATCGCCACCCTTGAAGAGAAGTATGTTTTGATTTTTTTGTTTGTTTGTTTGTTTGTCTCTCATCTTTTGTATTAAGACAGAAAAAGTTGACATGTGATCGTGTCTGAAACCTGATACCTCTTTCTGGTAGTTTGATGAGCGCTTCCTGTGTCTCCAATTTTGATTTGGAAGAATAAATTAAATACCTTCTTTTTTTTTCTTGCAGTAAATCTAGATTGCGTTTTTTTTTTTAATTATATGTGTTTTCTTTTGGTGTTTGCTGTCTGAATCTCTGCCTTGTTCTTTGATTAAGGAATGGTTTTGATTCTGTTATATATTTTTTTTGCTCTAAGGAATTAAAAATAATTTTTTTTTGTGTGTTCTTCTGTTACTTGGGGGTGAACTGCGCCAAGGTGCTTTCTGGATCAGATTAATTTGTTGAATTCTGAGTAATTTCGTTTAGTATTGGATCAGAGATCTCTTGATGAGTTATACAATGTGTTTAAGTGGCTTCTCTACTAGTATTCAGATTGAATAATGGTGGTTTGATTTATATTTGGTTTTAGGTATATTGAAATATGCAAGAAGCATGGAACCGTACCCAACACTTCCATTCTATCTGCCTTCTTTGAGGTTTGCTTACCATTTTCCTCTATTTATTGCTTCTGTTTTTAGCTTAATCATAGTGTTTTTTTTCTTTCTAATCGAATGAACTTTTCAGGCGGAGGATAAAAAGTCAAGGAATCAAAGATGCATCATGAACATTTTAGTTGACAGAGTGATGTACGATGACTTTCACCCGATTCTTGAGTTATGCAATGAGATCAACACATCTGAGGTAGAAGGAATAGATCTCTCTGTGAGATCCTCTTGTTCTTTGGAAGATCAGTACGTATTGTCATTGATACGTTCTGTCGATCAAAAGCTTCGTCTTGTTGATGTACATGATTGTTTTGGGACAACCTTCTGGCGGTAAGCAATAGTCTTTTGTCTTCTCCTTTTCTTTTTGCATTATCTCTTAATCTTTGATTGTTTTTTTTTCTTCTTTCAGGGACGTCTTCTCTCAAGGTTTGAGCTGCGAAGTTTTGAACGTGAGGTCTTTGCATTTCCGCAAGCTTAACATCGCTGGAGAGTTCGCGCAGCTGCACACTCTTATACTCGATTCAAACCGTGTGACTGGCTTTGGTGAAGGATGTTTCTCTGCCATGCCTAACTTGAGTTTTCTTTCGATGTGCGACACTGTTGTCTCTGATCTTTGGACAGCAAGTGCTGCTCTCTTGAAGCTTCCTTCTCTTGAGGTGCTCCGGTTCCAGATTTGGATTTGTTGCAGCGAATCTTCTACCACCCCACTTAAACCGCAGTCGTCAACTGATGAAAACATGTTTGACGAATCAAACTCTCACACTGGAGCAGATTTTTCGGGCGTATTCGAACAGATCGATCCTGATTTACCTGTTGAAGAGACTCTTAGCATGGATGATTTGAATGCAGAAGTATTCATGAGGGAAAAGGTAAAAACTCATATCGATACGTTCTTGTTTCTAATAGAAACAATGAAAATGGTTAAAGCATCTTTATACGGTTCAGGTTAGGAAAGGGAAGATGCCAGACCAAACCAACGACCTTGGGGATGTTGGGTTGAAGTATATATCAACTAAAGCATCACCTATATGTTCCAAAAAGCATTACAGAATCTACATGATAAACTCTCTTCCCAAACTAAAAGTGTTGGACAATTTGGCTATCAGAAAGAGCGACAGAGACAGGGCCACTGAGACATATTCCGAGAACTTCGAGCACTTACCGTACAAAAGAAAGAACAAGGAAAGTGTGGTTAGAGTCCTCGAGCAGCGTGAAACGAGATCAAGCAAATGGAGATCTCAGAGTTCGTATACGAGGTCTCTTTGTGCGGCTAGGATGGGATCGTCTGCTTGGCCTCTCTTGCATTCGGTTCCTTCTTTTAGTAGGGTTCAAGATGAAAGCAGGAGTTTGAGTCCAAGGCAGTTTGAATACCATCCGTTGGATCCTAGCCTCATGGTGTATGGGACTTTGGATGGAGAAGTGGTTGTTCTCAATCATGAAAACGGGAAGATTCTACGTTATATTCCGTCTTATGGAGCTCAGAGTAGTATCTTGGGACTTTGTTGGCTCAAGACGTATCCATCCATGGTAAGGATTAAAAAATCAAGCTGCCTTTATTTCTTATGGTTGTGTTTAGCCTTGGGCATTCAATTCTTCAGTTTGAGATGTTTAGGATCTGTTCGGGTATTTAGAAAATTCGGTTAGGTTCCAGTTTGGTTCGGGTAACAAAGTTAGGAACCGACTAGTATCCAAGATAATTTTAGATCCACTCGATTCGGTTCAAGTTTTTTGGGTTCTCAGATAAAAGTTTGGATAATTTAGATAGTTTTAAATATTTCAGATAAAAACTACTCTAGTAATTCATTTTTTTTGTGTGTTTCGGTTTATAAACAGTATTTTTAAATTATTTGATTATTTAAAACTGAATACAGTTAATATTTATAAGTATATAAATTATATTATAGAAATTTGGGTACCCATTCGGTTTTAGTTGGATTCCCGCTAGGTTTCGGTTCTTTGGTTCTAGAGATATAAGATCCATTCGGGTAATTTGTAGGATAACCGAGCCTTTTTCGGTTCGGTTCTAGATAAATGTGCCCTTGCCTGTGTTTGTTGTTGCCTGCAGCAAATTCATTTCAAAGTTTTGTATTTTTTCAGGTTATAGCTGGCTCAGCCAACGGCTCACTGAAGCTGTACGACATCCAAAAAGCGTCATCCACACTTAATACAACCACTCCCACCACTTCTGGTTCTGTTACTTTTGATGAGTTTGACCAATTAACCTCAGTCCATGTTAATTCCACGGACAAACTGTTTCTCGCTAGTGGATACTCAAAGGACGTGGCTTTGTACGACATTGGCAGCGGAACACGCCTCCAGGTTTTCGCCAACATGCATCAAGAGCACATCAACGTGGTGAAGTTCTCGAACCATTCCCCTTCAATTTTCGCGACTTCTTCATTCGACAAAGATGTTAAACTATGGGATTTGAGGCAAGACCCATCCCAACCGTGCTACACGGCGTCTAGTACCAAAGGAAACGTGATGGTTTGCTTTTCTCCAGATGATCGTTACCTTCTAGCATCAGCCGTTGACAACGAGGTACACTCTCATCGACCCCTGAAGAGCTTCATGTATTGATGTTTAGTAACCTATTGAGCGTTCTCTCTCAGGTGAGGCAGCTTTTGACGGTTGATGGTAGGCTTCATCTGAATTTTGACATAGTCCCAACGGGAAGCTCCATGAACTATACTCGATCGTATTACATGAATGGTAATGACTACATCATCAGTGGAAGCTGCGATGAGAGCATGGTCCGTGTTTGTTGTGCTCAAACGGGAAGACGCCTCAGGGATGTATCCCTAGAGGTATTTACATTTTAACACCAAATGAATCTGAGCTGCTATGTGTAGTGGACCTGACTATGTGATTTAGTTTGGCTTGCAGGGGAACGGCTCGGAATTCTCCATGATGTTTGTCCAGTCTCTACGCGGTGATCCCTTCAGGGTGAGTTGACAAGTGTTTTCTTAATCCTCATTTAATAAGAAGAATGTGTTTCAAGACTTGTCATGGTTTCTATATCTTGCAGGAGTTTAACATGAGTGTTTTGGCTACGTACACGCGACCTAGCTCAGTGTCTGAAATAGTCAAGGTACATTGAAACACACATAGACACAGTTCCTAATTTTATTAAGTGAACCTCTTATAACAGAGTTTATGACAAAACAAAAAAATGGATTTGCAGGTGAATATGCTAGCACCAAGAGATAATATAGAAGAACAATCTTGTGGTCTTCATTGTTACCCCTCAAATAGCATGGGAGGCTAAGGAAACATTTAAAAAAAAAAAAACAACAATTAACTAGTGTGTTAATAGTAAACTCTGCTTTGAAAGTGTATGATTTTGGTAGAGGCACGTTTGTTTGTATTATACTATTGCTATATAGATTACAAATCTCAAGAGAAGTGTAGTCAAGGAGGAGGAAACTAACAACAACTTAATTTTCTCTCTCCTAACCAAACTCTCTCTCGCGACCAAAAAGCAGATCTACTTTCGGGTTGCCTCGGCGTTCGTTCCGGGCGCGTGCGTGTCCGTCCGGTGCCGGCGGTGACCCCCCATCTCTCTTTCTCTCTTGTTTTCCTTTTGCTCCTCATTGGCGACCTTCACTTTCTCTGCTTTGCTCGTCGCTCTGCGCTTAGGGTTTTCGTCGGAGCCGCCTTCGCACGTGAGAAGCTCCGGCTCTGGTGTGGATTGCTGAGTTTTGGAGCGGCGGCGCGGTGTGTGGTGTTGTCTCTGCCTTAGGAGTCGGCTCTTAGGGTTATCAAGGGGCACTTTTCCCCTCTTGGAGAATCAGTTGCGCGTGGAGGCGGTATAGGTGAGCTCGCCGTCGGATTCTTCTGCAGACTTCGGGCTGTATCTGGTCCTTGGCGAGTGTCGTGTGGCGGCAGATCCTCTCTTCCCCTGGGTGTCTAGGGTAAGAAGGTTCTGACTTCCCTCGATCTGAGAGCTCTAGAGATTCGGTTACTCAGATGCGTTTGTAGCTCGTGTTCCCGGCGTGTGTCGGATCACTTAGTGGTCTTGCGTGAAGCTCTGCTTCGGAGCGGTGTTGGAGTCGTCGTCTATGGCGGTTTCAAGGCGACGCTGCAGGCTTCCTATCAGTCATCCTTCCTCTTCCCGTCTGGTTTGGTGCCGTCATCGGAGAGCGTGTCGACTTGCTCTTGGTAGTTTTCATTCCCGTTTGTGCGTGGTCAAGTCTGATCCTTGCCACAGGTTTCAGCTTTTGGCAGCAAAGACTTTCTTATCTTCGGTTCTCGAAGGAGACAACCGACGAGTGTTTTCAGAGTTTCCATTTGTCAGTGGGGTCTTTGGTCCCTCGGTGGCTTGGTTGGTGATAGCGGCATTTCCCAGCACCGTGAGCAAGATAGGTTCATGGTGGTGTCGCCTCACATTGTTTTTGCAGGTCTTGGAATGTTATCGGCGTCGACTAGTAGCGGCAGGTTCGAGCCCGGTTTCTCTTTTTTCTGTTTGGTTGAGAGGCCTTCTCGGGCTCTTGGTCCAGATGGAGTGGCGATATAGGAGTACTTAGAGGGTATGGAGCAATTTTCAAAAGGTATGGTCTCCATATCCTATCTTCTATTTGCGTCTGAGCTTAAATGTTGGTGAAAGTTATGAGTTCCAAGGAGATCACCGGGAGCTAGCTACTCCGGAAGCGACATGGGAGTTCCCGGCATCCGCGGCAACGCGGAGAACCTCACAGTCCTATGATCATCGTGTACGGTAGAGAACAGCAAATGGTTTCTAAGAATTTTAAAAACGAACTATCGGATTGAGCCGGGTTTAGTGGGTGGGCGAAGGTAGTTTTGTAATACATTGACTTAGAAGCTTTTGTTCGATTTGGGCTTGTAACCGGATCTAAAATTCCCATTTTCGGGTTGATATAAATAAATATATATTAAAAAAAAAAAAAAAAAAAAAGGAGGAGGAAACTGTAACATATGAGAACAACAACATTAAAAAAAAAATTAAAACAACACCATACCAGCAGCAGCAGACAAATAAATGTCCGGTTAAGACAAAACCGCTGGTCTAATAATTTAAGAAGGTTGTAAGAAAAATAATAAACCGCTAGTGAAATAACCGGTTAAGACAAAACCGCTGGTGTGTGTAATAATAAAATAAGGTTGTAAGAAAAAAATATAAATATAGATTAGGTCGAGTGTGCTCTCACAGACACGGATAACGCAAAACCTCTCTGTCTTCCCAAATCCACCACCTCACAACGACGACGACGATGGCTCTTTCTACTGGAATCTTCTCCACCTTCCTCTGCGTCAAAACGGTGCCGTTACGCAGCTCACCGTTCCTCCGTGTTTCCCCTCCTCATCCGGCTAACCTGCGGATGGTGCGAGCCGTGACCTCCGCGACGGCGGCGTCCTCCGAGCCGTCAGCCACCAAGACTCGGGAGCCACGTGGCATCATGAAGCCTCGCCCAGTGTCCCCCGAGATGCAGGACGTGGTGGGTGAGCCGGTGATTCCTCGCACGCAGGCTCTTAAGCGCATTTGGGCTTACATCAAGGAACACGACCTTCAGGTATGCTAATATCATTTTCATCTCTTTGTATATATTATATGAAATGCTTTGTTTTTGCAACCTGTAGTGGGATAGGTTTAGTGGCTTCTTGTAGACTAATCCAGAACAGGGTCTTTCTAATTGCTTACTTATTTAAACAGACAGCTTCTAATTACTTGGATAAGGTTTTGTTATGGTATTGCTCTGCACCCTTGAATCTTTGTTAGAAATCAGTTCTTTAAGACAGTTTTGCTTGTGTATTTTCTCATGTTTGTTGTTTGGTCTTAGATTCTCAAGTGTTCCTTGACATTTAGTTAGTGATAACTCTTTTCAACATAAAAACAGATTTTATGACAACAAGTCATGTGTATGATGATTACTTGTGTTAAAGTTTAAACTTTGGTGGCTTTAAAATGAGTAAATGTTGGTCTGCAGGATCCACAAGACAAGAAGGTTATAATCTGCGACGAGAAGCTGAAGAAGATATTCGCAGGCAAAGACCGTGTGGGATTCTTGGAGATTGCAAAGCTCATCGGTCCTCACTTCCTCTGAATGAGAAGACAATCGATCACTAGCGTATGTTTACATATTAGTAACGTTAGGTTTAAGAAGTTTTATGCAACAAAGTAGTAGTCAAGCCCTTTGGGACGATATCTTTTGCGTTTGTTGGTTATGTGTCTCTTTGCTTCAGATTGCAGTTTAAAATTTGCTATGTTTTGTCTTAGGACTTGAGCAACTCTTCGATGCATCGTTTCTTCATATTGTCAACAGGCCTGCCATCTATCTATACTATTATTTGCGAAGTAAATTTTTGCAATCGAGCTCTCACGTTAAAAGTTAGAGCGGTTAATGTCGTTGTTACCCTTAATGAATTTTTATATATAATAATTTAATTAAAAACGAATTTTATATTAATAATATTAAATTTCTAAAAAGATAATTCTCATATATTTTGTTGTTATCTTGAAATAATATTTTATATTTCTAAAAAATAAGATAATACTTATATATTGTGTTGTTATCTTTAAATAATATTTTTATTATAAAAATTAAGATATAAAATAATATATAATTAAATATTAAGAGCGGTTAATATCGTTGTTACCCGTAATGAATTTTTATATACTAGATTTTTTAACCGCGCTACGCGCGGATAAGATATTATATGTATTTCTCAATTCTAAAAAATAATGTATAATATTGTATTATATTATTTAAAAATATAAAATATGACTACATAACATAAATATATTTTTTAAATTTTCTTCGTGGAAATCATTATGGTGTTTGATTGTTGTACTTGATTCACATATTTGCATAGATATTTGTGATAGATGAATAACTATATTTTTATTATCAGTAAATAATATATATTTATTATATAATATAAAAAAAATAAAATTATTTACTTTTTAAACAAACTTGTCTCATGTTGGGGACTCGGTTATAGACATATCATATACGAATGAGACATTTTTACAGTTATCAATCTTCTTAACATTGAAAAAACAAATCTACATATCAAAACAATATCTCATACGATCTATTTGTGGAATAATTACTCTGAAGAAATTGAATTTAGGCATCAAAAAGGACTGAAAATGTATGTGCATATATGTTATCTAAGTCTGCTTCACAAAGTACTATTCATAGTTCATATATCATTAATGTCCATCCTATTTTTTTGTCCACCATTTCTTAAACATCTTGAAATAACTGATGTTAATTAATAATAAACTTTTTGCTGAAAAAAAAATCAAATTTGTCTAATTATCGCTTAAATATTTTATAAATATGGTCTAAGAAGCTTTTAAGTGATATCATAGTTTAATTTATTAGTTTTTTTGTTAATTTTTAAAGGTTTTTGTATTTAAGATTTTTTTCCATATTAAGCTTCTATTTCTTTCACAGAATTGATATATATATATATATCATAAAAATTACCATCAAATCAGTTTTACTTATTTATTATTTTGTTTTAACAAAAATACACTTTTTAAATAATTTAATTTAAAATAAAATTATATATTAATTTGCTGTATTTTAACAATTTCATTGATTTAATTAATTTGCTTTGGTGGATAACTGAAAAAGTTTTCATATGAATCGGGGAAAGTAAATTTATGTTGTTATATTATATTTATTTTGTGTATATAGAATCTATATATAATTCTAGTGTAATAAAGAAAGAACATTATTTTTTTGTAACTTCAAAAAGATACATTATTACAATTTAAAATGAATCAAAATTGAAGAAAATGGTAATTAAATATTTGTAAATCTAATTGTTTAGTTGGATTCTCATGAAAAAAAATCGATTGGTTAAACAAATGTTTCAAAATTTGTTGTGGTATTGTTTTGTCTATAAATTATAAAATTTATTGAATTAATATATTTAATTATTGCATCCTTAAATAATATTTTATTAAGACATTAGAAAAATATGTTTTGAGTTGTTTTGTCAAATTGTACAAAAATCTATGCTTTTTCATATTTGTAACTTCAAAAAGATACATTATGATAATTTGAAATTAATCAAAATTGAATAAAATGGTAATTAAATATTTGTAAATCTAATTATTTTTTTTATCTTGTTTAGTTGGATTCTCATGAAAAAAAATCGATAGGTTAAACAAATGTTTTAAAATTTGTTGTGTTATTGTTTTGTCTATAAATTACAAAATTTATTGAATTAATATATTTAATTATTGCACCCTTAAATAATATTTTATTAAGACATTAGAGAAGTATGTTATGAGTTGTTTTGTCAAAATTTTACAAAAATCTATGTTTTTTCATATTTGTCACGAAAATTTATATGTTAAACTTTTTTTTTTTTGATGAAATTTCATATTTATTGATCAGAGGGAAATTTACAAAAGAATTGGCCTAATAAAGAATAAGAGGTCTAAAGTATCATAATTGCAAAAATAAACTTAGAGTCAAGGTGACACTTCAAACCATCTGCAAAGAAGGCCCTCCAACTTGTGCCCCCGGCGATACTTAAGAGAGCTAATGCGATTGCGCATTGTCTTATCAATAAGACGCGTCATCTGCGATGTCGTAGACCACGGCTTCTGGTGTCGTCGCCCATTCCGTTCCCTCCATATACTATAAATGGTCAGTTGAAATACCAGTCTGACCAGCACCGAGTCAAGAGCAGGAGTACGAGTTCGCTGAATAGACAACAGAGTTGCAGACCAGTCTGGATTCATCCTTCGACCAAGTAAACGTCCTGCCACATTATCCCAGACCGTGTAACTGTAGGGGCACGCAAAAAATAAATGATCCCTAGTCTCATCGGGTTCTCCACACAGAGTACAAGGTTGAGTGATTCCCCATGTACGCATTCGATTTCCGGTGGACAACCTATTTTTAACAGCCAACCAAGTCATGAAACTGTAACGAGGAATCCCTTGCGTAAACCACACAACCTTACACCAAGGTACAATCTCACGCTTATCTCTGATCTGCTGCCAAGTTTCTGAAGTGGAAAACATACCCTTGAACTGATCATCAGACTGCCTCCAAACCACGATATCCTTACCATTGTCTGAGCAAGGAACTGGCGCTTCTTTTATCCGATGGCAGAGGGAAGGAAATAGTCTCCCACGGCGCTCCCTAATATTCCAGCCTCCATTAGTAACGACCTCTCCAACTCGAGCATTGCGTGGAACACCTAAGTGCATTGGACCGGCGTCGCCAGTAATATCTATGAGCTTCCCCTGATCAAGCCAATTGTCAAACCAGAAGAAAGCATCATTTCCATTCTGAACAGCCACCTTCAGAAAAGGATATGCAGTGTCTCTAAGCTTTAGGAGTTTACGCCAAATCCAAGAACCCTTTTGGTTATCTTTCACATCCCAAAAAGAGCTGTCTCGGAGTAGATAATGCTGTACCCAAGACACCCACAGCGATCCTGCTAGAGTAAACAGCCGCCAGATCAATTGAAGGGAGAACACCACTTGAGAATCTCTAAGTCTCCGCAGACCCAAACCACCTTCATCTTTCGGATAGCAAAGCTCTGCCCAAGCAACTTTTGCCTTATGTGATTGGTGTGGTGAGCCAGACCAAAGAAAAGCACTACACAAACTTTCAATCTCATTCAGACAAGCAGCAGGAAGGATAAATGCGGAACTCCAGAAGTTGACAATGCTTGTAATGATAGACTTGATCAGCTGAAGCCTGCCTGCAAAGGAGAGACTTTTGTTTGACCAAGTGAGCATCCTACTCCGAACTTTGTCAATCAGAGGCTCGTAGTCATGCTTAGTAAGTGTCTTAGTAGTCAAGGGAAAACCCAGATAGCGAATAGGCAAAGTCCCTGTGCTAATACCTTTTCCTGTTGCAGCAACACTGAGAGCTCCAGATGCATCACCAGAGATAAAGATAGTAGACTTGGAAGCATTAATATAAAGACCAGAGACATTTGCAAACTGATTCATGACCTCCATAACTCCATCTAAAGAGCTAGTTTTCCCATCTGAGAAGACGAGTATGTCATCAGCAAAGCTCAGATGAGTGAGCTTAACCCCAAGGCAATGCGGATGATACCCAAACTTCCCTTCCTCAGCTGCTTGATTCAACATCTTGGAAAGAACATTATTGAGGATGACGTATAAATACGGCGACAAGGAGCAGCCTTGGCGGATTCCCCGAGCACTAGTGAAAAACCCCTCCAGACTACCGTTAACAGCTACCGAGAAAGACGCAGTTGAGATGCAAGCTTTGATCCACATAATGAACTGATCTGGCAGATTCATGGCCTTAAGGACTGAAACAATGAACGTCCACTTAACTGTATCAAAAGCCTTCGCAATATCGAACTTGATAGCGCATCTAGGGGAGGAGGTAGTCTTATGATAGCCATTAACCAGTTCAGATGCTAATAACACGTTCTCCAGTAGAAGACGACCCTTGATGAAAGCGCTTTGGTTTGGTTCTATAGCATCAGGAAGTATCTCCCTAAGGCGGCGAGCAAGAATCTTCGAGATAACCTTATATAGGAGGTTACAACAGGCTATGGGACGGTAATCCTTCATAGTCAGAGCAGCTTCAGTCTTCGGAATCAGTGAGAGAATGGTTGCATTGATTCCAGAGGGAAGGAATCCAAATAAGAAGAAAGACTGCACGGCAGTGACAAAATCTTTCCCAAGAACCGGCCAAGCAGCTACATAAAACTCCTTAGTGTAACCATCAGGGCCAGAGACTTTATCATTTGGTAGCGCGTCCAGAGCAGATTTGATCTCTTCTCCACTTACGGGAGCAACCAAGTGAGAAGATTGGGGGAGAGGACAGCGGTAAGTAAGCAAATTCTGTAGAGATTCCACAGAGATCTCCTCACCCTCCTGATGAGTCTGTAAAAAACGCTGGAAATGAGAGACAGCTTCTCTCCGGATATCCCCAGGAGCAGTTAGAATCTCTCCCGACGTGGTGGTCAAGGACCGAATGGCATTTCTAGATGCACGAGATTGAGCAGCACGGTGAAAGACTGAAGTGTTCTGATCCCCAGCATGAAGCCAACGCAGACATGACTTCTGTCTAAAAAACTTCTCCTCAATACTAGCCAGCAAGTTCCATCGCTTCGAAGCTTCTGCTTCAGCAGCTAAGGTCTGAGGGTTGGGGTCTAAGAGAACCTGATTCTGACAGTGGCATAGCTGCTCATACGCCTGCTTTGTTCGGGCGGGGAGGTCACCATAGTGATTTCTATTCAGGGCTCTGAGGTCGTTCTTCAGAAGCTTCAGTTTCCGGTGAAACATAGTTAGAGAGCAGCGTGAGTGATATAACACAGGGGAGGAGTCCCAAATATTTTAACTGTAGGCAGAAAGTCCTCATGATCCGTGAGATAATTAAAAAATTTAAAAGGCTTCCTCGTGCTGTCAATGGAGGCAGACGTACGTATCAAACATCTAGCATGGTCAGAGACTCCTCCTGCATCAAAGCTAGCATAAGACTGAGGGAAGAAGCGTAACCAAGCTCCGTTGATTAAAGCTCTGTCTAGTTTTTTCCCTATCGGATTGCCTTCTCTCTTGTTCCACCATGTAAAGAGAGCTCCCACGTAAGCTAAATCCGTAAGCTCACAATCTCCACATACTTCTTGAAACTCCCTCATACCTCGCTGATCCGTTAGATAGTCCAATGACCGAGAATGCTCCCCAGAAGCAAGCGTTTCATTAAAATCACCAATTAGGATCCAAGGCAAAGCAAGATGAGAATAAGCAGCTTGAGTTCCCTTAATCTCTTCCCATAACCTCCTTCTCTCCACCATACAAGTAGACGCATAGATGGCAGAACAGATAAATTGCTCTCTTGTCTCTGGGATTTGTATTGCACATGTTATGACTTGTGCACTTGCGTGTAGTCTAGTGACCACAGCCCTACTAGACCAGCAAAACCAGATCCGACCTAATCTGTGGTGATCGTAGTTTGTAATAGAGCTCCATCCAGGCAAAGCAGCAGTCATACAATCCGCATGTTTATCCTGTTGGACTCTCGTTTCAATAAGGCATCCGAAAGAGGGCTTTTCTAGCTGTATCCATTTCCTTACTGCATCATGCTTGCGCGACATATTGAAGCCGCGCATGTTCCATGCGAAAAAAGACGTCATAACTTCCTAACGGAAGCTTTCTTTGATGAGGCATGAACCTGCGCAAACTTCAGGTCCCTTGTGCGGACAATCTTCTTCTTACTCGTTTTCACCGTGCTGGCAGCATTATGAGACGCCCGCAACTGCACCGTAGAGTTCTTACGTTGCCGTTGAGAGTGATCAGCTATACTTTGACCAGTGGTATCAGCAACAATCTCCCCTTCCTCTGTGTCAGTTTGCACCTCGTTATCAGATTCGCCCTCCTCAGCAATATCTGCGAGAACATGGAACCGCGATGGAGACACCGTAATAGCACCACTGTCTACCTTTCCACCGCCTGCTACTTGAGAAACCAAAGACTTCCCAAGTTCAACCACAATACCATCACCACCTTCGAGTAACCGCGACTCAGCCACAGGAGTTTTCCCTGACTGGCCAACTTCCACCATTCCAGCACCCAGGACAATAGAGTTGAGCATGTTGTTAACTTCCACTCCATTTCCCAAAGGAGCATACGGTACAAACTCCTCCAACTCCTGGATGAGATCAGAGACAGGGTTTTTCTGCACCCCTTGGTCCTCAGTCACTACCACCAGTTGTAGATCGGCTTCCTTGTTATGCTGCAGGATAGTAACATTTTTTGCGGAGCATTCAGAGCCTTTATGCCCCCATTTCCGACACACTTCACATTTTGGAGGCAGCCACGGGTAGCTAACCTCAAGAACAACCAAAGCCCCGACGTTATCTGAGTAAGATATCCTCTCAACAAGTGGTTTATTGAGATCCACCTCAACAAGGATTCGCGCGACATCCAAACGCGTACATTTCTCTGTGTTGGGATGAAGCTTCACAAACGTTCCCGCTGCACGGGCCAAACACTTGAGACCCTTGTGCGAGAAAAGAGAGTTCGGAACTCCCTTGAGATCCACCCACATTGGCATCGCCGACAAATCTGGGGGATTCATCGCAGTTTCTGGTGACCATTCGTGCACGACCAAAGGAACGTCCGCGACGTGCCAATACTTGCGCTGGATGACTCGGGCACGCATCTGAGGATTCTCAATACGAAACAATACCGTTTTCTTCTCAATGAACTGGACATCGATCTTAGACCCATTACGAGGAGAAGACCAGATTCGGTTCACAGTCGCGTGAATGGATCCCACATGAGGAGCATCCCCGATGAAATAACCAACAACGAAGCTTTTCCAGAGAGGATTAGGGTCCTCAAAGATCTCATCAGGTATCGTCATAGTAGCAACTCCATCGACTACATCAATCACCGGGAGAGCCCCATCTCCTTGCTTTTTCGTCCAAGCCGATTTAGCAGGAGGAGAGCCATGAACGGAATCAGAACGGAGAACGGGAGGAGAGGCGGGAGGTGGGAGATCGGAGGAGGAAGAGCCCGGCGGCTCGTCGCCAGAAACCCTAGGAGTCATCTTCGTTTATATAAATTCTTAACTTTGTCACGAAAACAAAAATCTATGCTTTTTCATACTTGTCAACGTTCTCACACTTTCTAAGAATATATTAGCTTAGTCACTTACTTATTTTTTTTTTACAAAATAAAGTATCGGAGTCTTGAAAGTTGAATTCTTATTATTGTAAATGTACATAAGAGTTTGTGATTATATACTTAGTGGTTCTTGTATATGTGTCCAAGAAAGTTTCAAAGGCTTAGTGGTAACTGTCCTATATATATATCATACTAACCTGGGTTCAATTCTCACCTTCGCATTGTTTTTTTATTTTTTACGAAAAAAAATGAGATGACATGGCAATTTCGGGTTCTCTGATTAGTTGATTTTTCTATCCTATGTGGACACCCTCTCCATGGCTTATATCCCCCTTTTAGTATAGTATAGATAATAATTTAATTAAAAACGAATTTTATATTAATAATATTAATTCTAAAAAGATAATTCTCATATATTTTGTTGTTATCTTGAAATAATATTTTGTATTTCTAAAAAATAAGATAATACTTATATATTGTCTTGTTATCTTTAAATAATATTTTTATTATAAAAATTAAGATATAAAATAATATATAATTAAATATTAATGAAGAAAAAACATTTGTATAAAAATATATTCTAAAACATTTCTAATATATGAGTGTTTTGAAAAATTCAACACAATAATTAGTATATATATATTTAAATGAAATTTTTGGTGGTATATAAATTATTTTATCTTTTGTATAAACTTGTTAAGAATATAAATAATAACTTAACATATTGTTTTTGAATTAACAAAATATAAAATAATATATATCTATAAGAAGATTATGCCCGCATGTGCGGACAAGACATCTAGACTATTATTGGCGAAGTAAATTTTTGCAATGGAGCTCTCACGTTAAAATTAGAGCGGTTAATATCGTGTATACCTTTAATGAATAATTATATAAATTAGTCGAAATATAAAAACGAATTTCAAATCTATCTGATTAAAAAATAATTAAAATTAATAATAAATCGTTTATACCCTTAATGAGTTTATACCCTTAATGAATAGTTATATAAATTAGTCGAAATATAAAAACGAATTTCAAATCTATCTGATTAAAAAATGAATAAATTAATAATAAATCGTTTATACCCTTAATGAAAAAATTATATAAATAGTCAAAAATAATAATGAATTTAAAATATATCTGATTAAATAAGTGATTAAAATTAATAATAATAAGAATTATCTAAAATATAAATAATTAAAAACGAATTTCTATTAATACTATTATATTTATATATTATATTAGATAATTGACTATAAATAAAAATAATAAAATTTTCAAAAATAAAAACATGTTTTAAAACATAAGATAATTGCTAGATATATTCTATTGTTATCTGAAAATAATATTTTATTAAAACATGTTTTAAAACATAAGATAATTCTTACATATATTCTGTTGTTATCTGAAAATAATATTTTATTATAAAATTTATAGTTAGATATAAAAAAATTTATAATGAAATGCTAATCAAACAAATAAATATATTTTCTAAAATATATGTGAATGTCTTTAAAATTTAACACAACAATAAATATATATATTGATAAAAAGTAATGAATATATATATTAATAATATTTTATTTATATGTTATATCTGATAATTGACTATAAGTAAATTTAATAAAATTCTCAAAAATAAAATATATTTTTAAAACATAAGATAATTCTTAAATATGTTGTGTTTTTATCTGAAATAATATTTTTTATTATAAAATATAAAATATAAAGTTTAATTTTTGATTTATCTTTTTTTAAATATAAGAATATTATGTCCGCATGTGCGGGCAAGACACCTAGTTTTAATTTAAGACTCAAGTCAAAACTAATTAACTATATATCATCCATCAATTTAATACAAATTATAATCAGGTTCAAACTTCAAACCTTAGCAGCAAAAATGGATACCCGTAGAATCTTCCCATCTATATCGCATATCCAATATTTTCTCATCTTAATTACAAAACGTGAGAAGGAATTTTAATTCCGAAAAAGACGCAAAGGAGAACAAAAAAAACGAAAAAAATGTTTCGTCTCCGTTACAATCTTCTCCGATCTTGTAACCGCCGTCTCTTCCACCGTCTCCCCCGAACTTTCTCCTCCTCACCAACCGGTTCCTCCTTGAATCTCAAACCTTCTCCTCCCAATCACCCATCGCGATGCCCTCCCCCTACGATCCACAGCCTCTCCCAACCTTCTTCCTTCTCTAAGAAAAAATCAGTTCTCGCTCTCTCCGCCGCAGCTCTAATCGCCTACGCCGCTGCTTACACCCCCGATCACGACCAATCGGACGGCGGAAACAGCCGAATCTACGATTCAATCGAGCGCTGGGTTCAGAAGTCCGGAACCTCGCTGAGGAGAGTCGTTCACCACGCGAGACAGACCGGCGTCGCGGCGTCCGTTCTGTGGCAGTCGCTCAGGTCGGTGCTCTCGTCGGCCAATCATGAAGTGCGCGCGGGGTTCGAGCTCCGTGTCGCTGCTCTTTTGGCGGATATTGCTTCCGCGAGTGCTGCTCGAAGAGCAGCGCTCGTTGGAGCTGGCGGAGGTGCGGTGGTTGATTGGTTGCTGGAGACTGTGGCTATCCCTGGAGATAGAATTGGGGCGCAGGACGAAGCGGCTAGGGCTCTGGCTTACCTTATTGCTGATCCGACGGTGCGTAAAGAGGCTCTAGGGAGGCCTGATGCTGTGCCTAAGTTGCTTAAGTTCATATTCTCGTGTCAACCAAAGAACAAAAAGGTGAGTTTCCACTAATGTAGTAGATGCTATAGCTGATTAATTGTTTAGGAGATGATAGAAGGATTGTTATGGTTAGATGTAACGAGCCAGCTGATAAGAATCTAGATAGCATATTAGCATTGTAGGATATAGAAGAATCTTAGCGCATTTTAATGATTGATAAGCAAGAACAATTGTTTTGTGTATAGTTGTGTTATCAATCATTCTCATTAACGTATGAGATTCTTTTTTGTTTAATCTTGATAATGTGATGCTTCGGGTTGTGTGTTTTGCGATTGATATATAGCTTTTCTTTGGGAGCAGCATTCAAGACGTTCTTCATTCGATATTTCTGATTCTTTGAAAGGTAGGAGCATGCTCGTGACTGCCATTATGGATATCGTCACTTCCAACTGCGACACAATAGAAAAGACTTCTTTTAAGTCATCGTTGCCTGGAAATGCTAAGATGAGAGATATTGCTGCCGCGATTCAAGTGATCGAGGAAGGTGGTATGTATTTTGACGAGACGGAAGAAGATGATGACAGTGACGATGGAAATAGCGGGATTAAGGGGATTGGGATTAAAATCCTTGAAGGAACCACGGTTCTGGGACTATCAAGAACCAGTGGGCTTGCGCCCTTGGGTGGTGTAAATACTAATGCAGATGAGGAAGTTCCTAAAACATTTGCATTGATAAGTAAACATGATAATTCCTCGCAAGCTAATTTGTCATCGGCCGTGATTCCTGGCCTTTGGGATGATTTACATTGTCAACATGTCGCGGTGCCATTTGCTGTGTGGGCGTTGGCAAACTGGGCGATGGCTTCTGATACAAATAGATCTCATATTCAAGAACTTGATCGTGACGGGCAAGTTGTCATGACAGCCTTGATGGCACCTGAGAGGACTGTAAAATGGCATGGGAGTTTGGTGGCTCGGTTGTTGTTGGAAGATCCTAATCTCCCACTAAGCGATTCTGTTTCCGACTGGAGTTCGAGTTTGCTTGCCACTATTTCACATGCCAGTAAAACTGAGGATATCCCTTTGGCTCAAGTTGCGTTGTCAGCCTTTTTAGTCTCTGTTGACAAAAGTGACGAAGCACGGAAGATGGTGATGGAGAAGGGTCTTCATCTGATGAGAGACAGTGCTAGGAAAACGAAGAAGCACAAAGAAGTGCAAGAAGGTTTGTCAAAGGCTCTTGAATTACTCTGTGCTGGTGAGATGCATTTATCTCTTGAAGAGAGTCAGAAATGGTCCGGCATACTACTCTCGTGGGTTCTTGGAAAGGTTGCATCTGACACTGTTCAATCTTCAGCAAGAAGAATCCTTTCAAGCACTTTTGAGGATTACGGACCACACTCTATCCCAATTTCTCAAGGATGGTTAACCCTTATAATGAATGAGATTTTGAACTACAGCAAGATGTTGTCAGCTAAAGGAGCTAGCCTTCCTAAAACTGAGAAACCAAAGGTGCATAAAATTTATGGTCATTTATCTTATCTGTATAAAGAATAGTTGAGAATTATGACTTTTTTAGTTTGTTCCATCTTTCGGTTTAAAATTTAGTAAATAACAGCTATTGTATTTGGAATATACAGGTAGATCTGTCAAAAGTTGCTTCTGCTACTCTGTCAACCAATCAGCTAGCAGGTGCTGTTGTTAATCTTGCCATGGCTCAACTGGGTACAGTCCCTGATTCTATCAATAGTGTTCCACTGGCAGATCTGCTCCTTTCAGAGCCTTTTGCGCTACCTATTAAGAACTTAAAGAAGGACAACCCCCCTAAATTTAATGCTGCCGAGTCTGCATTGGCAACCCTTAAGTCAGTCAAGTCACTGACTGAAGTTTGCGTTGAGGATTCTATATGCCAGAACAAAATAGTTGATTTTGGTATTCTTTGTTTGCTAAGGCGCTTTCTGCTAAGTGATGACTATGAAAAGCTAGGTGCAATAGAAGCTTATGATGCATCCAGATCCCTAGAGGCTCGAGAGCGTGCTCCGGATAGTGTTGGTGAATCTTCAATCACAGATATACAGGATCCATCTAGTGTGAAAGTCCCAGCTAGTGCACACATACGAAGGCATGCTGCTAGATTGCTAACCATTCTTTCGCTTCTTCCCAAAGTCCAGAAGATCATCTTAGCTGATGAAACATGGTGCAAATGGCTTGATGATTGTGCAAGAGGAAGAATTTCCGGTTGCACTGACCCTAAGACACAAAGTTATGCGAGGGCTTCTCTGTTAAACATATATTGTAATCAGCAAGGTGATAGTGGATCTGGAAATGGTGGCAGTTCCAAGCCAGACATCTCAAACATGAACACTAACTGTCCTCGCTATGGAGACATGATATTTCTGATTAATCCCGGACTAGCCCATTGGAAATGTCCTGAAAAAGAACAACAAAGTGGTAAGAAGAACGGATCTTCAAGTGAAGGTGAAGCAACAAATGCTGCTGATACAGTCAGAGATCATGTTGTTGATGCTAGCGATTTGTCTAGCTCCATGGATCCCTCCAGTAGTGGTTCACGTGTGCATGATCCTGAATTTGATGTTATCTTTCTTCATGGATTGCGTGGTGGGCCCTTTAAAACTTGGCGAATAGCTGAGGATAAGTCCTCTACAAAATCTGGCTTAGTGGAGAAGATTGACCAGGAAGCAGGAAAGCTCGGAACATTTTGGCCGAGTGAGTGGCTTTCAAATGATTTCCCTCAAGCTCGCTTGTTTACCCTTAAATACAAGGTATGGCTGTGTTTTATGCTCATACCTACTCAATGGACATCTTTGTAACTGTGTTTGATCTATATGTTGTGTCCTTATCTAATTCCTTGTGCGTTAATGGTTGCCAATTTGATTTTTTTTTTTGATGCAGACAAACCTCACGGAATGGTCTGGAGCTAGCTTGCCTCTTCAGGTACGTTTACTGGAAAAGTGGTCGAGAGTTGGAAGAGTGATTATTGATTAGATACAGCATTCCGTTTGTGTACTCTACAACATCTCCTTATCAAGCCTGCAGTTCTTCTGTATGATGGATTTTATCTAACTTGCAGGAGGTTAGCTCTATGATATTGGAAAAGTTGGTCTCAGCAGGCATTGGAGATCGACCTGTTGTTTTCGTGACTCACAGGTCTGAACCTGTCAATGGATATTTTCTAGTGCACACTTAGTTGCTCTCTCTACCAGTTAAAGATTATCATTAATCTTGGTGTTTTATTGAAACTAAATATGGTCTCCTGGAACATCAAGACATAAATTTTGATCAAGAAACGTTTATCTTGTAGTATGGGAGGCCTTGTTGTGAAGCAGATTCTACACAAAGCAAAGGAAGAAAAACTCGATAAACTAGTGAAAAACACCGCTGGGGTTGTATGTATTAACGCTTCATACCATTTCTAGTTTTCTATCAGCGAATTAGCTCATTTAAAAGATTAATGTCAACATCTTTGACCTCTTTTTCAGATATTCTACAGCTGCCCACATTTTGGTAGCAAGTTAGCAGATATGCCATGGCGGATGGGTCTTGTGTTACGCCCGGCTCCATCTGTAAGTACTACCGTTCCATTATTGAGTTGATTTCAATCCTTTGGGACATCTTATCTAATCAGACTAATGGATGGTAAATTGTGATAGATAGGGGAGCTACGAAGTGGTTCCCCAAGACTAGTGGAGCTAAATGACTTGCTTCGCCAGCTACACAAGAAAGGGATTGTAGAAGTCCTTAGTTTCTGTGAGGTTGTTGATTACACTTATAAGTCTCTCTTTGGATTGCAACATTTACACGACTCTCTGTGGTGACTAATTGTCATCTCTAACTGCAGACAAAAGTAACCCCAATAGTGGAAGGTTACGGAGGATGGGCTTTTCGGATGGAGATTGTGCCAATTGAATCAGCATACCCAGGATTTGGTGAACTTGTTGTAAGTAACGTGTATATAAACTCGTTTTTAACTATGGTTGCAACTTCCAAAACTGTTTGGTTTTTACTCGAGCGTATGATGAAACAGGTGTTGGAGTCAACAGACCATATAAACTCATGTAAACCACTGAGCCGCTCGGATCCTTCATATACTGAGGCGTTGCAGTTCCTGCGCAAGCTCAGCTCGCAGCGGTCAAGATCAAATGTTAAACCAGAAGCTGGGATGCACGATTGATTTAAGATGAATTAAGGTGGTTTGGTACTGAGACATTGCTTTGTGCTAATTGACGTACAACTTTGTTGTCACTATAGTTTCTTTTTCTATACTGTGTACATAAAAACACGCGTAGGTTCTTTACACATTGTTTTATTTGTACTACTAAACTACACTTGGACGTGAATATAGAAGTTTCTCATTTTCATTTTCATTTTCATTTTCATTTTCAAAGTGCTCTTTGTTGATGATGTTGTTTTATTCAAGCAAACATTGTTCCTGGCTCCCAATCACGGGACAGTGAAAATAAAGCAAGGTTAAAGTTATGAAGCAAGCATCTCCATGAGAAAAAGACCTATCCACTGCTTAAAAGATGGGTTAGAAACTCTCATTCCATTCAGTAGCAAAAGTCGTAATCATAACACAATCCTGTAAGGAGAAAAAAAGGCTACAAAATCACAATCTTTTACAGAACAATTAGGAGAAACTACGCTACAGAGACTGTAAACTGAGAGTCACTTTATTTTACAACTGATTGAGATCCACCGGATTCTCCATGCACTGTCTCAAAATAAACTCAGCCCTCCTCCTCTTGTCATCTCTATCTTCCTCACGCAACGACATAGATCTATCTTCACCCTTCATCTGCAGAGTCAGATCCAACGGCTCTCCAAGAAACTTCTTCTCGGTCCTAAGCTTAGAAAGACCAACAGGCTTCTTCTTCTTCTTCTGCTTCCACTCACCGTCATCCTCACTGAAAACCACATCTCTCGCAGCCTCCAAGGCAGGAGCAAACGCCTCCACCACTGATACACCATCTCTTTTCTCATCCTCAGGCACTTCACTCTCAGCTTCTCTGATCTCTCCCTTCACACCACCAACATCCATATCTCCCCACACACGATCACCATCACCCCTACAAACAAGCTTCCTCTGAAGACTCAACAAAGCTCTCTCAGCCTTCCTCCTCTGCCTCGCCTGCTCAATCTTATCCCCTCTAGGATCCAACCCCCTCTCGATCCACATAGGAGTCTCCTTATACGTATGAGGATCAGGAAACGCCGGAAGCCATAAAGGAATATGCTTTCCAGGTGGAATCTCACCAACCTCAACAAAACTAGGAACCACCATCATCTTCTTCCTCTTATCACTCACAGGGAAACGAGGCAATGTCTGTAACAAGAGACTCTCTTCTTCTCCATCATCACTAACTTTCACGAAATCGATAATTTCTCTAAGCTTAACCGAACGAAGAGCGGAACATCCTCGTTCCTCGGCGTTATTATCGTTACCGGATAGATCTTCTAAGGCGAGGACGATGTCGAAGACGTTGCAGTGGCTCCTACCGTTTAGGTTGGCGAAGGAGGTTGCGATTTTACCTAGCTGGAGAATGTACTGGATCGCAAATCCGGTTAGGGATTCGAGCGGGGGGTCTTTGAAATGGTTGTAGCCGACGGTTTCGCAGATTTGAGCTACTGCGGATTTGGCGGCGGCGTGGGTGAACTCGTACGAGGAGGAGGAAGATGGATCCTTTGTTTCGCCGTCGTGTGTTCTCTCTGATAAGCTCATTGCTCGGAAAATTTCTGAATAGTTTGCGAGTCTTTGTAAATTAGGGCTTTTTTATCGGTTAGACACATTCACCGCCGTGAAAGTTTGTCTCCGTCAACGGAGAAGAAACCTAACGACGGAGCAACGGGAAAAGAAGAGGGATCGTTAGGAAGTAAGGTAGAGGCATGGGTCTTGTTGTCTTCTCCGTTTTTTTTTTTTTCCCAACTGAATTATATTAGCAAAAAGGCCGAAGCCCAAAGAGAATTACAAAGACCAAAAGGCCCAAACACAAAGCCCAACTTAAAAGAACCAACCCGCTTAGGCCCAAGTCCGATATCCTCAAACCCAAACTCGCCGACTCGCGGTTCGCCCTACTTCGAGAAGCAAACCCGCAAACGTCGCCGCCACCGGGAACACTTACGTCGGAGAACGGACGCTTCTCACCGGCCACTACAGGAGCATGCCTCACCGTGACAAACCGGATCCCATGATCTACACACACTCTTCACCACCGCCGTCTTGTACTCTAGAGAAATCTTTACCAGCGAGATCAATCGCCGGAGCGAGATCATCACCACCACCGTTCGAGCACACACCAAAGTAACAACCACGGCTCACAGAAACTTCACCAACTTGATACGGACGCTTCTCTCTTCCTCCAACGAGAGAACACACACGGGTCTCAACCATCACCAACGCCATAAACAACCACAAAGATCCTAAAAAAAAAAAAACTAATCTAAAAATTAAGCAACAAGAGCCGACGAGGCAAGGTACAAGACGCCTTCACCCCTCGGTGCATGATCCGGCGACGCAGAGCTGAGGGAGCCTCTACCTCCCGGAGACTTTGCCGGCGACGCAGAGCTGAGGAAGCCTCTACCCCCCGGAAACTTGAACGGCGACGGCGGAACTAACGGAGCCTCCGCCTCCCAGAATGAACCCTAACTTCAACCCAAAAAACTACCAAGCTGTCGCGACGAGCCGCGTCCTACTACCTCACCACGAATCCAGAGAAAGAGAGATTACCGCCGTTTGAAACCCTCCGTAGACAAATCTCTTCCGACGATAAAACCCTATTCCAGATCCGAAAATATATCGGATAGGACAGCAGATCGACGCGCACAGAGGAAAACCTAGCAAGGATCGACAAGAATGGAGCCACCGGCGCCGGCACGCGCGCATACGCGCCGCCGGACGTCGGTGCTTCCCTCCCACGCGCTTTCTCTCTTTTTTGCACTCCAAGATTGATCTCGTTGTCTTCTCCGTTATATAGCGTTTTCTACTTAACCGCAATAATTAACCACTAATTTTTATTTGTTCCAGTAAATCAAACAAATAAAAAGCTATTAAAATAAAGTAGATTAATTATTTGAAAAAAATTCTAAAACTAATAATCATATTTATATTCCCTAAAGATTAAATATTTCATCCTAAATATATATATAATATGTATATATATTATTATGTTAAAAATGTAGTCAGTCTTCATTAAATATATAAAGATATATAACCTTAAATTTAGTTTATTTAACCATAAAATATAAAAAAAATACATATTATCACATTTAAGAAAAATAGTATATTGCTGACGAAAAAACAAAATTAGTATATTGTATACTTGTTTTTTTTTGGTAAACTATAGCATACTTGTTATCTAAAAAATCTAGGTTTTCTTTTCTTGAAGTGTTATTTATTGATTGTTTTTTCTGGTTTTGTTTTGTATACCAGCTCAAATTTGAATAATAGTTACACCAAAAAAAATTATATAATAGAGCAATTTTTTTGATGTAAAAAACAAAATTAGTCTATTTTTCTTTTACAAAATCAGATATTTTGCTAGCTCATTTCCCCAATTTATCTCTAAGTTTAAATGTTTGAACATGAAGATGACATGAGTAGAAAGTTTAACTGTGGTGGAAGAACATTTAATGAAGCAAGGATGAATAGGGGATTATTGAACTTTAGCACACACACACTCTTTGACATAAAGAACATGTCTGAATACAATCACAAAGACTGGATCAAGCAACCTGCAACAACTCTTCTCGTTTAATGTCGAACACCTTCACCAAAACATCTTCCACGACCTACCACATTTCACACAAATACATTTCACTAATGTCCGAAACAAAACCAGCTGCAAATGAAACACACATGTTCATACCTTGTCAGGGGTTGATGCACCTGATGTCACACCGATGGTTATTGGCCCCTTTGGAAGAAAATTCTCCTTCTCCACCAGCTCTCCGTACTGTCAAATGTAAAAGAGAAACATCGTTGAAAGCTTATTCAAAAGGGAGAATCAGTGGACGTTCTTGTTGTGTGGATACGGCACTTACGTGGAGCTTATAGGCTATTTTGTTACCAGGTCCTATCCGTTGCTCACTGTCTATCCAGTAAGAAGGGATTCCACGGACCTCCGAGATCTCCTGAAGGTGAGAAGTGTTGCTTGAGTTCCACCCACCAACCACTAGCATGAGGTCAATCTTCTCTTCCACCAACTCATAGATTGCATCTTGTCTCTCCTGAAAAAGAGATTAGTATTTTTTTTCAAAGCATGTTTTATAGGCATGACAATGAGATTCTAGCAAAAACTTACTTGAGTAGCATCGCAAATGGTGTTGAAGCTGATGAAATGCCCGTTTACGTTCTCCACTCCATACTTGCGCATCATTGTCCTCTCAATTAACTTTCCTGCCGGGCATGAGACACAACTATAAGATGTGTTGTTTCCAGTGATTTTAAGATTTAAAAGCAGTGTACTAACCAATCTCCTCAGTTTCTCCCTTGAGCATCGTTGTTTGGTTTGCGATACCGACTTTGATAAGGTCCTTGTCAGGGTCAAAACCCTTTGAAACAGCATACTTGAATTTCTACAAACGCCACCCACCAGAGATATGTATACATCAGTACCAAAAGAGAGCATTTGAGATTGTGGAAGGAAAGGAAGCTCTTTATTACCTCCATGAAGTCCTCTTTTGTGGAGCTGGATCCATCGAGTTCACCACCAAGAATGTAATCACAAACGTAGTTCGCCTGTTGCTCAGTAATAATAAGGTTACACATCAGCAACAACAACAACAACTCTTATTGATAGAATACAAAAAGTCATATACCTCTTTCATGTTCTTGACAATGATATACTTTCCAGCAAAAGAAGCAGTAGCAATGGTCTCTTCATGATTATATTTACCGTGAATTATCGATGTGTACTCCCCCTTCTTGTGCTTCTCAACCATGTTCCACACCTTTGTGACCCAAGGACAAGTGGTGTCAACGATCTGAACCTTTTTATCATTGAGAACAAACATCTCATCAACACCAGCACCAAAGGCAGGGAGGATAACCACATCGTCTTTGTCCACCACATCAAACTGCTTCTTTGTATCCTCAACAGGAATAATCTTAACATCCATTTCTTCTAACCTCTGCCACACAAAAAAACAATGAATCAATGCAAATCAACAACATCTAAGAAGCTGGTGACTAACTAGTAACATACCTTGTTGACGGTGGGGTTATGAATGATTTCGTTAGTAATCCAAAGCCTTTCGTCAGGAAACTGTTTTCTTGCTTCGTAAGCGATCTGAACAGCACGCTCAACGCCCCAGCAAAAGCCATATGCTTTAGCTAGCTTTACGGTAACATCTCCCCAAGAGTATGTGTATCCATTTGTTTTCAGCGTCTCCAATATATCACCTAATAGTGTTAAATACAATAACAAAGATGAATCACCATCCAATGAACTAACAATCTAACATTAATACTTCGTTACTTTCATTTTAATTGTCGTTTTATATTTATTCACATAGATTAAAAACATTTAGCTTAGCATATTTCCAAAACAAAAAAATTATTACATATGCACCTAATCATACTTCAACCAGGAAAATAAACTACAAAAAAAATTTAATAAATTTTACATTAAAACGAGACTTATTTTAAAACAAAAATTTTGATCAACAACTACAGTTAAACTAAAAAAGAAAAGAGGGAGTAACAACTACAAGTATGGAACTTACTGGTGTACTCTCGATTCATGAGCTTGAGTGTCTCCTCTTTATGACCGAACCCTTTACGATTGTAATTCTCGCTTCTCGTTAAGTTCTTGCGGAACGTCTTGGCGTCAAAATCGGAGTCCGTCGATGGGAAATGAACGTCCTCATTTCCAGAAGAGCACCGGACTGAAAAAGTTTTCTGGCGCCGGAAAGGTCCGGAGAGATGGTTCTCGAGTGCGAAAGTATCCGGGCGCACGCATAATCGACCGAACTGGAGAGCAACAGCCATGGAGACAGACAGACAGACAACGACGCTGACCGAAACTTGTAATGAATGGATGGATGGTCCGTGTTTTATCTCGAGCTGTATAAATAGATTTAAGTTATGTAACGTGTATGTGTTTGTGTATGTGGAAAATATGTTTATTAAAATAGTTTTATTTGAAAATACGTGTAAAATGCAACCAACCACGTGGACTTGGACTTGTATAGTCTTATTTTGTGATTTGATTAGATTTTATTTTTGTTGCAAATAGTCATATACCTACGCCACAAAGAAGACCGTGGACGAAAATGAAGTCTTGCAGTCTTAAATTTATGGTTAAACTCTAAAACATGTGTGTGATTTGGGGATTCTAGATTGTTTCACTGTTTGTCATCTTGTTAACCTGTGGATATTAATTAGAATATGATTATTTGTTCACAATTTATGGATTTTTTTTTAATTTCCTTTTTTAATATCCCTTCTGTTTCCGAAAGTAAAATTTTCTAAAGTGTTCACGCTTATTAAAAATTTAATAAATGTTTATAATTTAACTTTTTTATATTTTATTATACACTTTTCGATAATTTTTCATAAATAAAATTTAACTAATTCAAATATTTTTATTTAATATTTTTTAAAAGTATAGAAAGATATTTTAAACATATAGAAAATCTATCAAATAATTTGTGAAATAAGTAAAATATCTAAAAGGAGTTAAAGACCAAAATAATCTTCATAACATGGGCTTAAAAGGCCGAAAATTTCAAGGCCCGTATGTTATAACAAGCCTCTACTTTTTGCGGTTTAACAAAAAGCCCAAAGTGATTAGTGAAAGGGGGTTTAGGGTTTATCTTCCCGGAGTTGAGCTAAAGGAGTGATCAAGTCAAGCGATGGAGTCTAGACCCGCCAATGGTGATTCGGATCCTAATTCAAACCCGGTGACTAATTCAGTCGGTCCTCCTTCTGCTCTGACCTACCTCGATCCTCACTACTGGGACGAGAGGTTCTCATCGGAGGAACACTATGAATGGTTCAAGGACTACTCTCATTTCCAGCATCTCATCAAATCCAACATCACTACCTCTTCTTCCGTACTTTCCCTCCTCGACCCTCTATGTTGTTGGATGATTGTCGAAACCCATACATCAAGTTTGGATTTTTTTAATTGCAAAAATGTGATTTTGATTTTTTTTGTGTGTGCATGGTGTAATGAAGGTTTTGGAGCTGGGATGTGGGAACTCTCAGTTGTGTGACGAGCTTTATAAAGATGGGATTGTTGATATCACCTGCATTGATTTGTCTTCCGTTGCTGTTGAGAAGATGCAGACTCGGTTGCTGTCAAAAGGGTACAAAGGTAATTGCTTTGTTTCACTTTATAGTTTGGCTTCAGTGTTTCCATATTCATGTATTGATTGTGAACTTGATTTAGTCTCTTGCTGCTGTGTAATTGTATTTGCTGGTTGAAGCAAAATGTTCATTGGATGTTTATTTCTGGACCTATATTCAGAAATAAAAGTGGTGCAAGCTGACATGCTAGACCTGCCCTTTGACACCGAGTGTTTCGATGTGGTTATTGAGAAAGGGACCATGGTAAAAGCTGAGCTAAACTTCCTTCATTACATTCCATTGTTTTGTTTAGGACTTAAGTTTTGCGAGTGTGGTTTCCAAGTGAACACCTTCTTGAAATACGATGAGAGAAAGCTCATGATTTGCTCCTTTTTTTCTTCTTTCTTGGTTATCAATTTGGTGAAGGATGTACTGTTTGTGGATGCTGGTGATCCATGGAATCCTCGTGAAGAAACCGTAAGCAAAGTCATGGCTACTCTTGATGGTGTTCACCGAGTTTTGAAGCCTGATGGGATTTTCATTTCAATTACTTTTGGCCAGGTAATTAGAGGAACATGTCTTATATAATCTTATTCTCAAGTATCAGCTCTAAAATACACTCTCTCTTTTTTTTCTTGGCACGTAGCCGCATTTCAGGCGTCCTTTGTTTATGGATCCCAAGTTTAATTGGTCCATGGAGTACAACACTTTTGGCGATGGATTCCATTATTTCTTCTATATCTTAAGAAAGGTAATTGCTCAAAGTATTTTTGCATTTCAAGGATTTGCTCTCTGTTTCTGTTATCTTTTGGAGTAGCTATTTAGTGAATTCTCACAAGCTCTTAGTAATAATATGTTTTGCTTATTGCCAAAACAAATTAACTGTCACAAAAGTGAATCCAACCTTATGTTCCAAAAATGAAATATAGATCTGAAATCTGATCAGGAATGGGTTTACTTAGTATGCTATTTCAATCAAGTTTCGTGATCAAAATGAGGTATTTATATAGAGAATGTACTTTGATTTCGATGCAAGCCTCCATATCGTTTGAAACTGAGCCTTAATAGGATAGTCAAAGATATGAGTTTGATTTACTTTGGTAGTTTAAAGTGGCCTTCATACTTTTAACTTGTGATATTTCACTGAAAACAGTATATATTTGTGTGCTCAGGGAAAGAGACATATTGAGGAGAAAGAAGAACCGGAGAAACATCAAAATCCACCAATAAACATGTATCAAGATGAACTTGAAGGCGAAGACTACCTCTTCCGAACAAGCATCGATGCTGAGGAAAATTAGAACAGATTAGTAGTTTTGTTTTGCTGTGTAATACTCTTAACTATTTTGATTTGTAATTGTAGTTCAATCTTTGTGATTTTAGACAAAAAGATGAAACTAAAAATTAAGTTGAACCATTCCGTAACATACAGTTTACACTGCAACATATTATGGACGTACGTAAGAATCAATGTATAAACTAAAGTTTGTAACAGCTAGTATTTGAGGACTATACCAGCATACATAAGTGTCTTGACCAAAAAAAAATGGTCAGTGTTTGCAATATTTATCTACGAAATCTCTCGTCTTTTTGGGCTGAGGACAAGTAACATATCCAAGTTTCTCCAGCCCCATTAGCTCATACATGGGCTTACATGTTAGGATTGACTGGATTATAGCTCATACATGCGCTTTCAAGCAAGTATTGGTTGTGGAGAAACCGTTCACTACTTGTTTCGTAAGTTAGTAATTGAATAGTCTTATAATTTTTTTTAATAATTTCGTATTTTCTTTGGACTACTAAAGTACTAAACTTTAAAAAAAAATCTGAATAAAGCCAATATTAAAATCTAAAATTTAATATTTAATCTCCTATTCAAATCACATATGATGGTCAATAAGCTAGAATGCAAAACTAATTAAATGGTCCGCAAAAAATAACCTTTCCATTTTGGTCAAGATTAATAACCTTTCCAAATTACCAGTATCTTTCTTTGCTATAAAAGCTTTTTCATGCCATTCATTGCAAAAAAAAAGAAAAGAAAAAAAAAAGAAGAAAAGAAAACAATCACAACAGCCTTGAGTTTTTCTCCTTGGTAACCAAAACGACGACGTTGCAAGAGTGTGAGTCACCGCATAAAAGGCGTGAGGTAGATAGAGGAATCTTTTTGCTACGCGATTCAGCTTCCTCTTCTTCTCTTCTCTCGCTACTCTCTTAATAAACCGGAGAGAGAGAGAGAGCTTCTTTGTGATCTCGCCGGAATATATATATCCAATTCACTCTTTATTTAAACTTCTTTTCATGAATTCGATTCTTCTTCCGTAATTGCGAAAGGAAAAAAAACGATGGATGATTACTACACAGCTGACGAAGAGGATTGCTATTACTCCTCCGATCATGATGAGTCTCTGGGCGGGATTGATAACGACGACTCCGAATTTCACGCCGCCTCCTCTAAGAAATCAACCACTCAGGTCTATCCTCTTCTCCCCCTCTCTAATTTGATCGATGATTTGATCGCAATTGTGGGGTTTAAAACTCGATTCCTGCGTCCTTCGTCATCTCAATCTTCTGGGTTTTCCGAAAGTTTCATCCTTTTTGTGTCTCGGGTTACGAAATTGGGTAATCAGTATGTTTGAAATTAGGGTTTGAGAGCTATGAAACTGTATTGTTTGCTAAAAGTTTATCAATTTGTTTTTTTTTACAGGTCATCACACAGGAATCGCTTCTAGCAGCTCAGGTGAATTAGGCAGAGAAAGACTCTTGTTTAACTTTTTTTTCTTTTGGTGATATGTAATTTGTTTATTTTGTGATGCACAGAGGGAAGATTTGTTAAGGGTGATGGAGCTGTTATCGATCAAGGAGCACCACGCTCGGACTCTTCTCATTCATTACCAGTGGGATATCGAGAAGCTCATTTCTGTGTTTGTTGAGAAAGGAAAAGACAGCTTGTTCTCTGGAGCTGGTGTGACTGTCTTCGACTCTTCTTCCCTTCCTTCGTCTTCTCCGAACATGAGCTGTGACGTCTGCCTAGAGGATGTGGTAGCTGAGCAGATGAAGAGGATGGACTGTGGCCATTGCTTTTGCAACGATTGTGAGTGTCCATCTTCCCTTATTTTTATTAATCGTAATGATTTAATGGAAGAGATGTAACGCAGTTATTAATTGGTTTTAGGTTGGACGGAGCATTTTACTGTCCAGATCAACGAAGGCCAGAGCAAAAGGATCAGATGCATGGCGCATAAATGCAACGCTATCTGCGACGAGGATGTGGTCAGGAGCCTCGTCAGCAAAAAGCGTCCGGATCTAGCTGAGAAGTTTGATCGGTTCCTTGTTGAGTCGTACATCGAAGACAACAAGATGGTTAAGTGGTGTCCGAGTACTCCACATTGCGGGAATGCGATACGAGCTGAGGATGATAAGCTCTGCGAAGTGGAGTGTTCCTGTGGTCTTCAGTTTTGTTTCAGCTGTATGTGTCAGGCTCACTCCCCTTGCTCTTGTTTGATGTGGGAGCTGTGGAGAAAGAAGTGTAGGGATGAGTCGGAGACGGTTAACTGGATAACTGTTCATACCAAGCTGTGTCCCAAGTGTTACAAGCCTGTGGAGAAGAATGGTGGGTGCAATCTCGTGAGGTGTATTTGTGGGCAGTACTTTTGGTAAGCAATCTCTTCTTTTTATTTGCTTTGTGTTTGCTTAGGCTTGCGGGTTCTGGTAGTTCGGTTTTCGGTTGGTTTGGTTCAACATAAATTTTACCGAATTACCTGAAATAAAGTGTTGGTTCGGTTTTTGAAAATTCTATCAAAGTTTTTGATTTCGGTTATATCTTGGTTTTAATTTTTATTAAAATGTTGGATAAGTTCTGTTAAATTTGGTTAAATTTGGTTATTTCAGTTTGAAATTTGGTTAGTTCGGTTCGAATTTTTGGGATGGCTTGGTTATAGTTTTTAAAGTTTTATTTAGAAACCGAAGTCACCACCGAACCAAACCAAAACCTACCGAATCGAACCGAACTCCTAACTGAACTAACCGAAAATTTTGGATCGATCGGCGGGTTTTGGTTTGGTTCGGTTCAAAATCCCAGTCCTATGCTTGCCTTTCTAAACTAGCAAATGTCAAAACTGGTGGAGTGTCTCATGTTTGCTTATGTCATCTTGTACAGTTGGCTATGTGGTGGAGCTACTGGAAAGGAACACACTTATAGAAGCATCGCTGGTCACAGTTGTGGTCGGTACGAAGACGACAAAGAAAGGCAGATGGAAAGAGCCAAAAGGGATCTAGACAGGTACACACATTACCACCACCGTTACAAAGCGCATACGGATTCATCAAAGCTGGAAGATAAACTTAGGAACACAATCCTCGAGAAAGTATCAAACTCAGAGAAGAAGGAGCTGAAGCTCAAAGACTTCACCTGGGTCACCAACGGACTCAACCGCCTATTCAGATCGAGACGGATCCTCTCCTATTCGTACGCTTTTGCTTATTACATGTTTGGTGAGGAGCTCTTCAAAGACGAGATGAGCTCTAGTGAGAGAGAGATGAAGAAGAATCTGTTCGAGGATCAGCAGCAGCAGCTGGAGGGTAACGTTGAGAAACTTTCTCAGCTGTTGGAGGAGCCATTCGATGACTTTAGCGATGATAAAGTTATGGATGTGAGGATCCACGTCATCAACTTGTCTGTTGCGGTGGATAGCCTCTGCAAGAAGATGTACGAGTGCATTGAGAATGACTTGCTCGGTTCTCTCCAGTCTGGTATCCACAACATCGCGCCTTATAGTTCAAAGGGGATCGAACAAGCGGCTGAGTTTCATGCTTCGTGGAGTTCCTCCAAAGCGTTGGATAGTAGTGGTACAAGCGGTAACTAATAACCTTCTTGTGTGATCATATTCTAGTCATTGAACCCCAAATGAATCCAATACTAATATTCTTTGTAACAGGGGAGACATCAAGGCCAGAGAAAGCTTCAGGATCAAGGGACTCGGAAGACATGGTTTGCTCTTCTTCAAAGAAACGTCCGAGAAGAGAAGGAAGTTTCACAAACAGCAAAGTCACTTTGTTGGACTTGAACTTGCCTGCTGATTTCATGGACCAGAACTGAACTGGAGCTCAACTCAAATCCCTTTTTTTGTCTGTGTTTTGTCCAAATGGTATGACATGGCAAAATGGGACTTACTAATTATTATTTTTCTTTCTTACAGTTTTTGGTTTATATATAACTCTTGTTATAGACTTCTAATATATAGTTCTCTGATTCAGCTTATGAACTCTGTTACTTCTCAATGCCTTTGAGAATGTAAATTTGAAAATTCAAGAGAGTTATTAGTCGATAATTTGATAGAGTAGTGTTTTTCTGGTCTTTTATAATAATCTCAGCTATCATCCTTCTAATTCCATTGATTCAAAAACTATATAGTAAATGAAAAGATTCTAATTAAGTTCGAAGGCGCTATCAAGTTGTTACAGCTCGGAAAAACAGAAGAGCTATTTTCTATGTAAAACCCAACTCAATGGAGATAAGCATAAAAATTAAACAATTAACTAGTGGAAACAAGCCGAAGATAATTTTTCTAATCTTATCAAGTGGTGTATACAGTCTTTTGATATAATGTGTTTTAAGAATAATTCGTCGTTTAGATGATTTATATGGATATATCAAAGTATTGTGGCCTTGTGGAACAAGGACAACAAATGCTTGACAATATGGTTTTGATATAATGTGTTTTAAGAATAATTCGTCGTTTAGATGATTTATATGGATATATCAAAGTATTGTGGCCTTGTAGAATAAGGACAACAAATGCTTGACAATATGGTACATTCGTTTAATTATCTTGCCTAAACAAAAAGTATATTAGGTAATAAAGCTATGTGAAATAAGCGATGGAAGAGATTTACGTATCTTTCGGCTTATGTGCCTAATATTCCAATGTATTACTCAAATGCATTGTGTGTGCGTGTGTGGTAAGAACCTTAAATGCATTTTACAAAGAATGTTCTTAATTCATGCAATGTGTCAACCCCAACAAAACTATATGATTGATAGATTAAGTATTTAACATATCTTTAAAAATATGCAACAGTATAATAAATATATGTTTTAACTTTTGACATTTGAAAGAGAACAATATAGATATCATTTTTTAAAAAAAGGTCGACAAACTGGTACTAGTGTTTTTTAAATATAGCAAGATTAGTAGTAACAACTACTAAGAATAATTCATAAACTTAGTATTTAAATTTGTATATACTATCATAGAATGTTCCTTTAGTATAACCACGTGTGAAGCACCCCGCCTCATATCACATAATGTTCACCAACCTTTTCTGATATTTCGTTAGTGTATATATGCAAGTGTGCATTAATAAGATCAGTTCCCACAATCCATAAACAATCCCCAAGAGCCGTTGACAAAACAAAAACAAAACATCTCAAAAAGTCAAAATATACTCTAGACCCTCCAATCTCCCCGTCAATATCTCCATATAAATCTCTGTCTCTCTTTGCCAACCTAAATCAACAACCATTCTTATTCATAGCCTATCACACAACCCAACAAAAAAACTCCTAAAAAAAAAGTAAGAAGAGATTTCATCACTATTCTATTACATTCTCTCTTTTCAAAATCAAACATTTGACTTTTGTGACAAAGACTTGAAGAAAGAGATGAGGAGCGAAGCGGGTGGTGGTACCATGGTCGTTGACCTCCAAACCGATCCATATAACAACAATCACCATCGCCACGAGATCATCACCGATAATGTCCACAAACCAAGGCCTAAATTTGGCGACATCTTGAGAGCCGACCACGACGGAATATTCCCTCCCGTGGACCCCATCATCATCAACACAAACCTAACCAACCAACGGTTCAGCAGCGTCTCAACCTCGACCATGAGCTGCGGTCCAGCAAGCGGAGACGGTTCACCTTGCGTAATGTCCCCTTGGGCCCGTGTGTCACCACCTTGGGCCGCAGATTTCAACGAAGACAATGTACTAGAGACCAATGGTCTTGTCGGGTCCATTGTACGTGAAGAAGGTCATATATACTCGCTAGCAGCTTCTGGTGACCTTCTCTACACGGGCTCGGACTCAAAGAACATTCGGGTCTGGAAGAATTTAAAAGACTACGGCGGGTTTAAAGCGAGTAGTGGGCTCATCAAGGCTATAGTGATATTCGGAGATAACCGGGTCTTCACCGGTCATCAAGACGGTAAGATCCGGATATGGAAAGTCTCGAAGAGAAAACCGGGAAAGTACAAACGTGTCGGTACATTGCCAACGTTTAAATCGTTGGTTAAAAGCTCGGTAAACCTTAAGCATTACCGCGGTAAAAACTCGGTGAAAACGAAGCATCACGACGCCGTTTCGAGTCTTAGCATGGACGTGGAGGTTGGTTTGTTGTATTCGAGCTCTTGGGATAGGACGATCAAAGTGTGGAGAGTGTCCGATTCAAAGTGTTTGGAGTCGATACACGCGCACGAGGACGCGATAAACTCGGTCATGGTCGGTTTCGATGACTTGGTGTTCACGGGATCTGCGGACGGTACGGTGAAAGTGTGGAAACGTGAGATGCAAGTCAAAACGAGGCACGTGTTGGTTCAGGTTTTGTTAAAGCAAGAAAGCGCGGTCACGGCGTTGGCGGTTAAGTTAAAGTCTTCGATGGTTTATTCCGGTTCGTCGGACGGGGTGGTTAACTATTGGCAGCGTTCGAAGAAGCGCGTGTTCGTCGGTGGGATACTAAAAGGGCACAAGTCCGCTGTGTTGTGTCTCGCTGTAGCGGGGAACTTGCTGTTGAGTGGTTCTGCGGACAAGAACATATGTGTGTGGAGGCGGGACACGTCTGATGGGTCTCATGAGTGTTTGTCTGTTTTGACGGGGCACATGGGACCTGTTAAGTGTTTAGCCGTGGAGGAGGAACGGGCTTGCCGCGGTAAAGGAGGAAAAGTCTCTACGGTTGGTGAAGGAGACAGGAAGTGGATTGTATATAGTGGAAGTTTGGATAAGTCGGTGAAAGTGTGGCGCGTGTCGGAGAAGATGGCGGCGTGGAGGGAGATAGACGAGCCAGAAGCAGGGAGTTGCGCGTGGAGTTCTTTGGGAAAATAAAAAAAGAGTGGTCGGAGGAGCTTAGTGTGATTATTTACGAAAATGCGCCGTCATCGATCATCAGTCACGATGACGGTCTTCACGACGGGGAAGAGTCGGAGACTCGGAGGAATGTTTTTCAATTTTATGACAATGTCAACGAAGTGATTTGTGCCAAGTCAGCTAAAGAGTGAGTCAACACGGGCTTAGTGGTTTTCACGTAATGATGAGTTTTGCTTCTTTTACTTAAAAAAAAAAGATCTTTTCAAAGAAATTGTAAAATTATTCCTTTCCGTAAATTTGTAACAAGGACAAAGACTAAATCAAACATGTTTTGTCTTCTCTGTGTGTTTAGTTTATAATATCGTGGTTGCAACTTTATAAGATGAAAGACTTTTATAAGATGGTGGTTGCAACTTTATAAAATACAATATTGATGGGTCGTTCTGTCTTCGATAGAATTGGTCTTTCAAAATTACATTTACAAGATACATGATTACTAATTACAAAAGTTCATTTCATGGTAAAAATTAAATTACTAGTTTGACAAGAGACTCCATCGTGAACAATATATATACAACACATGTATAAGAGTAATTCTTGGGTTCACCCCCTAAGGTGAACCTCTAGGTTCACCAACCAATAGGATTTCATTATTTCAAATTTGATATCTTCTAAAAAAGGAAACAAAATATTGTCAAGTTATATTATGTTTTTAAAATAAAAAGGTAAAAAAAATAATAGTTACAAAAAAAAAAGTTTTTTTTAAAAAATATTGTTAACGTCGTCAGCAAAATACTAAACCCTAAATCCTAATCCCTAAACGCTAAATTCTAATCCCTAAACCCTAAATCCGAAACCCTAAATCCTAATCCCTAAACGCTAAAACATTCAAGGGTTTATGATTTTTGTGTTCAGTGTTTTTGATTTAGAGTTTATGATTTATCCAAGGGTTTAGGATTTACCCAAGGGTTTAGGATTTATCCAAGGGTTTAGGGTTTCGGATTTAGGGTTTAGGGATTAAAATTTAGGGTTTAGGATTAGGATTTAGGATTTAGTATTTTGCTGACGACGTTAACAATATTTTTTTAAAAAAAACTTTTTTTTTGTAACTATTATTTTTTTTACCTTTTTATTTTAAAAACATAATATAACTTGACAATATTTTGTTTCCTTTTTTAGAAGATATCAAATTTGAAATAATGAAATCCTATTGGTTGGTGAACCTAGAGGTTCACCTTAGGGGGTGAACCCAAGAATTACTCCTGCAATAAATCCTTCAAATAGTCAATCAATCAATCAATCACTAAACCGAAAACAATTCCACATCCGGTTTCCTACTAACCGCGTGATTCCGGTTATTCCCAACATGTGGTTGTTAGAAAAATGACCACGGTTTTACGAAAGTACCCTCTATTTGACCCTCTCAACGCAGCGTTTTAACAACAACTCCTCTCCCAACCCCGCGTTGACGGCGAGAATTTTCCCGGAAAATTAACTTTCAATCATCTGCGAGAAAAGTCTTCCTCGTCGTCTTTTACTAGTGTGTATGAGAGATAAGACGATCCAACCATCTCTCTTTCTTCCTTTTTCCTTTCCTCACTCTTTCAACTCCTCTTCCTCTTTGCATCTCAAAAAATCGACTTTTGTCCCTTTCCCAAATCTAATAAAAGAGCTTTCTGTAATCAATCTGATATATATATGTAGAGCTGAGTCCTTTTTGTTCATTGATTGATTGATTGATTGACTATTTAATCAATAGTTTCCGAATTAGGAAATTTTAGGGATTAGGTCTTTTTTTGGGTGTGGTTTGTGCTTAATTTGGTAAGAAGATGGCTAAGATTCTAAGAAAGTTCTCAGCTTTACCATCGCCGATTCCTAATGAAGATGATAGTGATAGTTTTCAGATTGATTATTCATTTGCAGAGGAGTATAAAGGTCCTCTTATTGCTAATCTTCCACGAGCTAATCCCGTCCAAGTTGATCAGATCCCTACAGCTCTTCCCGTTTCGTTCTCTTCCTTGTCCAGTGGTGATGTTTCTTACCCTGTGGTCCAGCCTCTCGTTAGGGAGGCTAATAGAGTCACCAAGAAACCACCTGAGAAGAAGAAGAATGTTTTGGTTGACTCTGCAGCTAGTCCTAGTTTAGTTTCCGGATCATCAGCATCAGCATCATCATCATCTAAGAGGTTGGAGGTAGCAGTTGATTCACCATCATCATCAGGAGAAGTAATAGAGGAGTCAGAGGGTGATGATTGTTCGGATGATGGACAAGGAAACCGTGTGAGATTCGATGTACCAAGTGAAGGTAATGGATGTGATGAAAGCTTTTACAACTCTGATGAGGAGAGTATAGCTGCTGCTGCGACGCCTGTAGCTGAAAGGAAAGGTAAGAAAGGATCTTGCTACCGATGCTTGATGGGAAACAGGTTTACTGAGAAGGAACTCTGCATTGTCTGCTGCGCTAAGTACTGTTCAAACTGCGTGCGGAGAGCCATGGGGGCGATGCCTGAAGGAAGAAAGTGTCAGACTTGCATCGGTTTCGGAATAGCAGAGGACAACAGGAAGAGTCTTGGAAAGTGTTCGAGGATGTTGAAGCGGGTTCTCACTGATTCGGAGCTTAAGCAAGTCATGCAGGCTGAGATCTCCTGCAAGGTGAATCAGCTGCCGTCAAGGCTGATCGCTGTGAACGGGAAGGGTTTGGATGAGGAAGAGCTTTACATGTTGCAGACGTGTCCTAACCCGCCTAAAAAGCTGAAACCTGGTGAGTATTGGTATGATAAGGTTGCTGGGTATTGGGGAAAGGTGGGAGAGAAGCCTTGTCAGATTATAAGTCCTCACATGAACATAGGAGGGAACATCAAGAAGGAAGCGAGTAATGGTGATAGTGGGATTTTCATTAATAATAGGGAGATAACCAAGAGTGAGCTCACAATGCTCAAGGTGTGGACAAACTCTTCTTTCTTCTTCTTCTTTAACTTATCATGTGAAACTGAGTTGCCTCTTTTGCTTTTGATGTTAGATGGTTGGGGTGCAGTGTGAAGGGAAGCCTCATTTTTGGGTTAATTCAGATGGAAGTTACCAGGAAGAAGGTCAGAACCGTATCATGGGGAACATCTGGAGTAAGGTAAATGATTTTCTGAGCGTTTGTTCACAACGTATGAATATAACAAACCTTATAGAATTGTGGATATGCTTTCTCAGAAACGAGCTAGGATTGCTTGTGTGGTGTTCTCTCTGCCAGCTCCACCAACTTCATCTGCAGTAGAACCAAATGATGAACCTGTATATGAGCATAAAATGCTTAACAAGCTTCTTCTCATTGGTGAAGAGAAATGTGGTGCCACTACCATTTACAAACAAGTGAGAGCTCTTCATCTTTAATGCCACATAACTCTAAATCTTTCACATCTAGTATTGACTTGTTTTGGGTTTTTTCAGGCAAGGTCTCTTTATAAAGTCCCATTCCCTGAAGACGAGCGTGAAAGAATCAAAGTCATAATCCAAACAAACCTCTATGGTTATCTGGCCATGGTTCTTGAGGCACACGAAGAAGAGATGAACAATACGGGAGATGAGAGCAAGGCTAAAACAGTTAGCACAATCAGCCCGAGGCTAAAACATTTCTCAGATTGGCTTCTGAAAGAAAAGGAAGAAGGAAACCTGAAGATATTTCCAGCGTCAAGCCGGGAGAATGCTCAAACCGTTGCAGAGCTCTGGAGAGTACCTGCCATACAAGCCACGTACAAAAGACTCCGCGATACACTTCCCAGAAACGCTGTTTATTTTCTTGGACGAGTAAGAGTTTGCATCAAATGCTTTCGTGTCTATAAACGCTAGAAGCTAACGTAAATTTTCTTTTTCCTACTGTCAGATTCTGGAGATCTCGAGAGCAGAATACAATCCTTCTGAGATGGACATATTGCAAGCGGAAGGAATCTCGTCTATAGAAGGACTTTCTTGTGTGGAGTTCTCATTCCCATCAACAGCTCAAGAAGACTCTCTTGAGATCGATTATCAACACGATCCAGAAATGAAGTTAGTTCTATTCCCTTTTTCCTTGTGTTGCATTCCAACTATATGAACAATTGAACTTACCTTCTCTCTTTAATCAGGTACCAACTCATCCGGTTAAAACCAAGATGCCTACGAGAAAACTGGAAATTGCTGGAAATGTTCGAAGACGCCGACTTGGTGATATTCTGCGTCTCACTAACAGATTATGGAGAGTACATTGAAGATGCTGACGGTGTCCTTGTGAACAAGATGATTGCAAACAAACAGCTCTTCGAGAGCATGGTGAATCACCCGATCCTAGCTGGCAAAAGGTTCCTCCTGGTCCTAACCAAATTCGATCTCCTAGAAGAGAAAATCGAGGAGGTTCCTTTGAGAACCTGTGAGTGGTTCGAAGACTTCAACCCGTTGATCAGCCAGAACCAGACGAGCAGACACAACCCTCCGATGGCTCAGCGTGCTTTCCATTACATAGGGTATCAGTTCAAGAGACTGTATGATTCACTCGTGGAACCCTTTTCGATGCGTGGTGGTGGTAGGTCTTTTAGGCCGAAGCTGTTTGTTTCTCAAGTGAGCTTGGAGAGTGATACTGTGGATAATGCACTTAGGTATGCGAGAGAGATTCTCAAGTGGCATGTTGAAGAAACTTCCATGTTCCAAGAGATGTCCACTACTAGTATCGAGGCCAGCTTATCCTCTTGATTCTTCCAAATTTGAAAATTCTTTTTCTTTTTTTTTTTCCTTTTTCTTAGAGTTTGTGGATAACACATGTATTATGTTTGTATGATGCGTCTGTGTACTGTGTGCAACAGTTAAATCTTTAAAGAAAAAATACATGTGATTTAAAGTGATTACAGTTGGGAGATTATATTTGTAAACACCAATGTGAAAGGCTACAATACACATATATGCAGTCATATCTCAAATTTGCTAATCAAATTCAATTATCTTGCTTAACTAATGAAGGAGGCACTCAATGTTTAAAAAAGGAAAAATCAAATTCAATAATCTTGCTTTATCACCTTAATTAGATGTACTCGATCCAGATATAGTACTATTCATTCGTTCATGTATATAAAATGGACCGTTTAAGGTGCTTAGATATTTATTTATAACTAGGGACGTGTCCGTGCTCGCATGGAATATTGTTTTGAATGCAGTCTGTGTTACAAAATATTCTAACTTTTATTCTAACTATTCTTTTAGTTAGAATTAATCTCGCATTAATATCTTATTTGATTCTTCCTTCAGATTCAAGATTATGGGAAGGTAATCTGAAATTTGAAGTAATTTGATTTTTAATGAGTTTGTAGATGATTGCAGGAGAATTAGATAATTTGGTGTTATTTTTGTTAAAACACTCTAAAATTTCATCTAAAATAGTGAGATTTGGATTTTTTAAATTTATAACTAAAGAATTTTCCTCAAACGCTCTAGAAATAATTAAAGTACTCTAAAATCTCCAACTTAAATTTTGTTCAATAGCAATAGATTTCAGAGTGTTTTATGAAATGACAAGTTCAATAACATTGGATTTTAAAGTGTTTTTTAAAATCCACGTTTGAATAATAGCGGATTTGTCATTTTAATACAAATTACTTGAAAATCTTATTAGTTGAATACACCCTCTATATGTATATTACATGTTATCTTTAACTATTGCAGAGATATAGATGATATTTAGTAACATTAAGTAAGACGCAAACCAACAAGTAACAAATTTTAGCCGCATCAGACGATCGATGATGGTTTCACATGTGTCCAAGCGAGCTTTGGTTTTAATCAGTAAAATTGTCCTTTATTCACTTGATTTAGCTGAGCTAGTATCCAAATTCAATGGGAAGTTATCACCAATAAACTTTAGGATAGTGTCATTCCTGAGATACTTTGAAATATAAATCGCATTTGCCTTCAGTTGTCCTAAGGGCTAATCTTCGTCATCCATGGGGCTCATATCATCCAACGTTACCAACAAAGCGGATGCACTTGTAAATTGCTCGGTTAGATGCTCGAGTAACAGCTACGGTGTGAGACTATTGAGAAAAAATCGGATGCTGGGTGAAAAGTATAACTCTTTCTAATCAAAATCATAGAGTAAAAGGAAAGAACACTTACGTCCATGACAAAATGCACAAATCCTACACAATTAGTTTGGTATCCAGGCTCTGATATACTCTCTTATTGACATCTCTCTGGTCAAAGTAGCTTTGGGGTACGAGGTACGCAGAAGAACCAGTGGAATAAGAATAATCCGAGTCCGACATTGTTTCAGACGAGTTGCGGAAACCCTAAACATAACTCTTTTATTTATACTTTACCAATTGGGCTACTTCTAGGCTGCCTGATTACTTATTAAAATATGGCGTAGAGTGTTACTATTGGAATGTCTTGTTCAAAGTGAGCGAGATTCTTGTTTTTTTTACTATATTATTGGACAAAAAACATGTAATTTTTTGGTAATAAAATTTTATAAATGTAAAAACAGAAATAAATAATATGTCGAAATTAGTAGAATATTATTATATTATTTAATGATATATTTCAACAAATTTACTTTAGGGGAAATTACATGTTTACCACTTTCATGGTACCACTTTTTATTTTTACCACCACTAAAGAGACATTTTCAAAAATACCTTATTCATTAAGTGGCAAAAGACTCTTATGTCTTGTTATTTATATATATAATAAATCATTACTTTAATAAAAAAAATAAATAAAATAATAATAAAAAAATAAAAAAAAATAGAAAAAAATAAATAAAAAGTAAAATTTTTTTATATTTTCGAGTTATACTTTTTTCAAATTCAAACTTTTTTATAAAAAATATTTTTTGAATTTTTTTTTCAAATTTCTTTTTGAAGAATGAAAATTATGTTTGAAACTATTTTTAAATTTTTTTTTTATATTTTGTAAATATTTATTTATATATTTATTAGAATCCTAAATTTCACATTCCAAAACCCTACCCCACCCCTCAACTCTAAACCCTTAAGTCAAGATTAGTTAACTCTAAGGGTATAATTGTCTTTTACCCTTTATTAAAAGTGAAGGTAAAAATGATTAGTGTAAACATGAAAAGTGGTACTATGAATGTGCTATTTGTGGCAATTTTCCTTTACTTTAATGATGATGTATAATTTATTACTATATTCTAAAAATTTTACCAAAAATATAAATTAGCATTAATTAAAATCATCCATGTCACATTTATTTATACGCTATGTCATCTTTGTAGCATTGTCATGTCACGTTTATTTAGCGAAAATGATTCAATAGAAAATTTGTTTAGTGAAAATGATTCAATAGAATATCTGTGTCAAAATCACTTTGCAAATAATGTCTAGAGAATCTTATAAATTACAAATTAGTTCCTTAGAGACCCGACCAATCTATTGATAATTAAATAATATTAAATATTCTCTAAACAAAAATATAAAATACTATTATCATTAGGATATGGATGAAGGTAGACATGCTTCAGATCATCTTCAACATAACTGCAAAATTTACTATAAAATGGAATGGAAAATGCATTCATGAACAAATAAAAAAACCACTATTCTAAAATTTTATTTATACAATTCAAATTGGTTTAATTAGTTAAAATTTATCTAAATCGATCTTAATTAGTCTAAATCTATTAAATTAAACAAAAATATTAGTGTAAATCAACAAATATGTCTAGTTTATTTTTTGTATATGTAAACTTTATAATTTATGAGAATAATTTTTTAATTAAACTCAAAACTAAATATCTAATGTAAATGTAAAATATACCAACTCATCCGGTTAAAACCAAGAAGCCTTGGGAGAAAACTGAAAACTGCTGGAAATGTTTGAAGACGCCGACTTGGTGATATTCTGCGTCTCACTAACAGATTATGGAGAATACATAGAAGACATCGAGGGAGTCCTTGTGAACAAGATGATAGCAAACAAACAGCTATTCGAGAGCATGGTGACTCACCCGATCCTAGCTGACAAAAGGTTCCTCCTGGTCCTAACCAAATTCAATCTCCTAGAAGAGAAAATCGAGGAGGTTCCTCTAAGAACCTGCAAGTGGTTCTAATGAGCTTGGATAGTGATACTGTGGATAATGCACTGAGGTATGCGAGAGAGATTCTCAAGTGGCATGTTGAAGAAACTTCCATGTTCCAATAGATGTCCACTACTGGTATCGAAGCCAGCTTATCCTCTTGATTCTTCCAAAATTGAAATTTCTTTCTTTTTCCTTTTCTTTTAGAGTCTGTGGATAATACATGTATTATGTTCGTATGATGTGTGTTTGTGTGTACGATAGTTAATTTTTAAAAGAAAACATACATGTGATTTTAGGTGGTTACAGTTGGAGATTTTTGTTTGTAAACACCAATGTGAAAGGCTGCAGTACACATATATGCAATCATATCTCTAATTTGCTAATCAAATTATGAGAACATTTATGTATTATCTCTAATTTGCTAATCAAATTATGAGAACATTTATGTATTAACTAATTTCCTCTGAGATATTTTTTTTTGAAAAAATTAATTTTTGGGAACATGTGCGTTATTTTCTGGAATGTGGATATTTGTCATCTTCAAAATCATGTATGGTCTATTATTCTGATCTAGTGAGAACTGAATAGTGATTCCTTTATATATGAAAAAGGAAAAAAAGCAATTTCACATATAGCACTATTTTAATATTTTCTCACTCCTGTATATGAAATTGACGGTTCAAAGCTGCTGAGATATTTATTTTTAATTAGTTAATAAATGAGAGTTGATGAATTATTTCATAGGCATTTAAAAAAGTAAAAGGAACAAGAGTTGGTGATCGACCGTTATTAATTAAATATTAGAGGTGTTTAGTACTAATCCATAGAATCTAATTGATCAGTGGGAGATAGAAAACGTATTAGGAGAAGATAAAGTGAAAAACTTATGACGCGGCGAGATAGTGAAGGAAAACGTTGGTCAGCGCAAAAAACGTGTTACAATCAGTTTCTGCACGTGCTCAACGTGCCTCTCTCTGCCTTCGGTATCGTGAAGCTTTTACTTCTCATTCCTTTTTTCTTTTTAAGGGTTAGATTTGTTTATATTTTATTCTTTACTTCAACTTGTATGGCATCCTGCCGTCCTTAAGTCTCTCAATAAAATATTCGTATATACTGAGACATACGTAATTTAAATCGTCATTAACAAAAAAAAAGGTTTTAAGCATAGTACATTGTAAAAACCATTGAAGTTCTCAAAAAGTTTGAGTAATTTGTAGGCAGTTTTGTCAATGTTTACACTTTACAATTGGCTCAGGCTCACGAACAGAATGAAATAGCGATAAATTAACCTTCATGGCATTAAATGCTAGAAGTAAAATGCGAGCATAACGCAACTAAAATTTGTAGAAAACATTAAATCTTAAAGTTTTTGTTTGTTGGCAAAATCTCAAAGGCTAGTATATTAAGGCATCCACATTGACGAGTTCTTAAACATGTTCTCAAAATTAAAATATATCCCCTCACGTCAATCCCCCGAGCTTTTATCCATTCTTATTCGATTATAGCAACTCATTTAAGGGAGGGAACAAGTCAAAATAGAAAAAAATCATATTCATACAAAAAATAAATATTTTCGTTTGAGAACTTTTCCCACATATTTGAAAGATTACTATTCCAAATGTTTCACTAGTGTTTTAAAAAAAATTAAAAAATAAATCAAATTAGTTTTAAAATTAAAATATTAATATTAATATTTTTATTAGATATTGACATAGAAATCTGATAATGGTGCTCTTAGAATTCCTTTATAGATAAAAAAAAAAAAAAAAAGAAGTACAGTACATATTGATATTGGTTTGCCTCTATGATATCCACAAGAGTCATGACGTGTGTCCTATAATTGGCTACGAGACAAAGTCAAAGACCATAAGACCAAGAAGAGAAAATAATAATCAAAGGAAATAGCAAGAAGAGAGTCTAGAAAGCGAAGACGTGGTGGGTCAGCGTGGAGAAAGGGTCAACACTGTGATGGACTGACGTAAGGGCTTAGTGAATCCACATGCCAGCTCAGCATCATGATATACACTTCAACTTCTAATAATCACTCATATAAATCATTGGACTATCTGAGATGAGAAAACAGTAAAGCTTTCGCTTTCATTCACCATCTTTGACAAGTTATCTCATTTTCTCCCTTTTTTACTTAATTAAACTCATTTTGTTCATTTTGAATGTATTAAGCCAATAGAAAAAATCTATACTATTAAAGCAGAATCCTATTGTCATAATTACCTTAGGGGCATGTTTCCTTCACTAACATTGCATTTTTCATTAAGGGCAATTAAGTAATATTAATAACAAATCTATATTGGGTCATTATTTTTGGATCCAGCCCAAATCAAATCTCTCTTGGACCATTTGGCCTATTAAAAAATCAGATTCAATTCTCACTTTTTTTCTTTCTTTTGGGGCATTGAGTCCAAGTTAAAATAATTTTTTTTCAACTATTCTTAATTATTATTTTTTTTCTTTTCTTAATATAATTTAAGCATTCATAAAAATAATTGAATTTTTTGATTGAAAAGTATAAATCTTTATTAAAAGTATATAATTTTTTAATTAAAATATTAACCCCATAATAAAATTAATTTATCAGAGTTATACCAATTTAATTTTTTTAACATAAATAGTCATTTAAAATGAAATACGATAAATAAAGATAAAAATTTTAAGTCTTTTATAAAATAAAGCACAAATATATGAAAATGTGATATTTACTAAATATTTGTCAATTGAAAAAAAAAAACAAAAATAAACCCGTGCTTTGAAAGCGCGGGTCAAAATCTAGTTATACAAATTAAAGTAAGTTTCTCTCATGTTACTTGAATTTCTCAAATTCTAGCATATCGTATTAGTGTCGGTTTAAAAAAAAAGTATTAGTGTCGGTTTAATGTATAGACAAATTAATAAAGACTTGTTCTTAATACTCAATGTTTTCCTTTTACAGAAACTATGCTAATATTATTAGTACGATTCGTATTGTAAACTTACACACATAACTGGGGGCATCATGATTTTCCTATTTTTATGTAATAAGTTAATTAAAATCACATATACAGCATTAGTGTCATAAACCAATTATATTAATTGAAAGTAATGCACAATAACTACATTTGGTTTGAAGTACATTAATACAAAAACTATATACATATTTGGTTTCAGCTCATTTTGTTAATGTTATAAATTTATATATCCAGAATAAACAATAGTAATAAGTTATGCGAACGTTTAATTCGAAACAATTAACAATAATATTTTTTTATAGATGATTTTGGTTTATGCATATACAAGAGATGATAAGTTTTACGATTTATCTCTACTTAATTCCATTTTAGAATCGGCAATACATAATACTTAGATCATACATGACTATAGCCTATAGGAAACTAATATATGCATGATTTTAACACACATAGTAATCTAGGTCTCAGCTCACTTCAGTGCACATTTCTTAACAAAATCTTATTTGAAAATTAAGAAATGATGATTGAGAAGTTGTGTCGTCGAATCATAAGGTTTAAGAAAAGCAACGTGATTAAACATGGTCGGTGAAACACATACATGGTGAGAAAAGTTCATTGCGATTGTTCATATTTGTGCTCGTAAAATGAATAGTCTTTTGTTAATTCACCACTAGTTTGTGTGAAGCACAATGTTAATGTAATGTTGCACATGTCTATTGGCATAACTTAGAAAAACGTTGTTGGATTGATTCGTTGTATACTATAGTATAAAAAGACAGACAGGATATAGATATGCTTTTGAGTTTTGAGACGATGGATCTACAGTCATCTAGAAAGACAAATTGATCTACACAAAGCTCTAAATGTGAAAGACAAATTACTCACAAATTAAGCAGTCGAAATAATAAAAGTTAAAAATAGCACGTGACTTATTCTAACACACAATCAATCACGTACCTAGATTCTTATACCCAATTAAACATGTTTAAAATTAAAATATAAACTGTGTGAAAACGAACACAAGCGCTATAATAATAATAATTAAATAACAAATCACAAAAGTTGGTTCTTTCTTAAAAAGCGTCACATATGATGATAATGGATCCAATACCTTTATATTTTAAAGAAATGTCACTGTCATATAAAACCCATCCCAAAAATAAATAAATAAAATATCATTATCGACATCCCCAGAAATTAACGCACGTGTTTCCAAAAAAATCAAATCACAAAACAAGCCCCGTGTCTGAAGAGTGTGTGTGCCAGTTGGCAACTAACCAACATTTGAAAACACCCATATATAAAGAGCTTCTTTCCACTTTCAGTTTCTCCCCAAACAAAAACACTTTCACTTCCTCATCATCATATCTCCCAGGTGCTTCAACAAAACTCCAAAATTAAATGCATTATCCTAACAACAGACCCGAATTATCATCCGGAGCTCCATCTCCGGATCGTGATTTGACCCGGTATCCGTATCATAATCAGGAGCAAGAACTATCCGTCATAGTCTCGGCCTTGCAGCACGTGATCTCAGGGGAAAACGAAACGGCGCCGTATCAGGGCTTCTCCAGCACAGTGATAAGCGCGGGAATGGCTCGTTCGGATTCCGACGCTTGCCAGGTGTGCAGGATCGACGGCTGTCTCGGCTGTAACTACTTTTACGCGCCAAATCAGAGAATCGAAAACAGACACCAACAAGTAGAGGTTGAAGAAGAAGAAGGGGTTACTAGTAGAAGAGAGAGCCACGTGGCGGCGGCGGAAGGAGGAGGGAAAGTGAGGAAGAGGAAGAACAAGAAGAACGGGTACAGAGGAGTGAGGCAGAGGCCTTGGGGGAAATTCGCAGCTGAGATCAGAGATCCCAAGAGAGCGACACGTGTCTGGCTCGGCACTTTCGAGACCGCCGAGGACGCTGCCAGGGCCTATGATCGGGCCGCTATTGGGTTCCGTGGGCCGAGGGCGAAACTCAACTTCCCGTTTGCGGATTACACTTCGTCTGCTGATGACGTGGGAACGAGTGCGAGTGCGAATGCAAGTACGAGCGTAAGTGCAACGGAATCTGCTGAAGCAGAACAATGGCGTGGAGGAGATTGTGATATGGATGAATATTTGAAGATGATGATGATGGATTTTGGGAATGGTGATTCTTCGGATTCAGGAAACACTATTGCTGATATGTTCCAGTGATTCTTCTTCTTCTTCTCCAACTTTGCTCTTTCGAGAATTGTATTTGGTTCATAAAAAAAATTGAGCTCTTTCTTGTTTTAGTCGAAGAAGAGAGTTGACACTGGAATGACTTGTTTAAAGTAAGCAAAGAACATGTAATTATTACTAGTGCATCAATTTTTGTATTTTAATATGTTCCTCTCATAGTTCAAACTAAACGAGGACAAGAAATAAATAAAGAGGTTTAACTGATAAGAACACTACAAAACGAGTTGTAACATTTAGTTATAGCTGAGAAAAAAAAAAAGCTATAATTGATAAGAACACAGAGAAAGATGTCTTCTTCTACAAAGCGTCGCGTGCAGCGATCCGGCAAACAATGGCATCTTCGAGAGAGGATATCCCGAGTTCTTGGCTAGTTATCTTGTAATGCTGAAAATAATCAATGTCGCAGATTGTTACTTCTATGAACATATGATTATCAAAGGGCATCTACATCAAAACATTACCTTTAGTATATGGGCTTGATTAGCATGCGTCTTTAACTCCTCCAAGTCAATCTCCTTCCCCTTGATCAATTTCGCCACCTCCTCCATCTGTGTGTTTGTATCTCAAAATATCTCATGGTTGATAGAAACAAAAGAAAAAGTAATTAACATGAATTTTTTTAGATGATGACCTCAAGGGGAGAAGCATTGAAACGGGCAGCTAGAATGTAAGTAGAGCTTTCAGATATCCCACATCGTTTCAATGATTCCGTAATCTAGTTGGGAGGAATAAATGAACAACAACAACAACATTAGAGAAGTTATCTGTAACCTATGTTTATTATTACATATAATTCAGTAATTCACCAAACCAAAGAAACTCGATTAATGAGAGACTCTCAACAACACAACTATCTGTTATAGTAGACCAACAATGACTAAGGAGGCTAGAACAGCTGAACTAGACCCAGCAACGTTTTGTTAGCTTACATGTTTAGATCCAGAGTAGTTATAGACAAGCTCAGAATGAAGAGTTCGGGTTGATAACGAATCGCGTGATTTGGAGACGAGTGCTTTCTGAGCAGCAGCTAAGAGAGGGAAAACGTCTGGTATCTGATAGTAAAAACACAAACCCGTTAATACGATCAAGAAAAGTAAAACGTACAATGAAAGAAAAAAGAAATGAAAAGAAGGAACTTTACGAGTAATGCATTGAGAAATGAGACCTCCAGCTTCAGACTTCCTTCTAGCATTGAATTCAAGAGCTCCCTGAACAACAACAATAAAACTCCCAAAATGTTTGTAATTTACAGAGAGAGAGAGAGAGAGAGAGAGAGAGAGAGAGAGAGAGAGAGAGAGAGAGAGAGAGAGAGAGAGAGAGAGAGAGAGAGAGAGAGAGAGAGAGAGAGAGAGAGAGAGGGCATACTTGGAGTTGGTGACATCGGAGAAGAGAGACACAGATAGAGTGTTCTCACGGTCGAGATGGAAGACCTTCATAACTCTCTAAGCCGGCGGCGAATGACACAGATCCGGCAAGTCAATACACTATTCAAGATTCATTAAAAAGAAAAAATAAATATCTTTTTCACTTCATCGAATTAATGAAAAAAGAAAAGGAAACTAAAAAGGTTGCACAAAAAAAAAAAAAAAAAAGGAAACTAAAATAAACGCGCCAGGAAGGGGTCGAACCTTCGACTTTCAGCTTAGGAAACAGACGCTCTATCCACTGAGCTACAGGCGCTAGTTATTATCTTAATTCTACGATATTTATAGAGAGCACATGAAAATGCATTAGACTGTCTCAGTGTCTCTAACATTCGAATTATTATTATATTACAAAGTCGAAAAAGGGTATATAATAAAAGATATGATACAATATTTTTCGATAATTTCCAGTTGACATGATCAAATTCTATATATGCTCTTTGGAAAGAAAGAAAAACGATACTATAAGTTACAAATTAGTTCCGTTGGGATCCAATCAAATGAAAGTAAATTTTAAATAGTCTTTAACAAAAAATAAAAGAAGCTAAAATATACTAAGGATATGTATGATGAGGGTTGATGTGCTTTAAAGCTCTACATTCACCTACTTTGCTAATACGCTTGATTTTTTTTGGAGTTTCGTTTTATCAAAAATTTGAAGGGTACTCACAATGATGCAATATTAATATTCAAATTAGCCATGCCCATATGGTATCTACAATGCCTTTTATATAAAAAATCGATTAATATAGTACCAAATTAAGCAGCAACTCTTCAATACTATACATATATATATATTAAAATCTCTGAACATAAATTCAAACTCAATCACCTTATTAACATCGTCCTCAAGAAGTCCAAAAAATCACTTATCAAAACGAGCTTCAATCATACAGCCAGAACGACCAGACCAAAAGATATCTAGAGATTTCATAGAATTATTGCACAATTCTAAACATTGAAATTCCATTTACATTATCGATGTTCCCAAATGTACTAAGATTTCAAGTACGAGCCGTATAAAAAGATCGATAATTCTACATTCAAATTCTCCATTTTAAACAAATATTAATTTTCCTCAAAATTGAGCTGGATGTTTACGGATATGTTCTCTACCCATCCAGCCATGCATGACCCATCCGAGTTCGAATCATCGCTTGCTTCGTCAGAAGAAAACACCGACATTATCTAGCTAAAAAATCTATTGGGTTTGGAAGTCGAAAGCAGCACGAAGTTCATCGAACCTTCTTCTTTTCATATTATTTATTTCAAATATCACACAAGAACAAGTGAAATCCAAGATCCGACCTTGTACGTCGAGCCTCTGTTTTTGTTACGTTATAATAATGCCTTTGATGCTTAATTTAATCATCACAAGAAGACAAAAGTTTCTCAAAATTTTGTGAACTGCAACTGCAAGAGACAACTTGTGTTCACTATATGGGAGACCATGGGAGAGGCACACTCTCATATATACATTAATTTATGCACAAGCAGACGGCATATAGGATAGAGTTACTAATCCATAGCTATCTTTTACTATAGGCTTTTACTTCATAGCTATCTATTACATTCACAATTTTAAGAGTTATAGGAGGTCATAATTAACTGAGATAATGAATAAACTTGATAAGTGACTACAACAAGAAATGTACGGTTATCATAGTGTATTTTTGTTTGTTTTTTTTGTAATTCAAGAATGAGTTTTCTTGGTTGTTGGAATGAGGATTGATAGTAGCAACGTGTGTGTGTGTGTGTGTGTAATTACTGTTAATGTGTCGGAAACCCAGTTGCGTGGGAACTCAGATTAGTAATTACTGTGTGCATTAGCCGATAAACAGCTATCATTATCACATGGGTCTTTTGAGGTGTGTCTATCTACCCATATTATACAACTGTTAATCACTCAGACTCCAGTTTATCTGATTTAACTTATAAGTTATAAATAATTTAAACGCTTTAAACAAATAATATATGTGTGACCTTTAGAGACTTTGGATAGCCATCAAAGTATTAAGTACCATTTTATCCCCATTTCTATTCGAATCACAAAACAACTGAGATTGGGAAATTTCTTAGAAGTTGCATGATAATCTTTTCCTGAAAATGCATGTGCATGAAATTAAAACGCTCATGTGCTTAAAACATCCCTTTACGTTAATCTAGGGTTTAATCTTCCAGCTATTAACTAGAAGTAGTATTGTTTTTCGTTATCATAAATGTCTCTTCTTATGTATCAAGAGACTATTAATATTAATCCATTAACTTGACCCCTAAAATGGATTTAAGTTATTATTGAAGATAACTTAAATCAATTAAGAATCTAATCTTAGATCTCTAGCCTCCAAAAGACAACACTTCCGTCCCTTTGTGTATGTGTGACATCATAGACAATTATAAAGTATTATCTTTCCCTTTTTTTTTTTATAAAAAAGGACGTACATGAATCTAACATGTATCATATAAATACAGGCAAATGTACTAATAGAGATTGCAACAAATACAGTAGAACACCAAACAAAGATAGATCAATAAAGAGTGAAGATAAAAATGGAGTGCTCCAACATGAAGCAACATCACCAGTACGGTGCATATGCAGAGCCAAGAATCTCGTTTTCCAGCGGTTTCGCAGCTACTAAGAACGACATGGTCAAGTACAAGGAGGCACCAGTGTCGTCAGATGATTTTGAGTTCGGTGTCAACAACTTCTCCATGACCACAGCAGATGAAATCTTCTTTGATGGCATGATCTTACCTCTCAAGGAAGAAGTCAACACGACGAAGAGAATGTCAACTTTGAGGGAGGAACTCAGCGAAGAAGATAGTGATTCACCGAGAAGCAAATCAAAGGGGTCCAGTGGTTGGTGGAGAGAGAGATTAGGGTTAGGATTCGTGAAGTCCAAGAAAGATCATAAGAGAAGTTCTTTTTATCACCATTAATTAGAAGCAATTCTACAACTACACAATGACCTTCTTTTGATATTTTTTTGTGTTCTGTTTTTGAGTTTCTTCTCTTCGTAGGGACTTAATGTATTTGCTAATATGGTCTGTAATGTGTTTAAGTGTTTTCTCTGTTTTTTTTCTTCTCATTTCTTCACTGTTCCTCACCGATGTAAAAATTGTTTGCGGTTGAAGAATATCCATTTCTATGTGTTTTCAATGTTCTTCTTTTTTTTTCATAAGTTTCAAGAAAAAAATTAATGGCTATATCGAATTTCTTTTTAAACTTCATCCATCCAATCTTTAAATTAGAATTGACAAAAAAAATCCGTACGTGTAACAAGAAGCTCAGACTTATTTAGCCAAAATTAATAACATTGATATGATATATTTTATGTTTTTAAAGAGAGATTAACATGGTCTACTTAGGTCGCATGTGGCGAATGTACGTAACATATTGGTGGTGATTGGTTCGACTGTGGCTTAAAAAATTTAGCTGTACATGTTTAGCTGTAGATAAATTGGTTGTATCTGTAAAGTTGTTACTGTAGACTTTTTCTGCAGAGACTTTTGCTGTAGTTAAATTTGTTGTAACTGTAAGTTATAGGCTGTAGATATTTTAAAATAAAATATATGAAATATGTGTTGTATATATAAAATTATTATTTTATATGAATTAAAAAAATTATATTAATATTTTTGTTTATAAATTATCAACATTTGTTGTAATTTAAAAAAGTGATATGTAAATAATATTTATATTATTTAAATATCTTAATAATTAAAAAACACTCAAATTCAAAATTAAAATATTTATAAATTTTTTATTATAATCATATAATTTATTTGATATTAGATATCTTTTTTTACATTTTACAGATTCTACAGCATATAAAAATATGATGTAGCATTTCTGCCTAAAATACATATTAAAAAATTTTGCTTTATTTTTTTTGCTGTAGCTTTAAAAATAAAGCTAAAGAATGATTGGTAAAATTAAATAAAAACTTGATGTAGACTTTAATTTTTAAAAGTAAAGCTAAAGCATGATTGGTAAAATTTAGTGATTTAAAAATAAATAAAGCTAAAGTATGGAGATAAAGCCCAACCAATCACCCCCATTATTTTATCTTCTTGGGACAGTTACATTCTTATGCTGTGTTGATATAAGTAATCGTCCAAATGTTAGGATTATAAGCACCATAGTGTAATAGACGAAAACAATAACGTTGCCTCATGCCAAAGTTGATGTATATTTAACAAAAAAACACCATTATAAATTTTCATTTACATGCAACTTTTTTTTAGGCTAAGAGATTTACATGCAATATTGATTCCTATTGAACGTTAGTAATGTAATATTTAAAAGGAAACCACAGATAGTGGTGACTGGTGTAACACGGTGCATGTCAGCAAAAATGACGTTGTAGTGAATCTTGACCTGTTCGTCTCGGAGTTTACGCTCTACTTTTCCTGAAATTTCCATACTATTTTTCATTTTAAAATGTTTAATCACTCGAAATCCGTGAAGTCGAAGCAACCGAACAGAGAAGGAGAAAAAAACAACGGTCGTGGGGCTTCACTCTAATCATTGCGTTGATCTCTAAAACAAAAGTTTTACACTAGTCTTGTCTGAAAAAACTTCCAATATCTTTCTATTGTTCTGTTCCTTTCTAAACTCTCATCTCTCTCTATCTATTTATCAAGGCAGCCATGGCCGACGATCATTCTTTACTCTCCAAGGTACATTTTCTCATGTCTCGCTTTTAGATTCAAAGTTTTGCCCATTTTTAATCTTCTTGTGACTTTGTGAGTGATCTGATCTGTCCAGTAGTTTCAATCTCAGCTCGTAATAATCTTATATTGCTTTACTCTAATCCATACAAATTGATATTCTTTGAGAATCTGTATCATTAGAAAACAAAAGATTTTCGTTGATTATTCTACATTAGAAAATTAACCCGAGGACGTAAATGTATTGTTCTCTTTGTTTTTGCAGGATAGTTTTGTCATGAAGCTTCCTAAACAGTCCTCACTTGTATTAAGAATGGTCGTTCTCTTCTTTGTAATGGTGTGCACTGTGTACATTTGCTCGATTTGTCTCAAGCAAATTGGAGTCAGCCCAAACTATGGTTTCTTGAACGTTGAAGTCTTTGAGAGGCCTTGTCCTGAGCCTAACATCGAGCCATGGGACATTCCATTCCTGCATTACCCTAAACCAAACACATATAACAGGTAACCAAAGAGAGAGAGAGAGAGAAAGCCTTTATGATTCTTGGTTCTTTATATTGACTAGTGTTTCTGTGGGTTTTAAATGATTTAGGGACGAATGTTCTTGCCAACCGGTTAGGTACTTTGCGATTATCTCCATGCAGAGATCTGGTAGTGGCTGGTTTGAGACTTTACTTAACAATCATACTAACATAAGCTCCAACGGAGAGATCTTTTCTAATAAAGATAGGAGGGCTAATGTTTCAACCATTTTCGAGACACTTGACAAAGTCTATAACCTAGACTGGTTAAGTAGTGCCTCTAAGAATGAGTGTACTTCCGCAGTTGGCTTCAAGTGGATGCTTAATCAGGTAATATACATATACTCCATCCGTTCCACTAAGAAAGATGTGTTAAAAACAATAATTTATTTTACAAAGATAGAAATTTTATATTTATTATGTGAAAGTTGTAAATTTTGTAGAAAATTAATTGAGTTTATTGAAATATTATTGGTTAGAAATTATTGAAAATTGACAATTTCAAAAATGATATATTTTAATAGTAATTAATGTGTTCTCTTAATATGCGTAAAGAAACACGATGAACAAAGATATTGCTAGATAACATCCATATTTATTGGTCAACATTGTGAATATTGCAGGGTCTGATGAAACACCATGAAGAAATAGTAGAATACTTCAAAACCAGAGGCGTCTCTTCAATTTTTCTCTTCAGAAGAAACTTACTACGCCGCATGATATCAGTACTCGCGAACACTTATGACAGAGACGCTAAGCTATTAAACGGGACTCACAAGTCTCACGTCCATTCTCCCAAAGAAGCTGAGATACTTGCGGGTTACAAGCCAATGGTCAACACAACACTTTTGTTAACAGAGCTGAAGAAGATACAAGAAACGACTCTGAAAGCATTGGCTTACTTTAATACCACTCGACATATCCTTTTGCATTACGAAGATGTTGTGGAGAAGCGCATTGTGGTTTGTTACATCTAATCCTTTGGAAACTAGATAAAATCAGTGATTGTTTGTTATTTTCTTATGTGTTAATGATGATTTCTGTTTTGGATGCAGAGACTAGACGATGTACAAGAGTTTCTTAAGGTCCCAAAACGTGAGTTAAAGAGTCGGCAAGTGAAGATTCATCTTGGTTCATTGTCACAACATGTACAGAACTGGGAAGAGGTTCAAACCACACTAAAAGGAACCAGTTTCGAAAACTTCTTACGCCAAGATTTTTAAGTTTAATTAGTACATACATCAGAACAACCTTGTAGGAAATGTTTTTGGTCAGTTTTGTTTTTCTTTTTGCAGTCAGTTTTATTTATTTCAGTCTTAGTGCTATAAGTTATGGCAAGGATAACAATTTACTCTAGAAAATCCAAGTAGAATTTCATTGGCCAAAGATTGTTGATTTCTTGAATTTTTTTCCAAGAATTTGAATGTTTATGCGCATTCAAGGTAAAATCATTAAAAAGAAAGCTTTACTTGGGAGAAGGTTGTTGATAAAAACTCCAAATGATAAATTCAATAGTTTAACTAGTGGTTCATAAATATTTTTACAATAAAGTATTTGGATTTCAACTATAGAGAAAGTGAATTATGTAAATTAATAGAGAAAATCTTACAAAAAAAAATCAACATATACTTTCAAGCATGGTTTCAGAAAAAAAATGATATCACTATACATGAATTCATTTACAAAAATTGTCGTCGATTGTAGAATTGTTTGTAATATTTTTGATAACGTTATTCAATTACATGAACTCATTTACAAAGTCGATTGTAGAATTGTTTATAATATTTTTGAAAATGTTATTCAATTACATACAAAAACTCCAAAACTGTTTAAACCAAGTTTAATTCCGAGAAAACCACATGTATTCCCTCGTACCGGATGCTAATTTCAGAGTGATTGATTTAAACCGAAGTATAACCGAACAAACCATTCAAATTAATAATTTCCAGGCGTGCCAATTTCAACATGTTTTTCAGTTTTGGGCCCTGGAAACATACAATTTGCTTATACACCCCAAAACAAAACTAAAATACAAAAAAACCCCAAATAAAGATAAAAATGCGCTAGACACTGACGACGGCAATTCCAACCTCCCGAAGATTGGTCCGACTATCTCGAGATGGAGGAGAGACGACGCGATGCTGGAGGAACCCTAGCTTCGGCCGGCAGCTCCGGAGACTCTCCGGCATCCGAGCCCACGCCGCGGCGGCGCGTGAAAAGAAAATCGAACGCTCTCGGAGCCTCCAATTCCTCATCAACATCCTCCAAGCGGATGCTGACGCGCGAGAAGGCGATGCTCGCGTCCTTCTCCCCGGTCCACAACGGACCTCTAACCAGAGCTCGACAGGCGCCGAGCAACATGCCGTCCGCGACCGAGGCGAAGCCGGAGCTGCTGAGTGCCCCGGACGGCGAGAAGCCGAAGGAGGAGGAGGAGAGGAACAAGGCGATCCGCGAGTGGGAGGCCTTGGAGGCTAAGATCGAAGCTGATTTCGAAGGGATTAGATCTCGCGGAAGCAATGTTCATGTGGTGCCTAATCATTGCGGTTAGTTAGCTCTTCTTCTTCTTCCTCATGTTGAATCTAAGTACACGTGGCGATGAATTGATACTCTTAATCCTTATCTTGTGTTAACATTGAGCTGCTGAGATCCTAATCATGTTGAATCTAAGTACACGTGGCGATTAATTGATGCTCTTAATGTTAACATTGAGCTGCTGAGATTTTTTTTACAGGTTGGTTCTCATGGGGAAAGATTCATCCGCTTGAAGAGCGTTCGTTACCTTCTTTCTTCAACGGCAAGTTAGAAGGTCGCAGTTCCGATGTTTACATTGAAATTAGGGATTGGATCATGAGGAAGTTTCATTCCGATCCAAACACGCAAATAGAAGGAAAACATTTAACAGAACTCGAGGTTGGAGACGTTGAAGCAAAGCAGGAGGTGATGGAGTTCTTGGACTACTGGGGGTTAATCAATTTTCACCCGTTCCCACCACCAGACGCGAGTTCTAGTGATGGTGGTGAGCGTGATGATGGTGTTGGGGATAAGGAGTCTTTGCTCAACAGTTTATATCGATTCCAAGCGGATGAGGCTTCTTCGATGGCTGCTTTTGTTCAAAAGCCTCGTCTCACAGCGCAAGCTACTACTACACCATCAGGGCTGTTTCCGGATCCGATGGCTGCTGCTGATGACTCGCTGAAGCAAGAGGGTCCAGCGGTTGAATATCACTGTAACTCTTGTTCAGCTGATTGCTCTCTCAAGCGCTACCACTGCCCGAAACAGGTGTTTTGTCGCTTTATTTTAGTTCCGTCCTAGTTAAATGATGTATAGGTGATACATTCTTTCTCTTATTTAAAATTTTATATGCTAATATGGAGATTTTTGACAGGCAGATTTTGACTTATGCATGGAGTGCTTTGACAGTGGCAAGTTCAGCTCAGATATGTCATCTTCCGACTTTATACTATTGGAGCCTGCTAAGGATCCTGGCGTTGGTAGTGGGAAGTGGACTGATCAAGAGACTCTTCTTCTACTCGAAGGTATAGAGATCTTTAAGGAGAATTGGAGTGAGATTGCGGAGCATGTTGCTACGAAGACGAAAGCTCAGTGTATGCTTCATTTTCTTCAAATGCCAATCGAGGATGCGTTTCTTGATCAAACTGACCACAAAGATCCGAGTATAAAAGACACTACGGATATAGCTGTGTCTAAAGATGAGAAACCTGTTCTAAACGATGCACCTGTAGAGAAAGAGAAAGAGACAGAGAATACGAATCTTGTTGTTGAAGTTGAAGCTGTGAAGGAAGCTCCAGAAAAAGAAGATGACAATGAAGGAAAAGTTCCTCAGGAATCTTCTAAGCCTGGAGATGCGAGTGAGGAAACTAAGGAAGTGGAAGCCGACCAGAAAACGCCTGAGGTAGAAATCGTCATTGATGAAAGATGTAAAGATGAGGCTGATGAGAACGTTGCTCTGAAAGCTCTGACTGAAGCTTTTGAAGACGTTGGTTATCCCATCACACCCGAAGCTTCTTTATCCTTTGCTGATTTGGGAAATCCTGTCATGGGACTGGTAAGTTGTGAATTTGTGATGTAAAACAGAAAATTTGCTGCAACGGTGATTGAGAGGAGATTTTTTTTTTTAAATTCATAAATGCATCATCATCTTCTCTTTTCTGATCTTGCAAGGTTCTTTTTTCTATAGGCAGCTTTTCTGGTGAGATTGGCGGGATCTGACGTTGCTACTGCTTCAGCCAGAGCTTCCGTCAAATCTCTTAACAGCAATTCTGGGTTGTTGCTTGCCACAAGACATTGTTTTGTTCTCGAAGATCCACCAGAAAACAAGGAGGACTTAACTGAATCAAAAAGGTTCATATTTATTTGAATATCCGATAATGTTCTTCAATTCTGTGTTTTTGTTCTTCTCTCAATATTTTGAAGATACTGGTTGTTGTTTCTCAAATCTGAAACTAGCAAAACATTTTCAGTGTGGATGCAGAAGAGAAAAGCCAGAAAGCAGAAGATGATAGGGAAATGACAGATAGTGATCCAGGCAAAGTAAATCAGGATTCAGTCTCTGAAGGAAAGCAACCTGGTTCCCTAACTGAAAGTTATGCTAGAAATCCAGATTCTGAAGGACAAAAAGTATCTATTAATGCAGCCGCAACTAAAAATTCAGAGAAACCAGCGGATATTATTTGTAAATTGCAGGACAAAAGTTCAGGGAAGGAGCTCGAAAAACCTTCAAAGGATGGTGATAAGCTTTCTAGCGAAAATAAAGCGGCCTCTAAAGCAACTGTCTCCAAGGCAGCTGCAGATGTTTCTCAGCCAGAAGCATCAAAAGATGTGGAGATGAAGGATACATTACAGTCCGAGAAGGATCCTCAAGATATGGTGAAAACAGCAGGAGAAAAGGCTGAACAGGCTAAGGAGGATGACCACAGTATGCCAGACACGTCTGTTGCAGAGCAGCCCATTGGATCAGCTTCTCTACCGGAAAATGGAACAGGTGGTTGTCTTTCTCTCTCTCAAACATTAGAAAATGGACCCGCATTGCATGATTCTGTTATATCTTATTGGTTTGTTGTTTAAACATTGTTTGCAGGTGAAAATCTAAATAAAGAAGGAAGTAAAGAGAAGAATGTTTGTGCAGGGAAAAAAGACAAACATAACTCTGGTAAGCTTAAGCGCGCAGCTATCTCTGCTCTCTCAGCTGCGGCAGTAAAGGCAAAGCATCTTGCGAAGCTCGAAGAAGATCAAATCCGACAACTTTCTGGATCATTAATAGAGAAGCAGGTAAAATATCGTTTAACTGTATGCACCTTAGATAGATTGTTCAGGAGTTGTAACATAATAATGATGTTGTTTTTGTATGCCTAAGCAGTTACATAAACTAGAAGCAAAACTATCTATCTTCAACGACGCTGAAAGCTTGACAGCGAGGGTAAGAGAGCAATTAGAGAGGTCGAGGCAACGGCTATACCATGAAAGAGCACAGATCATAGCGGCTCGACTGGGTGTCCCGCCTTCGGTGTCCTCAAAAGCATCATTACCAGCAAACAGAATCGCTACAAATTTTGCTAATGTGGCTCATAGACCTCCCATAGGCATGGCCTTTCCACGCCCACCAATGCCAAGACCTCCAGGTCCATGAATATCATCATTCTCTGTTCCTGATTCAGATCCAGCTCCATGTTCAGACAATGTTTATTCGGTTTAGTGGTTCCACGTGATAGTGTTCAGATTCGCGGGGTAGCTCTTTATGTTCTACTAGATTTTGAAAATTGTAAGCGCGGTTTTATTTTCGGAATTAACAGAAAAAATTATATGAATTTCTATATAAGTATATTGCATAGATTTGAATACATTTATCTTGAAACAAAAAAAAAAACAAAACCAAACATAATTTATAAATAACCAAGCGATCCTATTTGGAGTTGTAACTTTATTCTTAGAATATGTGAAAACTCTTAAAACTACAATTCCAGTGGAACAGGGAGTATCAAATATAGATGATGGAGAAAGAGAGAAACATTTGCTTTCTAATTATAGTCAAAACTGTTCATTTGTTCATAGGAACTCTCCTTGTTCCTAGGAGAAAGCTATTTCTCAAACCCCAAAAAGAATCCATCACGATTCCAATCTCTCTCTCTAAACTTTCAAACAATCATCTCTTTCACCACGAGGTAGGTATGAATGTCTTCATGTTCTAAATTTTGAATCACATAAAGCTATTTGTGTTTTGCTTGGAATACAAGGCTGTTGCGTCCAGGATCACCGGGGACAAAGGTTTCTCCGTCGTTGAGAAACCTTTCACCGAGAAAAACACGTCATCATGGCTGACTCACCCGTGGATTCACCTCCTGCCCCGGAAGCTCCTAATGCAGGCACAGGCTCGCCGCCAAATGAGACATCACCACCAGTAGCACCTGTTTCATCCCCACCGGCCCCTGACTCTGCTCCTCCACCAACTAACAATAGCTCTGCTTCTTCACCACCTCCTGCACCGCCGAGCCAAGAAACCTTACCTCCTCCATCACCGCCACCTTCACCGCCTGCTGCAGGTAATCCACCACCGAAAACTCCAGAGAATCCTTCTCCACCTTCTCCTGAAGTCAAAACTCCGGTAACTCCACCTGCACCGCCTCAAGCACCGGCCAACCAGTCACCCCCTTCACAAAGACCAACCCCTCCTTCTCCTGGTGCTAATGATGACCGTAACAAAACCAATGGCGGCAACAACAATGGTAACAACAGAGACGGTTCTACACCGTCTCCACCATCAGGGAACAACAGAAACTCCAGCGGCGGTGACTCACCGTCACCGCCTCGGTCAATAAGCCCTCCTCGGAGCAGTGGAGGTTCAGACTCATCATCATCCTCTCCAGGAGAAAGTCATCATCAACCCAATGTTGGATTGATTGTTGGAGTCCTTGTAGGAGCAGGGCTATTGCTTCTTCTCCTAGTGCTTATTTGCATCTGTTGCAAGAAAAAGAAGAAGAAACGTGATCCTCAAGTCAACCACTTGCACTACTACAATAACAGTCCCTTTGGAGCACCTAATGGTAATCACATGTTTTAACACATCTAAAAAATGTTTCATAACGATCATAATCTAGTAATTTGTATCAATGCTCAAGAAATTGCCAGGGAGTAATTAGTCGGTTTATAGAAGATTACTGATCATGCGGATGTTTTCTTTGAACGCCTAGACCGAATTTAAAAAAACCGTTTCATTTAGGCCCAATTTGCCGTCTACGCGCTGTCTAGACCGATTTTTAGAACACTGATTAATTGATTAAGCTTTAGAAGCTAAAGGAGTTGTTGTCGTAGTGTAGGCAACGGTGGTTATTACAACAATGGAACACCTCAAGATCATGTAGTGAATATGGGAGGAGGAAACTGGGTCCCACAGCAACCTGTGTCTGGTCCTCATAGTGACACTTCCAACTTAGCTGGTCCAACGCCGTCCCCTCAGGCTGCGACTCTTGGTCACAACCAAAGCACTTTCACCTACGATGAACTCTCCATAGCAACAGAAGGTTTCGCTCAGTCCAACTTGCTAGGCCAAGGAGGATTTGGATACGTTCACAAAGGTGTTTTGCCTGGTGGCAAAGAAGTTGCGGTGAAGAGTCTTAAACTTGGAAGTGGACAAGGAGAGCGCGAGTTTCAAGCGGAGGTTGAGATCATTAGCCGTGTCCATCATCGTCATCTCGTTTCTCTCGTTGGTTATTGCATCTCTGGTGGCCAAAGGCTTTTGGTTTACGAGTTTTTACCTAATAACACTCTTGAATTCCATCTTTACGGTACATTCATCTAACATAACATAATCACTTTTAAAAGTATGGTTTCTCAAATATCAATAACATGGTTGGTATTTCAGGAAAGGGTCGTCCTGTTTTGGAATGGTCTATACGACTGAAGATTGCATTGGGATCAGCTAGAGGCCTTGCATATTTGCATGAAGACTGTAAGAATTTTTTTACCCCACACCAATTTACTTTCTATTTTTAAGCTCTTTCTATAATGAACTAAAGATTTGTATATATATTTTACATCAATGATATAGGTCATCCTAAAATTATCCATAGAGATATCAAAGCTGCAAACATTCTTCTTGATTTCAGTTTTGAAACCAAGGTATATATTTATGTTCACCGTTGTAATGCTATTACTTTCATAACTGTTTGTGTTGATGCGTAAATCAATTTTCATTATACACAGGTTGCAGATTTTGGACTAGCTAAGCTGTCTCAAGACAACTATACTCATGTCTCCACTAGAGTCATGGGAACGTTTGGGTAAGTAGCTTTGAACAGTCTTACTTCATATGCACATAGCCCACTTATTCACTATGTTTTTTATATCTTTGGTTCAGATACTTAGCTCCAGAGTATGCGTCAAGCGGAAAGTTATCCGACAAATCTGATGTTTTCTCATTTGGAGTAATGCTTCTTGAGCTCATAACAGGACGGCCTCCAGTGGATCTAACTGGAGAAATGGAGGACAGTTTGGTAGATTGGGTAAGTCGGTCTGGTAATTACTTGTTTAATCCCACCAAATACTTTCAAAAACAAAACTAATGTTACCATTTGTTTTGCAGGCAAGACCTCTGTGTATGAAAGCAGCTCAAGATGGAGATTATAGCCAATTAGCAGATCCTCGTCTAGAGACAAACTACAATCAACAAGAGATGGCTCAAATGGCTTCTTGTGCAGCTGCAGCCATCAGACACTCAGCAAGAAGACGACCTAAGATGAGCCAGGTTCAATAATAAATGAAAACACTTCTTAGTTATTTTGTTATTAAATCCATTACAATCTTGATGACATTACTTATGTTATATAAATGAAAGATTGTACGAGCATTAGAAGGAGACATGTCAATGGAGGATCTAAACGAAGGAGGAAGACCGGGACAAAACTCGTACTTGAGCCCCGGAGGCATGACCTCAGAGTATGACGCAAGCTCGTACAGTGCAGACATGAAGAAAATAAGGAAGTTAGCGTTAGAGACTAAAGAGTATCAGAGCAGCGAGTACGGTGCAACAAGTGAGTATGGGTTACATCCTTCTGCTTCGAGTAGTGAAGAGATGCCTAGAGGTTCTTCAATGAGACGCAATTCTCAGCTTTAGAAACACACATTCACTTGCATCTCTCTGCCTATGCCTTACATTTTTTGTAAAGGCATTTTGTTCCTTGTGTTGTTTCATTCTGCGTCAAAGAATAGCCAAGCAGCTTGAAAAAAGTCCACAATTATCATGTTTTTAGGTGTTTTATTTTACTAGAGAGACTATACTATAGTGTATTTTGTCTTAGTGAGCCATATATAAGTTATGGTTTTGTAATTGATATGCTTAATCAAGATTTTATTATATGTTTACTGTTGGTATCAAATAACTCCCATCTCTTAAGATTTTTTTGTTTGAAAAAATTAAACCACTAGATCAAAGAAAAAAACAGTATGAAAATAATCAATTGATTAATTGCATCATCACTCCTATAAACTCTCGCAAGACCTCACAAATATGACGTGGCAGTCTCTCGCAAGATCATAGTATTTTTTTTTAGAGCTCAGCGTATAAATCTGAGGCCTGCCGCAGCAGATCGGAGCTCCTCTACCGCTCGATCCCATCAGTTTCTGAACGTCCGACTCTTCAAAAGCGAGATCTGAGTGACGGAGTAGTTTCGAAGGTAGATCAGAAATGGCGCAGCCCTACGCGAAGAAAGACGACGATCACGACGATGAGTGTACGCTCTCCGCTTTTTTTTCTGTTCTCATGAATTTAGGATTCTCTGGTTTTGTTGCAAGGCGTTAGATCAGATGTTTAAGCTTCTAGATCTGTGGCCGATTCTAGATATTAGCTGATTTGGTTCGTGTAGATCTGCGATTTCACGTTGTTGATTGTTACTGATCAGTCTGGTTTAGATATCACATTTTGATCCGTTGTGAATTGTTTGCTTATTTGCTAATTTTTGTTTTGATTTGGGATCAGTGGAGTATTCTCCATTCATGGGAATTGAGAAGGGAGCTGTTCTTCAAGAAGCGAGAGTGTTTAATGACGCTCAGGTTGATCCCAGAAGATGCTCCCAGGTCATCACCAAGCTTCTTTATTTGCTTAACCAAGGCGAGTCATTCACCAAGGTCAGCTTTCGATTTTTTTTTGTTATGCAGATTCACCTTCATGCTTAATATCATAGCACATGTGAAAGTATCATGTTTAATGAAGTTTATTTTGTTTTTATATGCAGGTTGAAGCGACGGAAGTTTTCTTTTCAGTTACGAAGCTTTTCCAATCTAAAGACACAGGGTTGAGGAGAATGGTCTACTTGATCATTAAGGAGTTATCTCCATCATCGGATGAGGTTTGCCATTTTACTCAGTTTTCATATGAATAATCATGGTACGTTTTGAAAGTATATGTTTCTGATAAGTTGTTTGATCATTCTCTTATAGGTTATTATTGTGACAAGCTCTCTTATGAAGGACATGAACAGTAAAATTGACATGTATCGAGCAAACGCTATCCGTGTCCTCTGCCGGATTATAGACGGAACCCTTCTCACTCAGATTGAGCGGTACTTGAAACAAGCCATTGTGGATAAGAATCCCGTTGTTTCAAGTGCAGCTTTAGTCAGTGGGCTTCACTTGCTAAAGGTACCTCTTACACACCGCAACGGTTAGGTTCTTTCTTAGTTGCTAGGGCTTATATTCTTGTAATGTCTTTTTCAGACAAACCCTGAAATTGTTAAAAGATGGAGCAATGAGGTTCAGGAAGGTATTCAATCCAGATCAGCTCTCGTTCAGTTTCATGCCCTAGCTTTGCTCCATCAGGTAACTCTGTCGCATTGGTGTTACCTAAGTAAATTGATTTATGTTTACTGAGATGAAGAACCTCGAAAATAGAGAGGCTAGAAACAATAATTTTTCATTGATTTAAACAGTTTCCTAACACGATATGCCATCCTTCTAGATATAAAGGCAGTGAGAAATTATCTTATAGCTGCTAAGAATCTATCATCATATACAGATACGCCAAAATGATCGTTTGGCTGTTAGCAAGTTGGTTGGTAGCTTGACCAGGGGATCTGTCCGCTCTCCCTTGGCTCAGTGTCTTTTGATACGTTACACCAGTCAGGTTAGTCCTCTATGCCGTTTGATTTCTATATTGGGAACCGTATCTGTGTGATTTATCTCTATTTTATATTGTTCAGGTTATTCGTGACATGTCTAACCACGGTCAGTCTGGAGAACGTCCGTTCTATGAATTTCTGGAGAGTTGCCTGCGCCATAAGGCAGAAATGGTCATCCTTGAAGCTGCCAGGGCTATCACTGAACTTGATGGTGTTACAAGCCGAGAGTTGACTCCAGCAATCACTGTTCTCCAACTCTTTTTGAGTTCACCTAGACCAGTGCTGAGATTTGCTGCTGTCCGAACTCTGAACAAGGTTTGCAATGCTTTCTTATATCAAAATTTGCATCTAAAAAGTCTTTCTTTGTATATCTAAAAACACCCAAAGGATTGTATAGTCTTCTGGATAACTTAATCATTTCTTTTACCATCAAGGGTGAAAAAATGTTTCATCGTACGCTAAACGCAAGTTTGAACCACAGGTTGCAATGACTCATCCAATGGCTGTCACCAACTGCAACATTGATATGGAGAGTTTAATTTCTGATCAGAACAGAAGCATTGCTACCCTCGCAATCACTACTCTTCTGAAAACAGGGAACGAATCAAGTGTAGAACGCTTGATGAAGCAGATAACTAATTTTATGTCAGATATCGCTGACGAGTTCAAAATCGTGGTCGTGGAAGCAATAAGATCGTTGTGTGTGAAGTTTCCACTGAAGTACAGATCCTTGTAAGTGAAGTTTTAGGCTCTTTTATTTGTACTTTTGGTCTCTAGCATTGCTATTCTTTCGAAGTGACTTACAAATGATACGGTGTTTTTATAGCTTCGTGGCTGATGATTAATCTGTTTCACCTTTTCATTTGTAGGATGACCTTCTTGAGCAACATTCTTAGGGAAGAAGGTGGATTTGAGTATAAACGAGCAATAGTAGATTCTATTGTGACCATTATCCGAGATATCCCTGATGCGAAGGAAAGTGGATTGCTTCATCTTTGTGAGTTCATTGAAGATTGTGAATTCACTTATCTTTCAACGCAGGTAAATTATTTTCTCCATAATCCATCTGGTTGCTATTGAAAAATTCGTACATGGTATTTAAATGTCTTTTGTCGCACAGATCCTTCATTTTCTGGGAATCGAGGGGCCTAACACCTCTGATCCAAGCAAGTATATACGATATATTTATAATCGTGTGCATCTGGAAAATGCCACTGTCCGGGCTGCTGCTGTTTCAACACTTGCAAAGTTTGGATTTATGGTTGAATCCTTGAAGGTGTGTATAGTTATCTTATTAGCGTCTTTTTCTCTTCTTTTTATCTTCCTTGACTGATGATAAAGAGGCTAATCATTGGATTCTTGGCAGCCCCGTATTACCATTCTGTTGAAGCGCTGCATCTATGACAGTGATGATGAGGTGCGTTCTTTAGTCTAGAAAAGCTACTTTCCAGTCGTGGGTTCAGTAATATATCTGTGCATTTCTGTTTCTGTATGCCGTTTGTGTACCCTTGGGTCGGTTGCATCATTGTACATGCATACATGTGTTTGCCTTTGTAAACATTATCTGAGGAGATACGTGCAAGTTTTTTGGCGATTCCTTCGTTGACCATTACGACCTCTTTTTATTTTAAGGTCCGTGATAGAGCAACACTGTTTTTGAGCGTCCTTGGCGGCGATGGTACTGTTGACACTGATAAAGACAGCACGGAGTTTTTATTTGGTTCCCTTGAGGTTCCTCTGGTCAACATGGAAACTAGTCTGAAGAATTATGTGAGTTTTGCATTTCTCAGTTTTCTTCTTTTTGTATGGGTTCCTAGATAGAACATTTAGTTATCTTATATTCTTGATCTGCAGGATCCCTCTGAAGAAGCTTTTGATATCAACTCTGTGCCTAGGGAAGTAAAATCCCAGCCCCTTGCGGAGAAGAAAGCCCAGGGTAAGAAGCCCACTGGTCTCGGTGCGCCACCAGCTGCACCTGCTTCTGGCTTTGATGGCTATGAAAGACTTCTCTCATCTATTCCAGAGTTTGCCGCCTTTGGAAAACTTTTCAAGGTTAGGGCTGAATATTCTTCTCTTTCACTCTAATGTTGTTGACTTACCTCCACTGCTTTAACTTGTATTTCTTTTTTCAGTCTTCTTCCCCAGTGGAGCTTACTGAAGCAGAAACAGAATACGCTGTCAATGTTGTAAAGCATATCTTTGACAATCATGTGGTGTTTCAGTACAACTGCACCAACACAATACCAGAGCAGTTGTTGGAGAGGGTACTGAACCATTGGTCTATAACATTGGTGTAAAGCGTATCTTATTGCCTTCTGGTCTCGTTTCATAATTCTGGCATGGGTTTTTGTAGGTCAATGTCATTGTAGATGCTTCAGAAGCAGAGGAATTCAGTGAATTGACTTCAAAGGCACTGAACTCACTTCCTTATGATTCGCCTGGTCAAGCCTTTGTTGCTTTTGAGAAGCCAGCAGGTGTCCCTGCAGTTGGAAAGTTTTCTAACACATTGACTTTCGTTGTTAAGGAGGTACATGTTGCTTTTCATTTCCATCTTTATTTATTTATTTACTATATACACGATGAAGGTTGTTCAGAGATAAAAAAAGAAAAGCAATATGACTAGTTTTTTGTGCATTATAAATGTGTTTGTAACAGGTTGACCCAAGCACAGGTGAAGCAGAGGACGATGGGGTAGAAGATGAGTACCAGCTGGAGGATCTTGAAGTTGTGGCTGCAGATTACATGGTGAAAGTGAGCGTCTCCAATTTCAGGAATGCATGGGAAAGCATGAATGAAGAAGATGAGCACGTAGACGAATATGGGCTTGGCCAGAGAGAGAGTTTGGGAGAAGCTATAAAGGCTGTCATCGATCTTCTTGGCATGCAGCCTTGTGAGGTTAGTCAGCTTTAGTATACACGATCGTTTGTGGTTCCCGGTTTGATGATAACTTGCAACTGAGACTTTGAGAAATAAAATTGCAGGGGACGGAGACAGTTCCGAGCAATGCAAGGTCACACACTTGCTTATTGTCAGGTGTGTACATAGGGAACGTGAAAGTGTTAGTGAGGGCACAGTTTGGGATGGACAGTTCAAAGGAGATTGCAATGAAACTGGCGGTTAGAGCAGAGGACGTCTCTGTCGCTGAGGCCATTCATGAGATTGTTGCCAACGGCTAAAACTCTGATTGGATCACCAAAGAGTGTGTTATTATAAAAGTACAAGACCAGAAATAAACAAGACCTTTCTTTATGTTTCTAATAGATCCTCGCTTTCCTTCTTTTTCTACATTATTTTTGTCAAATACGTGAGTTTTTTTCCTAAACTTTTGTGTTGATTTGATGGTTAAAAGAAATAGTTGAACTGCTTAGTAAAGGTTTCAATATAAATCGATAAAACTACCTGGTTCCTTGGAGGCTTCTGTTGTCGACATGGAGACTTGTCTGAAGAATTATGTGTGTTTTCATTTCTCGCTTTCTTTATTTCTTATATACTTGATAGGACATCAAAAGTACACTAGTATATATGAGGATTTAAGCACGAAGTAATTAGAGAATTAACACTGTAGGGGACAAGTAACAAGTTAAGTAATGCGATATATGGTTTGGCAAACGCAAATGAAGAATAAATAAATCAAAAGTACACTAGTAAACATGGGAAGTTTTGATCTCTCTAACACAATTCCACTATTCAAAAGCAACAACACACCTTCCCATTCATTCCCCTTCCCCATTTTTTTCACACAGATTACAAACAAAGAGTACAGAATATATTTAACCAAAACGAAAAGAACTCGAGATACAGCTGATGAGACACGACTCCTATGTTTTGTTTTCTCTTCTTCATATCACTCTCCTGTGCCCTCCAAATGCCCATATCTGTGTAATTTAATAACACACAAATCCTCAAAAGTCTATCATCTTAATCACAACTCTCATGTTGTTACTTTTGTTTTAGAGACACTAACCTTTAGATTTGAATCCCAGCTTCCTGTACACAAGGCACTTCCGTCTGCTGACATCCCCAAACAGCTTATCCGGTTCTTGTGCGAATCCTGCAGTTCCCCCAAATCCAATACAATCTGCATGCAAATTAACCCCCACATTAGAATGGGCCAAAAAAACAACTTTCACCACCACTCATACTTAATGTTATTTAGCTTACCTCTCCCAAAAGAGTATCCCAAACGTAGCAGGCGTTGTTGTTCGCGTAACCAGCGAAAAGAAGTCTCCCCGAGGCAGAGAACGCAATGGAGGTCACAGGTACGTTCTCACCATCACCATGTGGCTGATACACCTGGAGTTGATGCCCCGTCCTAATGTCATACAACCTGCATGTTCCATCGTCTGATCCAGTCCCAAATCTATTCCCATCCGGAAAGAACTTGACAGTATTGACATCTCCCTCGTGCCCATGAAACGTTCGCACCGCTCGGCTCGCAGCCCGAGTGTCCCACAAGCGTGCAGTGGTGTCGCATGAACCAGAAATGAACCAGTTTGGGTTTGATCCACTGATTGAGACACTGGGGGTACAATAAAGGTGTATAAGAGCATGAGTTTTAACTTGAATCACAAACCTACAGATTGATTCCAAATCAAAATGGTAATAAAGCAAGCAGAAGGAAGCAACATCCCCTACCTTAGTACATCAGCAGTATGTCCAGACTGAAACTCGCCGCCAAAAACAGAAGTTTTAAGACCAGTAGTTACATCCCATAAGACACACGTTTGATCACCTGAACTTGTGATCAGACGAGCATCCTCATTTGGGACATACTGACAGCACGAAACATACCCCCTGTGGCCACTAAGCATCCTCGAAACCGGTACAGTCCCATCCTTATCCGCAGTGGAGCTAAGACTGAAGATAGAACACACACTGTCTAACCCACCACACGCAACCGTCTGGCCATTGGGAGAAAAGGCACAAGTCATAACCCATGCACAAGGGAGTTTAATAGCGTGAGTCTTCTGACTCGTTAGAGCATTCCACACTATTAACCTCCCATCTTGAGATGCACTAACAATCCGGTTCCTTTCCGGCGTCCAGTCTAACGAATAAACCTGTAAATTTACACATGTTAAAGCTAGCTACCTCATCCGAAATCCTCATAAAGAATGAAGCTTTTGGTTAACCCTAAAATGATTTACACTCCCTAAACCGCTAATCTCAATATCCAGCTCCAATTCTTCAATCATACATAAGGAAACTCTAGAAAAATTCGGTTAAGTCCATGTAACTACTAAAATCTTCAAAGAATGAACTATTAGCGACCTAAACTCCTCAAAGAATGAAGCTTTTAGTTAATCCTAAAATGATTACACTCTCTAAACCGTTAATCTCAATAGCCAGCTCCAATTCATCAACCATACATAAGGAAACTCTAGAAAAATTCGGTTAAGTCCATGTAGCCTCCTAAAATCTTCCAAGAATGAACTAATTGCAACCTAAACTCCTCAAAGAATGAAACTTTTAGTTAACCGTTAAGTAGATACACTCGCTAAACACTTCATCACGATTCAAAAGCTAGAAAGCTTTCCATAAAGAAGCATACTTGAAAGGATAAAAACATAAACTTTGCAGCAAATGAATCAAACATTCAATTCACTTGTAATAAGATGAGAGATAAGATCACTCACCTTTCCCGTGTGTCCCTGAAGAGTACGGCAACAAACCAGATCCGTGGCTCCGAATTTCACCGGAGAACGACCTTGCGCCGCCGAGTACTTAGCCACTGCCCAAAATTCAATCCCAAATGAAATAAAAAACAGATCTAAGAATCGCGAAGAAGAAAGAAGAAGAGGAGAGTCGCAAACCATCGGTGTCGAGGAGCTGGAGGCGTCTCTGTCGAAGCCTATCGCGGAGGTTGTTGACGGTCTCTGTAGCGACGGCGTGACGTTCTTTGAGCTCGGAGACAGACATTATAGAGTTTCGGACTTGGCTTTCTCCGTCGGCCGATCAAAGGGAATTAGAGAGAGAGAGAGGGTGGAGAGGTCTAGAAGAGAGGAAGAAGGTTCATGGTTTGATTGAAACCTAGAGAGAGTTGATTTTAGGGGAATTACGTGGGAAAGGAGAAGAGAGATGAAGCAGTCAAGACACGCTTGTTGTTGTTGTTGTTGTCGTCGTCTTGTTGATGGCTCTGACCTGAGATAGAAAGAGAGAAGAAGTAGCTATAGTCAATTAACGATTGACTGTTCCAAAAACGGTGCCGTTTTGAGTTTGTTTTTTTTTTGTAATGATTTTTTTTTCTAATTTATGTATTACTCATAGTATTTTCCTAGTTATGAAAAATTAATGCCATAGTGTTTTGGTTATTCCGAGATATAAAAAAAATCTCATTCCTTGAATTTCCAGTTAACAAAAAAATGTAGGCAGTAACGCACTTGTTTCATATCTGCATAACCAAGATTAGAGACTATAGTCTACAGATTACCAACAAAAAAAGATTTGACAATAGTGTAAGAATAATTAAGATTGACTATGAAAATTTAGTCATAGTGTTTTGGTTATTATGAAATATATAAAAAAATCTCATTCCTTGAATTTCCAGTTAACAAAAAAAAAATGAAGGCAGTAACTCACTTGTTTTCATATCTGCATAACCAAGATTAGAGACTATAGATTACCAAAAAAAAAGATTAAGACTAGTGTAAATCCTACTATATAAAAGGGACTAAATTCAAGGCTTTTGAGACTATCCACCTCAGCCAAAATATTCTAATCCAAAAAGAATTAAAAATAAATGTCATTTAGAAGATAATTAACTAATATAAAACTTTTGATATTTCTAAAAATTTCAAATTTGTAACTACTAATTTATTAATAGAATCATATATCTATATTGAATTATGTTCTATTTTTAATCGTTACTTTAAGAGTAAATAAATTATTAATTTATAATATATATATATAGTTTATAACTTTATATTGTAGTTATAAATAAAGAGAAAATAACCGGGAAAGGTGAAGAAGCTCATATAAAATTATGTAATTAAAATGGTAAAATGGTGAATATGATGAAGTGAATCTAAGAAAATTTGTTGTACAAATTATGGTGCTTTCTTCGTCCACTATAATGATTTAAAATAATATATATTCATATAAATAAGTCAATATTTGTTGTTTTTTTTGTAAGATGTTAAGATTATCATTTTCTGAAAGGTTACACTGATCCAAAGAGATTAGTTTGTGGAGCTAACCAAACGAGGATTATAGTGTTTACTTTGGAAAAAGTAATAGGTTGAACGATAGATGGCGTGCGTGTTTTTTCACATGGAAATCTGCACATATATTAAAATTGTAAGATTTGAATCATAGAGAAAATATAGTGTATATGACTGAAGTTGATTCATTCCGAAACTAAAGATGGCTAAAATTCTTCTTTGTCAAAATGCATAGATGTGAATCTTATGTGAATAGAGTTCTCAATTGCTTATAGCAGTGTAATAAATTCCGTGTGTAAAGGAAAAAAAATGTTATATAAGTGAAAACAAAAATTATGATTTTTTTCTTGTGCCTATAGGCTCTTCGCAATTTGAAGAAGAAAGAACATATTGTGTGAAAATCTTTGGCTCGGTCAAATTTTATCGATTTGTTTATAAAACTGTTGTTATATGATTCATGTAAATTTTCAGTGTTGATTTAAAAGCCCAAGAAAACCCATCTATACTGACTTTTTGATTTTTTTCTGTGATTTAAATTTAAAAAAAATAAAACTTTCGATAAGTTATGTAAACTCAGAACAAGTATTTAACTTTAGAAAGCATTTACATGTTTCAAACTTATAATATATACATATATAATGTTTAAAATTATGTATATAAAACCTGTATAAAATGTGCTTAAATATGTTTCTCTTCTTTAATGTGTTAATTGTACTATATATAACATTATTTTAAAATTTCAAAAAGTTTATGTCACATACAAAAACCATCAATAAAAAATATAATTCTCCATCTACAACCAGAAAAAAGAAAAACTATAAACATATAAATTTAAATTAAGATAAACTAACATTGGAAAAACAAAAAATTAATGTAAAAGAAACAAACCGACAAATAATATTATAAATAAAATAAATTTATAAGACACAATCCGCGCGAAGCGCGGAAAAAATCTCTAGTATAATTAAAGGGATGTGAAACTTATCCTAATTAATATATTCATACCCATATGAAAATGGAAAGAAAGTATGTCATGTGGAAAATAGCCGTTACCGACTACAATAATTATTATATACTAACTTAATAACAGCTTTGATCACACGACTCATACGAAGGAGGGAGGAAGAAAAACAAGAAGTGAGAGTAGTTAATTAAACTACCCCCAAGAAGCTAATTATGCCCATTACATATTAACATGGAAGATCAGGGACACAACAAAGATGAGTAGAAAAGATAGAGAAGAATAAACTTTTGGTTCAACTGCTCCATTATCTTTGCTATCTAATTTGTCTGAGCTCACATATTTGTTCATTACTCCTGTACTTCCTGCTCCTCCTCCACCTCCAGGATAGACGCAGCTGTTATAACCTATACAAATTCAAATTCAAGATATGCAAAGCCAATTAGCATTAATTTTCATATTGTCAAAATGACATTAATGTTGTCTCTTTCATATAGTATATTTTCAGACCAATCCTAATGCAGTTCAGTGATGTAGTCTTTGTTAGGGTGTGAGAAAAACTTACTTGGGTTTTGGGAGGTGATTGTTGCGGTTTGAGAAAAATCACAGTCTGTAGGCTTTTTAGGAGATTTTTGGAAATACATGTTCATGGCAAAGGCTGCGTGTGAAGCCACATTGTTAGGCTCGAAACAAGCTCCTCCTGGTTGTATCGGCCCACAGTCTATTCCTTGTCCGCACGCCCAATCCAAGCTCGCTTGCAACTGCTCATCCGTCGCACCATTCCTCGGTACACACCACCCCGTCGACGTCACTTTTCCTGATGGCGTCTGATTTTATAATACAATACATAGCCTCCTAATGTAAGATACTTTATTCCAAATAATAACCACAACTTCTACTAAAATGAAAAAAATCTGCTAATATATAAACACACAAATGTCGAATAATCGGAGACTAAATCATTTTTGCGTTAGGAGTAAATGATATATAATGATTTTGCCCTTTACATGTTAAGTTGTAATTACTATTTTCCAAATAAAACCATAGCTTTTGCTACTGTAAACAAAATTATGTTCTTTTGTTAAATGTAAACACAGTGTATAATTCAGTAATTAGGAGCCTAAATGATTTGGGAACTGGGATTAAGATTAAAATTATCTAACCTGACTACTACTGTTGCTGCTACTACCGCTACTCTTGGCAAGGCCTGCATCATAGGCCATGGAAAGATCGGTTTTGAAAAGCCCAAAGGCACGTTCTGAAGATGGTCCAGGCTTTAGATTCTCGTCATAGAGTGCGAAGATGTAAGTGTCCACGGACTTCCCAGGCATGAGAGGTGTGCCAACCATTGACTTTAGATGAGCTATTAAGTTTCCGTTGTATGCTTTAGCATTATCCACGCTCGGTCCAACTTCGTTTGGGTCTCCTCGTGAAGGCCATCCTGTTTCCGCCACCACGATCTCCACCTTCTCGAATCCAACAGATTTCAAAGCCGAGTGAACCGCATCTACCTGCGAATGATGAAACAAAGAGACTGTAACGTGTCTTGCAAGTAACGACAAATTTCTATACTACTTTGTACGAAGACACAACGCAAAATGACCTGAAGAGACGCCGTTTTCATTTTCTCTTCTATTTTTAAGCTATTTTATTAATTTTTGTCAGTACACCTTACGTGGAATTGATGATGACTAATGCAACCAAATGTTTCACGAAACATCTAAAATAAGTAAACAGCTAGTGGGAATCCAGCCTGTCAGACAAATCAGTAAACGGCTCACAACGAGTTATTCCCTAAAGAAGAAAATTATTACAACACATGAAATATAATACAAGAATTAACCTTTTAATATTACAAAACCAAATCAGATGTTTTCTAAAAAAAATTGCGTGGAAGTAACTAAGAAAGTGTAGACTGAGAGTGAGACACATACTCGCATGGACCCGTATCATCCAAAGTGAACAACTGTCTTTTGTACTACGTACAATAAGAATATAGATTCTTTCTAAGTTGTAAAGTAGTGACAGAATAAGTTCCTTTCTACAATCTAGTGCAAAGAAAATCATATACAAAATAAATATATATTTTTTTTTTTTGAGAAATACAAAATAAATATATTTAAAACCAAAAGTTCAAACTATATATGCTTTGACGCGAATACTGCTAAATTATCATCTTGTAGTGTCACAACAAGAAATTACTTGAAACTAACCGACCTAGTTAAACTATGCTTTGACGTCTAGCTAATTTTGCGTCAAGTTTAAATTAGCTACCAAACACACAATTAAACTGATTAGTTTCAGACCAGACTCGTAAAAGCGTGTGGCCCCAACTCTAATAAATTTACCTGAGCATCGAACATGTTCATGTACTTGATTCCGGTGTTACCGTCAACTCGACCCGGGTTAGGCTGGAAGAGGCAAAACGCTAGCGTTTCGGGTCTCGTGTCACCTCGATAAGCGAAAAACGGGTACGGGTTAATAGTGAAAGGCGAACCAGTGTCGCTTAGGAACTGTAGAATCCCCTTTAAACCGGCTTGAGAACCGGGCGCAAACGAACCGGAAGACGGCGGGTCCGAGCTACCAAGCACCGTCATCGAGTGCACCGTCGACACCTTTATCTTCCCGCCGAGCGACGCCGCCTCGAGTGCTTTTTGGACGTTTTGCATCGCCGGGAGTAGCTGGTTCACTAGATTCGGATCGTTCGACATCAGCACCTGCAACAATGAACCGGTTAATTTTTTTTTTTTGTAACTTAACCGGTTAAGATTTTGTAAAATTAAATTTTTTTTTTTTATAAATTAGAGTAGACCGGACCTCGTTGCCGATGTTGATGAGGATGATTTTGGAGGCGGGGTAAAAAGGGAGGACGTTGGAGTTGATCCACTGAGAGGCGGCGTTAGGATCGGCGGCGAGGTAAGGAATGTCTCCGTTACCGGCGCCGATGACGATGCCGATACCGGTTCCGGCCAAAGCTTTGATGATGGCGGGATCGGCGCCGTAGAGCCTCACTTTCTCGATAGAAGAGGACTTGAGGAGCTTGACGGTTTCCGAAGGCGGAGGGAGGTTGTCGGCGACTTGGCCGATGTTAACTCCGATGAATGGCTCTGCATCTGTTGAGTAAACAGAGAAAGAAAAATTAAGGTTAGACTGAAGAGGAGTGAGGGAGGGTAAAAGCTACGTCGTATTGAAGAAGGATACTTACGTGAGGAAGGGAAGTGAGATAGGAGGACGAGGAGGAGAGAGAAGTAGATGGAGATAGCCATGATGGTGAAGAAGGATGAGACAGAGATTCTGTGAGAGTTTTTATAAGTTGATTAAAATAAAGTGGTTTTTTTTTTACTGTAACGGTTACGTTGTAGAGAGACGAGTTTCCGAGAAAGACACGTCTGTGCTCGTTTTTCCACAGTCCACGTGTTGACTTGTATTACTGTCTGAAGTGTAAGTCTTCGGTCTTGGTCTACTATTTTGTAATATTATAGGGGACAATTGTTGGGATGGTACAGTTCATGTCTAACTCAATATTATCCGATTAGTACGATATTGTCCATTTTGGGCCTAATTAACAAGCCCGCATGGATTTACTTTTTGGTTTACATCCCAAAAGGTCTCGTACTAATAGAGTTGGACATCTATTTATATATTAGACACTCTTTATCTAATTCTCCAATATGGGACTTTTTTGTTATCTCACAACAATTCCGGTAAGAACTTGTTTGTATTACTGTCTGAAGTGTAAGTCTTCGGTCTTGGTCTACTATTTTGTAGTATTATAGGACAATTCCGGTAAGAACTTGTTCTGCAAGATAAGTTTTGAAAGAGAGCTTTTCTTTGTTTGTATTACCAAAAATAAAAATTTGAAATCGCAAATTATTGACTGTTAAAGAAAAGATTCGTATCAATACTCTCACCATATTACAAGTTTTACTGTCCAAAAGCAGGTTCGTGAATCCGATGTAAAGTCTAAAAAAACTTTTAAGCAATGGTTGTAAAAAATGGTCAAAGTAGGTAGCATGTAGGGCTCATAAGTACAGAAGAATGGTTGTGACATTTATTAATATCTCTCGTAAATTGAAGAGAAGAAGGATGCTAAATTTGTGAACATGCGCATTAGTTTCGTGTTTATGTAGCTTGATAAATGCATATAGGTTTTTTTTTTGGATCAAAAAATGCATATAGGTTTTTATCTCATAAAATGCGGATGGCATGATTCCCCCTTTTCCATGCTAATTCCCAGCATAAGTGTATTAACCCATTCTTCACGTTTCAACCCCCACCACCTCCAATTATTTCTAGCTTTTTGGTGATTTCACAAATTTTCAACTCAATTATTATATACGACTGTTAGGTTAACTAAAGCTTCTATTCGCATTTTCGAAAGCATTTAAGACTTTTCCTCAAGATTTTTTACCAGCGCTCGAATAATTTCCAAAACAAAACGACCAAGAAAGTTGATAATACATTAATGTTTGCATATTCCAAGAATAGGACCACAGCTTTTTGTATCCAGGATTTGTTCACATTTTCATCAGCAATAATAACTCAGAAAAAAGTATGAGCGCACCAAAAAAAAAAGAAGGAAAAGCCCAAATCCAATCCAAAACCCCAAAGACACACAAAAGAGAAGATGATCGAGATGACAACAAACAAACAAACAAATGAACCTCCAATCCCAAAATATAGAGACAGATCAACAAACAAACAGTTTCAGCTCTATTAAACTCTGAAGAAAACGAGTTAAAACAAGACCTGATATTTAAGCAAAATCCAGACGTGAACAGAGATTCCCTTTTAACTTAGGCACCTGAGTGCGAGACCGGTGTCGTCTCGAACTTCCCTTCGGTGAACACATGGTTGTACTGTTGCGGCAGTGCATGTTCCACCTACAATGTTGTGAAAGTAACACTATGAGAATGATTCCTTCAATGAACAGTCTCCCCTCAAAAAGACTTATATAGTTACGAACAGGGGAAAGCATACCCAATCTCCATCAGGGGAAGTACCAGGGACCATTACATTGATCTCACTCGACTTGGCTGTTGTTATAGCTGTCTCTAATGAGTCTTTGTTTAGGTATAACTGACAGCCAGTTGTGTTGTCCACAGAAACTGTGGGAGCTGAACCCTGCAATAACCACATATGACGTAAAAGACAAAAGGAAGAGCATCAGTGTCTCGAAAAGAAACTGCAGACATTATAGGGCTACATCATAAGATTGTTAAGCAAAAGCGATTGTCCTTATAAAGATATATTTTCCGGCTATTAGAAAAGCTATAGATGATAGAAAACAAACCTGACATTGTACTTCTACGTTGGTGCAATTCACAATCTCAAATGCAGCAACAACATCCTATACAGAGATGTTAGGTTTTACATGATTAGAAATCAAATAACTTTATACTGTTGGAATGTAAGAGGAAACAGTATTATTCCACTCACCGTGAAGACAACACCCATTTTGGTGCATTTGTCAATGGTGATGTTATTGACTTTTCCTACAGATTATATAACAACAGTAAGTGACTCAAAGATTTTTTTAGCAGATATCGAACTTCTAGGCTGAACTTCGAATGGCGCAAACTTACCTTGTATCTGCAAGACAGAATCTTTGCAACCAAATACATACACAGACTGTTTGGCATCACAATCGCTGATAACCAAGTCCTTCTTCCCAATTTGGTTCTCAACAGCCCACCTAATATGATCCAGTAGAAGCCAACAACCATATTAAAGTATATCTACCATAGCTTGTATTTGTACCATATAAGTTATTTGTTAGAAAAACCCACTTGCGACCCATTTGAAGTTCCAGTTTCGGTGGTCCAGTTTTCGAAAATGCTGGTTTAGTTGTACGAGTTTCCTTCTCAATGGAACTCACTGCTCCGGATCTATCAGCACGGTTCTTTGTCTTCATATCATCTGTCACTTTTCTAAGACCTGGAAAGCACAGAACAAGAATAATAAACTATTTTGACTCACATTCCAAACAGAGATTGCGCCAGAAAACATGAAGACATATACAACGTAACAACATACCTGAGGTCACAGCACCAGAGCTGAGCTGCTGGAAAACAGCAGACATGCCTTGTTTCTGGTTTGACGAAGATGATGGCTTTGAAGATTCAGAACTGAAGACCGGTGCTGGGGGAGGAGCAGGAGCACCAGGTGGACCCTTTGCAGGAGGAGCACTAGCAGGTTTCCCTGATGCATTCCATACAGGTCCCAAAGCGTAATGACTTTTAACATAATCCCTTAAACCAGGCAAGTAAAGTTCTTTCAATGCTTTAGCCCATTCCACATGATTCGCATCTTTGTTTCGGTACTCCACCAAAACCTAAAATAAGAACATATAGATCACATAATTAACAGAGCACCAAACAGCAATTTAAGGCTTACGCAATCTGAATAAGCAATTGTTATCCATAATCTCCTACTATAGAAGGAACATATGAACGCATAGGTAGAGAATGAAGATTAGCTATCACCTTGTTGTTGTAAAACTCAGCCATCTGCCAACTTTCTTCCACATGAGCGATTGGCATGCTCATACCTTGCAAAGGAGAAGAGCCAGATTACATCACAATTAATCATTTTCACTGAAGACTACATAAAGTATTTTTGACGACCCGTCCCGTGGACCCCATGGCAGGGCACCGACGCTAACCCCTTACAATTGATCTGCAGGTCACAAGGACACCAACAACCTAATTATGGAATCAGTGAAGGCTCATAATTGAGGGGTTGGGGTCGGTGCCCTGCTGGACCAGCCTTGGGGCCCACTGGGCGGGTAGTTCGCACGGGGCGGGTTGGTACAGTATCAAAGTTCAATCTGCTTTACCACAATCTTTCCCGGTGAAAGCAATCCAAGCCAATGCAGATAAACTATCAGAAGCAGCCTTCAGGTGATTGAAGAAATCAGACCTCCTTCCCTGAGTCATCGCGTCAGCTTTCATCGTAACATCATTCAACGGCTTGAGAAATCCAGCTAACCCAGCCATATCAGGCTTCTGCTCTCAAATCAAAACCAAATCCAAAAGATCAAAAACCAATCCAATCCAATCGCACGATAACGAAGTTTATCATTCATCGATTACACCTACCTGAGTTTGCTTGATGCGAACGAGCAGATCCTTCTGCGTAGCGAACGCTTCGGCGACGATCTTCGTCACGTCTAGAACAGGTCCACCGATCTTCTCCGCCGCGCTCATAGCCCTGCCAACGCACTGCGAAATCAGATCTTCGTAGGCCAGGATCGACGGATCGGAGGACGCGGCGGCATCGGTTCCGGCGGAGAAATCTCCTCCGCGGGAAAGAGTAGTAACTCCTCCTCCTCCGGTGCTGGAGATCCCCTCGAGCCTCGTAACCGCAGCTTCCAGGCGCTTGATCAAGCTCTCATCCATCTTTGTTCAACAAACAGAGTTCGCACCAGATCTAGATGAAAATCGAATTAAAGTGGATTTGATTTTTTTTGCCTTTTGGTGATGGAGAAGTCAGGAGAATATGTGATGCCACGTGGCGACTTTTGGATAATTTTACTAATCGCAGGTAGTGGAGTGGTCGTGGACTGTCGGATCTCTAGAGCTGGTATATTTGCTTGACCCGAAATCAATTCGGTTGTTATCGGATTAATGTAATCGGACCGAACTAAACCACAATAATTATGGTTTAAGATACAGTCCAGCTTTAAACTCTTACTAATTCGAATACCAAAAAAATTACAATTTGGTTTTTTTTGCTCACTGGTTCGATATAACCTTTAGGTCTATTGTCTTGTCTATAATTCTCCATGTGCCCAAGCAAAGCAAAAGATAAGAAATGCTCTATGGTGTTCATCATGTATAATACATATATGATATATTTACATATAACAAGCCTTAGAATTTGAACTCCACTCTCATGTATCTAATTTCACTTTTGCTTTCAACTCGAATCAATCTAAGCAATACTCAAATATAGAATAAACGTGGAGACATATCTATCAATCTGGTTGTGTAGCCAATAACATCAACTTTCAAGTGGTCTCCCTGAAACACCGTGATGATGAGCATTCTTGTTTGTCTGGACTGATCTGTGTTCCTGTGATAAATAAGAGGAAATAAACATACAAATCTCAATAAACATGTTAGAGAGGTGATATCTTTTAGCTTTTGAGACATACAGGACGGAAAGGGAAATCATCAGCCTCAAGCATGTGGATGATTTGTCCCATCTTTGGCCGTTTGCTAGCATCAAGGTCTATGCAACGCAAACATACAAGCAACGCTCTTTTCAAAGCTCTTGGATGAGGTTGTGGATTCTTGATTTTAGGGTCTATGATTTCTTCCCCACGTCTGCTTGCAACCATTCCTTTGAACCAATCCACCAAGTTCATCTGAAAAAATTTCACAAAAAAATAACATTTACATATTTTCTTGTGAGGAAAAAAAAAATGTTTGTGCAAAGTCCTTAATATATTTTGAGCTTACCTCGCCAGGGGGTCTTGAATAATCGACCGGGCTCCTTCCTGTTATAATCTCCATGAGAAGAACACCGAAACTATAGACATCACTACACTCATTGAGCATGCCCGTACTTGCATACTCCGGTGAAACATATCTGCACGAGAAATATAAAGAAGTTAAGTTTAACGATGTCAAGAAATGAAATTGAAAGTAATAATATGCTCACCCAAAAGTTCCCATCACACGAGTTGTCACATAGCTCGTTTCAGATCCTAATAACTTGGCCAAACCAAAATCAGACACTTTCGGGTTCCATTTCTTATCGAGCAAGATGTTACTAGACTTCACATCACGGTGCACAACCTTCGGTTCAAGCCCTTCATGTAAATAGGCTAATCTGTTCATCAAAAGCCAAGGTTTAATAAAAATGCCAATCGATAGCTAGAATACTGATTGACAAGAAGAAACTGCACGCACCCTTTAGCTGTTCCAATGGCTATCTTCATGCGGATATCCCATGTGAGAGGACTCACTGGACCTACATCACCATGCAGCCACTGCTCCAAGTTTCCATTATCAATATATTCATACACAAGCATCCTAATAAAAAAAAACAAAAAAAAACCTAAGTTCCGTTAGAATATTTATGAATTTAATTGGTACTAATTCATTTTGAGTTTGTTTGTTTTGGAAACCTTTGAGCAGTGTCGGCACAATAACCCATCAGACCAACCAAGTTCTTATGTCTTACTTTCCCAATTGCTTCCACCTCAACTTTGAACTCTTTCTCTGCCTGACCTCTGAAGAAAGCAATGTTTTACCATCATTTACCAGATTCATTTTTATTATATCTAAATCTCAGCTTGTTGACAAAACAAATACAATGAGAGTAAAAAAGAAGATAGGTGGTTGTACTGCAAAACCAACAACCTGATTCTGCCAAACCTAACAACCAATATAAATAGATTTCTACAATCTTGCTACCTAAATAGAAGATCTATCCATATTTTATTAATTATAAAATAAGTTGGAACAATGAAGTGACCAAACACAGAAAGCAAACTTAGCAGATTCTTTTAGGCTATTTGATTCACTGGTATATCATTTTCCAGCTAGCTTTATACTAGTAAGACCATCTCATCACCTAAAGGCAAACAACTAAAACAAAAGAGAAGATAAAGACCAAAAACAAAAGGAAAAGATTAAAGAAAAAATTAATAGAGAATAAAGAACAAAGCACAACTAATTAAATAATTAATGTTTACTCTAAACATTTACCAAGAAAACAGCAATATACAGTTCAATGGTAGCAAAAGTATGTACTTGACATATACTAAGAAGAAAAAAAAGAATGTCGATAATGGTTACACCTTAATAATTTCATTTGATATATTAAAAAGTCAAAATCTCAAATAACTAATGCGGAGAAAATGTTTTTTTCTAAACAAAACACTTGTCGGAAGAAAATATAAAATAATGTTTTCAAAAGCTTATTAAATCCAAGTACCAATGGAGCCTTGACCCCAGAATTACGGAGTCCGTGAAACGGAGTAAATGAGAATTGTCAGAACGAGCAATAATATTAAATACAAACTCAGATAAAAGATCTAAATTTTTCAAAATAAATCTAATTAATCAACGAAATGATCTAATCTAATCTCAAGTTAGTAACATTTCGAAAACTTACTTATTGTTAAGTAGATTCTTTACTGCAGCGACCGAACCGTCGGGGAAGTCAGCTCTATAAACGACACCGTATCCTCCTTCTCCGATCACGTTCTCATCGGAGAAGCCACGCGTCGCAATCTCCAGATCCTTCAAACCGTACCATCTTCCCCAACCCATCACCTCGGAACCAACGTCGCCGCCGCTCGAAGCCACCGACATATCATCGAACCCGCCGCCCGCTTCCTTGCTCGTCGCCTCGGCGACCACGACGAATTCGTTTTCGACTTTCCTCATCGACTCGTCGCAGTTCAGATACTTTCCGACCGTCTTGATCTCCGTTGTCTCCTTGGTGACCAGAGGGATGGATCCGGAGCTGTGTTTCACGCGCATTCTCCGCGCGCGTGAGACTCGGTTCAAGCAGACGAAGAGGAAGATCAAGAGCGAGATCAGCAGTAGGAAGACAGAACATATCGCGACGACTAAGTAGAGGTTTAGGCCGAAGATGGTGGATTTAGTCGAGAACTTGTGAGAACCCGAGTCGCTAGAACCAGACATGGCGAGAATGGGACTTGTTAACGAGTTGCTTTCTGTAAGAAAAAATAAAAGAAAGAAACGTTGGGAGCAGAAGAAGATAGCTTTCAGGAAAACGTTGCAAAGTGATTTAGACAAGACGACCGCAACGGGTAGTAAAAGCGAGTGTTCTATTAAGACATGGGATTATCGTTTTATTACGAGAATGCCACCCGACTGTGCTTAGAGCATCTCCAAAAAGGAACTCTATTTTGAAGTTTCCAAAACTTTATATTTGAAGTTTCAATGTGTTCTTCTCCAAAGGTAAAACTTCAAACCTAACTTCAAAATTATTTATATTTTACACTATGATCCTTATGTTTGTCATAGTTGATGTAAATTCATAAAACTTCTATAAATAACTAATACATATATATAAATATTACAGAAATATTAATTAAAAAAAAATCTTACACTAAAATATAAAATTATAAATAAAAGTACATAATTAAATATTAAACTGCAAGCAAATATTACATTATTGCATAAAATTATTTCCATAATGCTCCCATATATGATCAACTATTTCGAAGTAAGAAATGATTCTCTTTATTTTTTATTTGTAGATTACGAGCCAAAAATTGTTGAAACCGGATATCCTCATAATATGTCTGCTGATAGTTTGATATCATCAAACGAAAAAAATCCTTGATCTTTTAAACGAAAGTACAACAAGCAGGGAAAAAGGTCATGAGATGATTGAATTACGACTGCAAAATGAAGCAAAAAAGTTAGCTTTTAAAGAAATAAAAGAGGAAAATAAAATATTGCTAAAAAACTTAGCTTCTATCGATGACGTTAATATTCGTGAATACATTCGATCTGAACAAGAAAGAATCATACGAAAAATGCGTCAAGAGCAACAACAACAATCATCTTCGGTTACACAAAATTTGTTGAACAATATTTTGGAGATTTTGGAGGTTCCGGAGCAAATTTACCAGACTATTAGTCTTGTTATAATATTTAAATTTGAGTAATAATTATGTCTTCATGTGTCTTTTTAATAAGTTTTTATTATGGTTTTTTGTAATATTCTTGTTGTTTAATTCTAGTTTTAAAATATTATAAATCTTGTTTTAATTTTTTTTATTTAATTTCATGTGTAAAACTTAAGTTTATATAACAAATTTGAAATATTTATGAGATATAAAAGTTTTAAGGATTAAAACAATAAACAAAAAAAATATTTAAGAATTATAAATATGATGTATAATTGTAAGGACCAAAACGCAAATAAAAAGATGAAACTTCAAATTTGAAGTTTTGAAGTTTTGAAATTCCTTTTTGGAGAGCAAAAAACTCTATATTTGGAGTTATAGAGTTTCTTTTGGAGATGCTCTCAGGCTAAATATCTCGACGCTCAAGGAGTATACAGTACGCGAGTGTTTACAACTTACGCATGTAATATTTGTTTATTTGTCTTTCGTATTTGTTTTTCGTAAGACTGTAATCTTCATTCGTATTTTGATAGCTGGATTCCATTAAATCGTTAATTGTACGCCGTTCCTAATCAAAATCGATTAATTAATGTTTAAGCATATAATGTTTGGTTTGTTGCTCCGGCCTATATTATTAGACAATAATACCAGTATTTTTTTCTTAGGGATCTTAAAAGAATAGAGCTGTTTTTAAATATATTTTCTTGAATTCTCTCGAGAAAAGATAGCCCATTTCCCAAGAATGAAAATGTTATATCTCGTAGTAATGGGCCGATTCCGTGCAACATAATAATAAACTGCAGAACAAAATATGTGGGTGTCAACGAAAAGTTGGGCCTAACCCAAGCCCATTTTCACGTAATGAAAGATTCCTTTTGTTTCCTAGATCGATATGCAGGCTTGAACAAGCCTCGTTGATAAAAAAAAAACGACCCAAGTAAAAACTTCTTCTTTTACTTATCGCCAAAAAAAAAACTGTTGAAAATTAAATTCAAGCATTACTATTGACCATTGTTGTATTCATGCTGGAGACAGAGCTGTGATCAATTCGCTAGAGAAGAACTTAGACCTAGCACCGACAGATGTGGAGCCATCAAAATCAGTTACACATATTTGGAATACTTTGGTCTAGCTCAATATGGTATGAATTGGCATGCATTGATGCATAGAGTCAACATGAAGAATGAAGAAGGTAAATAAAAGTTTGGCAGATTGCTTTAGGGCCAGAGTTTAAATTTGGGTGGCTCTATGCAATGTCAAGGTTTCAACAAATAAGTCACTCTCACTGGGAACATTGCACTGATAAATATCCGGTTAGAATTGATTCTGATTCAGCTAAGCCATATATTCGTGTCCAAAAACGGTCGGTCCTAGTTAATGTATCTGAAATGACACCCTTTACGCTCTCTTTCTCCTTAGGCTATAATAATTTGATGGCTACGATGTTTTCTCTTGTTCGTTGTAAATAAAGAATACATCGCTGTTCTAGTATTCAATTGTTACAACTGCGATTTTTCTTCGAATGAAATATATAACGTCATAACCTGAAACAAGTAATTAAACACGCATTTGGTTAGAAAGGTGTGGTCAAACATCATCAGCCATGTGAACCGATCCAATCACGAAATCCAACACTCTAATATCATAAGTCGAGTCATTCATTTTCTTCGCTTGAAGTATTTGATCCAAGAAGGAAACAATTAGTACAAACACATCGATTAATATATTTTTTTCCTAATTAAGTAGTTGAAAAAAAAATCAAAATTTAAGCATTTAAAAGACTAAATCAAACCACCTTTTGTAAAATAAAAATAAAAATTAGTTACATTTTGAACAAGATACTCTCTCTTTGTTATCGAAAGTAAGATTTTCTAAAGTTTATTTTTGTTCCATAAAAATAAATTTTTTATATTTTTAAAGTACTTTTATATACTTTTGAAAAATTAATTATAAATATCTGAATTAATTAAATTTTATTAGTCAATAATTATTAAAAAGTGTATTAAAATAAATGATAAATTAAATAGTAAATATTTATTATATTGTTAATAAGTATGAAAATTCTAAAAAAAACCTTATCGGGAGTACTAGATTGTTGTATGATTTTGAATTTGGAGACATAAAAGAAGGGCGCCCATAGAATTCAATAGTATACTTGAATAATGAGATATTAATGATAGCTGTCAGAGAATTGGAGCAATCCCCGAGGAACATACTTCAGCAAAAGAATCACCTTATCTATTTATGCATATATACCTACGTTCGTGTATTCCTAGTAAAACTTTATAAATCTGCTCGGGTTTTCAACACATCCACCGAATCTTGAGAAGAAAATTATTTTCCTCCTTTTGTGAAATTAAATTTGAAGATTACATAATTCATTTGCAACACCAAATGCTTTTACTTTTATTATAAACATGGGTTGTTTCATTTGTTTTACTTCTGCTTGCTACTAAGCTATGCAAGACTAAAAATAGAAAATGTAAAATTTTGCATTGAATTTTTCTTACATTATAAAATGTATCTCTTTTCGAGTGGATACTAGTTAGTTCTGATCTTGGGCTAGTAGTTCACATTTCTTGAACTTTAGATAGAATATATAGATAGTTTTTTTTTTGTAAATTTTGTATAGTTTTGATATACAGAACACTTTTACCTTTGATTAGGATCCCATCATATCCGACCAATATTTGGACCCCCTTATTATTGTTCCAACTAATTATCTACATTTGATGATCTATAGGAGCTTCCCCATATAAAACTATACTACATATTTATACAGCTTTGTGATTTATGTCATGATACATCACACACATATGTTTTGTATAGTAATTATAGCGTGTACTTACCTCCAACTCAATACACCAGAAACAAGTGTCGACATATACGTTCATGCATGTAAAAACATATATGCATGTATATATATTACAGAATGGGGAACCCACATATTAGGTGTGTATCATTACTTTAATAGTGTATGCATGAATAGTATGATAATGAAATAGCCTTCATCTTCTATGGACTTGGTCCGAATTCATCACATCAAAAAGCAATGACCATTTCTTTATTTCAAACAACTTTATACCCTCTCCCCTTTCCTTATCTACTAACTCCATTTTTGTGTTTGAAAAGCTTGATAAAATCATTGGATTAGACCGAAACAACAAAATATCGGATTTTATGTTCACATGAAGGGTGTTCCAGTGACTTAAATAAAAGGTGGGATGAATAGAAATATTTGAGAATCTACTAAACCAAACAATAAGTGACATGCTTTATTTATGAGAGGTCTTTTTCTTGGAAATATATTTGCTGACTGGTTTTCGGTGAAAGTGATCTAAAGCTAGCTTTGTGAGAGTAATTTATGTGATGGGTCTTGTAAGCCACATGCATTCAAAGAGCATGGCTATCACGTGGCACCCTCTCTTGCGCCGTCTCAGTATTAGCCAATCACGATACACTAAGCCAATAGAGGATGGTCATCAGAAGCAGCAGGAGCGATCTGAATAACCAGATTCAGAAAACCTCTTGCGTCATAAATTCATGTGAACAGTGTCTCGTTGCCAAATACCAGAGGTATTAAAACGACCTGAGTGTTATCTTAATCAGATGTATAATGGTTTCAGTTTTTGTACTTGGCTTCTAAGATAACGTGTAAGCGAGTTTTTTTTCTAGAATATGCACTGATGCGGCCGTATTTGATGCGTATTGGCGCTCGCGCTAGATGATGACCAATGCCATAGTTTTTATATTATGATATGGTTTAGGCGGTTACGGCAGAATGTTTTGTCACTAGTAAAACGAACTACAAGTTTCGATTACAAATCTCAAGAATAAAAACAAATTAAAGAGAAATATCAAACTACACAATGATACCTTTCATTGTTACAAAGGCACAATCACTCCCACGTGACGTTCACTGGCTCGTTTAGTGAAATAAAGTTTGAGACCTTTCCAGCTAGAAATGGTCTTCTTCACACACTATAGGTGATTTTGCCCCTAATGCCCATGCTTATCCTTTCTAAATGAATGAAAATCGAATCCACCAATACACAAAATGTAATAAAATAGTGAGTTTTAATCATTTAATTTAATATTGTTTTTGTTAAGTTTTTGTGTCACTATTTTTAGTAATTTTATCACCATTTCTCTAGGGATATCCCAAATCTAAATTATCTACAATCATCTAAAACTTCCAGATTTGTACATGGCCCTACTTATCTGATGCGATGAATTTAGACTAAGTACAAAACAGGTTGCTTCTTCTTTTGTTTGGTTATAAATATCCCTTCCTCTTCTACCCTCACCTTTACTCTGTTTCTCTACCACTCCAAAGTAGAAGAAGATGATGATGATGAACGGAGAAGCTACAGAAGCTGAGCTTTTCCTCAACTGTGCCGACATGTCTGTCTTAGAGCGCCAAAGGGCTCAACTAAACTACCACCACCTTCCCGGCTTCTTCTCCAATTCTTCCACGATCAACGGCGGCGAGATTGACGACGGCTTTCTAGCGTCGGCCGGTTTGGATCTTCCGGAGATTTACGGGGAGGTGCACGGTGATGCGAGAATCTCAGTTTCTCCAGGAAATATTACAAACGAGTCTGGAAATTCCAAGAAAAGGAAGTTTGGTTGTGTCGATACAGAGACTAAGGTTCGCATGTTGCTTAAAGAAACTAAAACTCTGAATAAAAAAAACAGATCTTACTTTGAGATTCACTTTGTCTGTTAATGGTTTTTTAGGTTTTTAATGAGAAGAAGAAGATGATGATGATGGACAGAGAAGTAGAAGTTGAAGAAGAAGAAGAGAAGTCAAAAATAACGGAGCAGAGCACTAAAAGCATCATGAAGATGAAGAACAAAGCCAAGAAAGAACAGAACAGTTGTTCTAACGACTCGTCAAAAGTGACGAAAGACTCGCAGAGGACGGATTATATTCACGTTCGTGCACGGAGAGGCCAAGCCACTGATAGCCACAGCATTGCTGAACGAGTGAGAGAGAGAGACTTTATTAATTAGTTTCATTTAGTAGCTTAATATTCTGAAAATATTTAAAGACTAATTTTATTGTTAAATCTGTGAAGGCTAGAAGAGAAAAGATCAGTGAGAGAATGAAGTTTCTACAAGATTTGGTTCCTGGATGCGAAAAGATTACAGGCAAAGCAGGGATGCTTGATGAGATCATTAACTATGTTCAGTCTCTCCAGCGACAAGTCGAGGTTCGCAATTCATTTCCTATGTATCTTGTACGACTAGAAATATTATTTGATAATTTGTAACCTAATATATGGTTCATGTTTGGATCAGTTCTTATCAATGAAGCTAGCAACTGTTAGTCCAAGGCTGGATTTCAACATCGATGACATTTTTGCCAAAGAGGTTAGTCTTTTTTTTTTTTAATTTGTTTGTATGTAAAAGCTTTAATTTATAGAATTATTAGATGGGCTAATATAAATTGAATCCAGGTTGTCTCAGCTCCAATGATGAACTTACCAAACACTGTGATGCCACCTCATATGATGGTGAATTCCGGTTATCCTCATGATATGGTTAATTCCGGTTATGTTCATTTCAATCCAATGCAGCAAGTGGTTACCAGTTCTGATCCACTTGCATGTTTCAACGTAGGTTATGTTTTCATTTCTCTTCCATTATGAAGCTTATCCTATAACTTTTGGTTTACTAATAATCTATGTGTGTTTGGTTGTTACAGAATGGTCAATCTGCTACTATGTGGGACTCTGATGTGCAGAATCTTTATAGCAGTCTAGGAGTTTGACTAAGAACGATCCGCAAATTTAAATGCGTTCCTTAGTTCTAGACCATTGTCAGGTATAATATTTACTAGCAATGATTATATGGCATAATTTTTTGGCTTTATGGTTTAGGACAAGTTCAAATATCACACTTCATTCAAAATTTACATATATGCAGGTTCTCTGGATACAGGCAGCTTTTTTTTTTTCAAGTGGGAAGATCAAACTCATATTATTTTCATCAGAAGAGAGAGAAAGTTAGCAGTTATTTACTAATTTCAGTAAATTAACTTAAGATTCTCAGCCCAGCATTGTAGTATCAGAGACAGATTATACTGTATTGTGTGTATAGATGCCAAACAATAATATATATATTTCTTATCATAATCTTCCAATGTGTGTTTCTCGTCTTCGAAGAGCATCATGAGTGGGTCTCACTAATCATGCTCTAGTGGGGTTTATACATAGGAATTTTCTCTCTTTCACAATGTCACAAGTCCATGACCACTCAACAAAAAAAGAAAAGAAAATGTAAAAATTAAATAACAAAGTAAATGAAAGAGCGGCATAGGTTGAATCTTTCTCCAAAGTTCTTTGATAATTAATTTATCAACAATTCTTCCAAAACCTTTATGAAGGTGTTCAGACAATTAGAGTTGCATGATAATGTTTAGCACAAAAAAAAAGAGAGTTGCATGATGCATGGTAAATGGTAATCATAATGTTACTGACTACAACTATCCAAACCATTGTAGTATCAGAGACAAGAGTACATACAATTATATCGTGTGTGTATAGATGCAAAACAGTAAGAGATATTTTATTATCAGTCTTTCAATGTGTGTTCTCCTCTTCTTATTAGAGTTATGAATGGGTCTCACTAATCCCTATGCTCTAATGGAGTTCATACATAGGAGTATAGGACCTTTCATGATACATTGTCACAAGTCCACTCTACCACTCAACAGAAGAAAGAAAAAAAAAGTAATAAGTAACAAAGTAAAAGAAGAAAGAGTGGCCTATGTTTTAAATCTTTCTCCAAAGTTGTTTGATAAAATAATTTCTAAACAAATCCACCAAAAGCTTGATGAAGGTGTTCATTAAAGCAATCAGCAGAATGCATAATGATAATCAATTACAGGCTACAAACTATCCATAACATATAAATATTGTAATGCTAGGATGAAAAAATTATTTGTTGGAAAAATATGTTGTTAAGATGATTTATATGTTTAATTTTGATGTTAAAAATAAATAAAAATTGTTCTGTATGTACAATTTAGACATGTGGACTTTATTGAGTTAATAGAGTTTTGGGTACTACAAAGAAAGTCAACGTCTTTGAGTTCAAGTACTGCTTCTAAGTGTAAGAGAACTGAGTTAGAGAAAATGGAGAAGACAAAGGAGAAGAGCAGAGTTTTGGTCATCGGAGCAACGGGAAGATTAGGTCACTACTTGACCCGTTTCAGCATCCAATCGGGTCACCCGACATTCGCCCTCATCAGAAACTCTACATTCTCCGATCCTTCCAAGTCCGTTACCCTTGAATCTCTCTCCTCCTCCGGCGTCACTCTCCTCAAAGTCTCTTCCTTTCTCCAATAACTTCTCTCATTAAATCTCAAAGTTTGCTTTTTTATTCTTCGTTTGATTTGGGTTTTTGTATTATGGATTCAGGGTTCATTGGATGATGAAGCAAGCTTAGAAGAAGCAGTGAGTAAAGTAGATGTCGTGATCTCTGCGATCCCATCAAAACACGTTCTTGATCAGAAACTCCTCATCAATGTCATCAAACGAACTCCCTCCATCACGGTCTCTCTCTCACTCATTCACATTTTAGTATTTGGACATTGAACATGAGACATTGTTTGTTCGCAGAGGTTTATACCTGCTGAATACGGAGCAGATCCGGACAAGACACAAGTCTCTGATCTCGATCACGGCTTCTACTCAAAGAAGTCCGAGATAAGACGTCTTATAGAATCATCAAACATTCCTTACACGTACATTTGCTGCGGACTGTTCATGAGGATTCTACTTCCATCTCTAGTCCAACCGGGTCTTCAATCTCCTCCGGTGGATAAAGTCACAGTCTTTGGAGATGGGAACGTTAAAGGTCTCTCCTTTTTTTACTTTAACTACCTTAATACACAGTGTCTTATGAGTCTGTGTGTGTGTGTGTTGTGTAGCTGTTTTTGTGAGTGAGGTTGATGCGGCAGCGTTTACTATCAAAACGATTGATGATCCTAGAACACTGAACAAGACGTTGTACCTTAGGCCGTGTGGGAACGTGTGTTCTATGAATGATCTTGTTGAGATGTGGGAAGGGAAGATTGAGAAGAGGCTTGTGAAGACTTTTGTTACTGAAAGTCAACTTCTTGAGAAGATCAAAGGTATGTTAACTTGTTAAGACATCTACATTTAAATTTTCTTTTTAACTCTCGGATCTTTCTGTTTATGTGATGCAGAGACTCCATACCCGGATGACATGGAGATGGTTTTCATATACTCTTTTTTTATTAAAGGACATCACACGTACTTTGAGATTGATGAGTCTTGTGGTGGAGTGAATGGTACTGAGCTTTACCCTGATGTCAAGTACATGACCGTGAGCGAGTTTCTTGATACCCTTCTCTAGGATTGTAACCAAATAGGGAAGGGATCACATGTTGTCTCCTTTTTTTTTGAGAGAGAGCGATCTCTACATTTCTAAAGCATCTAAGTTTTTTGAGGAACCTATCTATCCCATGTAACACTATTTATCTTTGTCCCAACGGATCTGAGTTAAGCGTTTAAGACAATTGCTTCTGAAGTTCTGATGATGATTGAATAAAACGAATCCATCGAACTAAAAATTTGTGGAAACATTTTTGGGATTGTTGCTGGTCAGCAATAAGTATTTATACACTAGTCCAATAGATATCCAAAAATTTCGTCACGTTACACTACACTGGTTGGATTAAGTTAAACAAATGGATTAGGCCAGGAATATACAGATAATGTGTCTCATTTATTAGAATCAGATACAGAATACTGTAGAATCAGATAAAAGTTATTTAGCAAGAACCAATATACGTATACAACTTGTTTTCCTTTAGAGGGACCATGCTTAATGAGACTTCCAACCTTCTCATTTTTAAAAATTTCTGTTAAAAAAGTTTCATAAACGCCTAAAATCTCAAAAAGGGAGAGAACATTTTGGATGATACAACGTCTACAAAACAAATGGACAATCTAAAGAAATTGGAGAGTTTCATCTACTTAGCTAACCACCATATGATTTTAGAACTTCTTTTATATCCACATGTCCATAACGGAAAGTTTAATTAGTCGAGTCAAGAACTCTAACAAAGAGAAATGGATGATAATGGTTTCACAAGGTGTGGGTCTTTCATGTCAAAGAAAAGCAAAGTTAAAAGTTCATAAATTATTAAAAAGAGACGAAAAGGGTATAATGATGTTGAGCATGTCTTAGTGAAGAAGGAAATCACTCTTATTACGTGCTCCATATTGCCAAATGGATTTTTCTGCTAGAAGATAATCTATAGAACTATTGGCATAAAATCTGCATAATTTGTGGAATGTATATTCCAATGCTTTCTTATATTTTTCTGGGATATTTAAATAGTTTTTTGTTTGTCAGTGAATAAGTTGTGATGTATATTTAATATAACTTTAATGAAGGCTCTTCTCTTTTATATTTAGTATGATTTTGTTTGTTGCTATTTTGTAAACCTTGTCTATAAGCATGAAAGATCTACATTTAAAACATAACATTTTTCTTCATTTTGGTGAAAGTGCTAATTACTGGAATTAATATTTCTTAAGAGTTTTCAAACAAGTACAAGATGAATGCTTTAAATAGATTATAGGTAGGATATCTATTTTATTTATTTTTAAAATAAGAGTTAAAATCATTAGACCAGCAATTCAAGTTGTATACTTTTATTGTCAATTTAGACTAAATATTAAAATTTTGACAAATTTTTTTTGAAAAGAGCTATAATCTGAAAGGCCATTAAAACATTCAAACCATAATGGCCTTTCAGCTTCTTTATTTCTGTGGCCTTTCAACCTGAATTCTCTTTTTTTTCTCCAAAGAATATCAAAATGAATAAACAAAAGGTTATCACTACAGTGTTAAGTTACTTTTCTTGTCGAACCAAACGTTTCTTTCGACAACTCCTATTCATATTCAAGAAAAGCAAAGTTTCTCAATTTGGAGAATTAACCGAAATAACCTCCTTAACTACGTAAGTTCTTGTTGGGTTGGAAGTTTTTCCTTTTTTTTTTTGTGTGAGAATTCTGGAAGTTAAATAGAACCGACGACTCATAGAAGACAGACTCTTGGTTTCTTTAACTTCCCTCACATTGTTTGTGTTTTATGTTTTGTCGAGTAAGTCTTATATCAGCAAATATATTGATTATTTTGCAAAGCTTAGAATATAACTTGTCTTCATAACTAACTAAATGCATTTATATATAGTTTACACTTGCATGTGTACGAGAGTTGGACATGGAGATATTGAGTCTACAGTCTCGCGTGTACGTAATGTAACATACGATGATTTTCCATATTATCTGTAGACATGTGGATTTGTATGTTATGAAAAAAAAAACTTATTTTAGTCTTGGTGTTCGTTTCAACAAAACATCTTTTTGGATTTTCGAAATATCATATAGGATACGCACCTCCAACTATTGTCATTGACAAATAAAGATAGAAGAGGTTGGTTTTTTTTTTTTTGAACAAAAAGGTTGGTTTTTTTTTTTCTTTTTTGAAACACAAACAAAAAGGTTGGTTACTTAAAGGTATTATTATCTTAGAGTTTGAAGCTTAATTCCATTCTTTAAAGAAAACAAATCGACCAGCCCTATTTAACATCACAATTTGTATGACATTTTGTAACACCAATATTCTAAATATATGTAAGGAAACATATCATAATTATTTGTCTACATATTCATTTAAGTGCTTAAAACCTTTAAAAACAAAACAGAAAAAATCTTCACATCCCATCTAAACCTTTGTAACCAAAATTAACTTAGAACCTCACATTAAATGTTTGAAGAAAATGGAATAAATGATGAAAACAAAGAAGGGAATATGAAGAAGATGTGATCGGTCTGGCCTCATGGGCGATGAACAATGGCAAGGACAGCTTTTGGGAGCACTGAGAATAATGTTTTGAGGATAAAGTAAAAAAAAAAACAAAAGAAAAACTACTATGCTGTTCACAATTGAAGCTATAAAAATAAAACTAGTCCAATTTATTTCCATTTTTCAAAAATAAAATAAACTATTGCAGTACTAGCATTTTCTGAATAGTCTATAAATAAGGAATGAAACCAACTCAACACCAACAAGATATAACAAACACCAAGAGGAAACAAAACATATAGAAAAAAAAAAAGAGATCTTCACACAAAGTTTCCTCTGTTTTTTTATGAAACATAACATCAAGAACTGGTCTTCGTTAACCATGACTATTGTTCTTCTTCCTCTGTTTCTTCTCTTGTTGGCAAAACTCTCTGCTTCTAACTTCTTTGGAGTGATCTAAGTCCCATAGTTTTTTGTCTTGTTTTGTCCTCTAATCAAGAAAATCATCTGAATGGATTCAATTCAGTTTCAACACTTTAAGATGGAGAAACCTAGAGGAATCTTTAACTTACCAGCTTTCACCAACTTATTCAGACTGATCGAACTGATTCTTCTTACAATCTTGATCTCCAAACTCTCTTTCCCTTCAGTGAAACTCTCCGGTGACATTTTCAGGGAAGCAGCAGTGTTTCTCGTTAGCCCGGGATTCGTTTTCTTCGTCGGAAACGCTATTGTAATTACTCTTTTTGCGAAGTCCAGACGACACAGCTCCGCTCACGAGACAACAGAAGCGGAGAGCAACGATCTTTACCTAGAACTTCTTTACAAGAATGAGAAGAAGACATCTGAAGTTCATGAGACCAAAACAGAACAGTCTAAGAAGCTGAGTGGAGTGAAAAGGGTTAGTTTCGAGAGAAGCCAATCGCAGAAAGCGCTTGAGGCGGTTCACCCGCATGTTGGGAACATCATGAAGAGGTATGACTCGGAGAAGCATTTGAAGGTTTGTGACTCGGACAAGAAGGTAGTGGTGAGAGCTAAGAAATCAGAAGATGCAATGAGCAATGAACAGTTTAGGACAAAGATTGAAGCGTTCATCGCGAGACAGAAGAGGATTCAAAAGGATGAACAACACTTGACATTCTAGATTCTCTTTGTTATTGAAAGTGTGTTTGTGTTTTTTTATCAATGTATATAACTCGTGTAAGCCTTAAGGTTGCTTAACTATACATTAAAGAATGGTATTGGATGTTAAATTTGATTTCTAATCGTAATTTAAATACGTGATGTCCTACTTGTTGTGAGTTGAACTGATACATATACACTGTGATCAGTGCAATTGTAGTATAGTTTGCACAAAACTCGTTACGTGGTTGCTTTATGACGCTTATAAATCTTTAAGCAAATGCTTTTTGTCTAAATCTTTGCGGTAAATATTGTGTGAGATTAAAAAAAATAAAAAAAAAATATTTAGAGTTGCAGCGGCTAAGCAATTTAGGGTTTAATCGGTAACCATTTAATTTTTACTGAAGATAACAAAATTGTAAAAAGAAGAATATATGTTATTTACTGTTCTTTCACAAATTTAATAATAAGAATAATAAAAATGACAAAAAATATAGAAAAATATTTCTTATAAATAGTATAAATTAAAAAGGATATAAAAATGCACTATTTTCATTTATTTTTTTTTCACCATTTATAAATTTACTTCTAATTTAAAAGGGATTAGGGGTAATTAATTTTTTCATTTTCGAAACTCCCCTCTTATAATTTATTTATTTATCCTACTATATAAAAGAAGCTAAATCCTAGCTTCCTAAGCCCTGCCACATGGGCAAAATAATCAGAACCAACCATTATGCCATGTCATTCTGGACTGGGCTTTAAAAAAAAAAACAATCATTAAAATGTGTGAAAAGTTACGGTTTAACCAAGTTCAACTCCAGTTACATCATAATAAAACAATGCATGCATTGATTGTTGATTATTAGGCTTCTAGCTACCACATCTTTGCCATCCTAAATCAAAATCGATTTCTACAACTTTAACTTGCCTCATACTTAATATTCTTATAGCTGGTGAATAATTTAATTTAGAAAATCGTTATATTTCATGCCAAAATGCCTACTGTATTCATTGAAAATTAAATAACATATATTCTACCATTAGGATCAAGAACTCTAATCTGAAGACCATATATTCATTCCCTCTCACTCTGAAAAAACCACCACCGCCAACCGTTCAAGATTTTGTGTAAGTCAATATTTGAAAGTCACAATTTTGTCAATTTCTTGGCGTAAGTGATATGTTTAAGAGTTGGATAGTTAAGTCCGTATGCGGTTGGGGACGTGAGGTTTGGTTCACTTTTCACTGTTTATTTTCAATTGTTTTAATAATAGATTCATATTGATAATCTGTGCGAACAAACGTATAAGATTTTAGTTGGTTAAGATTAAACATAGACCGACAATCTTCCGTCTTTAGCTATTGGTCTCCGCCAAAAAAAAATTGATTTAATAATATAATAGTTCCTGCCTGCTAAGCTACTACAATTGTAGTTCACATCTATCGGTCATATAAAATATTTAGTTTTTTTTTGGCTTTATAAGATTTTAGTTTGTAATTAATCTTATGGTTCGATTTTATCCATTGGGACCTTTTTCACTATGTTTTATTATCAAACCATTTCACTTTGCCTAACATTTAAATATTCTTTCCTTTGTTTAAGGATCGATTGTTCCTCAATACCATGGTCAAACCAACCGCCAAAGATCCTCCGCTAATGGGAGGTATTTTGAATTTACAAGTACATTTTTGAATCAAAAACTTTATTAGTATTGATATATTAATTTAATACTTTAATCCAAAACTCTAATAAAACAAATATAAAATACAAATTATGTTTTATATATATTTAATTTTTTTATATTTTTGACTATTTACATCTTATTAAATTTGAAGCGCACAAAAAAAAGAAAAGTTACATCTTATTTGATAAGATTCCAAATATGTAAATGAAATGCTACGTTTTGATTTTTGTTTATTGCTACGAAACGTTTTAAAAACTTGGGAAAAGGTAAAAATACAGACGACATGACCGGCCACTCCTTTTCCTCCGGGTTGCAAGAATCTAATTGAGTTGCTTAATATTTGTTCCAAATTAATATATACTCTCATCATAATCATAAATTAATAATCTATCTCTATATAATTTTATATAAGTACTAAATAAAGATGTTAGTATTCATTTTATAGTTACAAAACTCTAATAAAACAAATATAAACATTATTAGTAAAATATGTTTTTTATTTAAAAATACAAATTATGAAAAAAACCACAATTAGTTCTTAATAAAAAAATCTGCTCCCAACTGTATCAACAGATTCGTCATTCACCCCTAGAAGACATATATAAGAATAATTAAATACTTTGGCAAAAAAAAAAACATTTTTGTGATGAAGATTCTTAGATGATGATTGTTTTCTATACAAACATGTGGCACCTCTTTACCATTGTTTTAATCTCAGGAAAACGTGTAGAAATTTATTAACACAAATATTAACATACTTTAATTAAATATGTAATCCGCGCGGAGCGCGGACACCGGCTCTAGTTATATATAAAGGGGGTAGTTAATTGAGTTAGATTGGTTGATGTAATACTCCAATTTGTTATAAATATGGTGGATTGCATGCACATTTATTTTGTAGTACTAATGAATTAAACCCTTAAATATATGGTGAATTCAGAATTAAGTTTGCTTGATGTAGAGCTACTGAATGGAATAAATATCTCGTGGTGATTTTATATAGACAATTGTTTTTGAATTTTACGGCTCGATTGTCTCACGAGCGTGGACCCACATGCCAAGGACCGACGTGGGGTATACTCAAAATTGACTGTCGAACTTTACAATCGCAAGAGCTGAATTTTGATCACAAGCTAAGATCCCTCAAGTTTAGGGCTTGATGTGATATAGCGAACGTGGTTAGTTACACTAGCAGAGTATCGAATATTCGATGTATTGGTTGGTTCCTATTCTAGAGAGCACATATATAAAGTAAATTAGAAAAGCATATAAAATGTGTTTCCAAATGCTGGATAGCATTCTAAAGGGTTGTGGATAAAAAATGAATAAAATACATTATAGAGGAAGGAATTGTTGGTACTGTTATATATTCCTCACATCATCGGTCTTGGTCTCATGTTTTGTTTGGAATATTTAGAGTTTCATCTTATATATTTCTCCATGCAAAATTGATAAACCAGCAACACATACAAGAGTTTCGATTCTTTGAACCAACTAAACATTAGGTTACCGGACATGCTTGAAATTTATGCTATGATATGAATTACGTCGTAACACTAAAAATTGAAGCATCGACAAGAATATTGGCTAACTTGCATTAACCTTTATGGCTTTATCTATATACTGAATGAAAAAGAGAGGTATCTCCCTATTAGCTAAGAAATCACACTTTTCTTCACGAATATTTTGTTGTTATTTTAAATGAATTTTTACTAATTTGTTTTATGTTATTTCAGCATTAACTTTTAGATTCGAAAACATTATACGATACTATAATATTCTACCTAGCTAATGCACTCACGCATAAACGCACGTCCATAATCCATAGGCATACATATATATTCCCTAGTCCATGCGATAGTGTTTTGACAACAATAATCAATAAGTCACTAACACTTTTTTTTCTCTCATTGGTGTAACACGGTATTTACTCTGCTAGTAATATAAACAAATACTAAGTAATAAGCAATATTTTATCTTGAATCGTTTTAGTTAGAGTGAAGGATTAATAGTAGAATTATCTTGAATCGTTTTAATTACCAAAAAAAATTAGTAGAATTATAAAATATGATTGCTTTTGAATAACTACGTAGGAAAGTATTTGACGTGGAGGAACCAATATCTGGAAAGGTGAAAAGAGACAATATATACTTCGATCGGATGGGAAAAAAGGTTGATGCAAATCTATAGAATCTAATACGAATGACGAATACACGTGAGATCGACAGGAACCCGTAACGAACAAATCATATAATATAGTTGTTTACTAATTTTTATACGTATTACTAACATGTGATTAGTTGTTACTGGAAAAATTAGTTACGAATACTCTTAAATCTTATATTAGAAAGAAAAGCAGACCATAAAGTTTGAGTCACCATCTTTATTTGTCTTTTTATTCTATACAAATGTCCCGAGTATAACACTATTGGACTTAGTCTCTTAGAGTATGTAGTTAACTTGAATTTGTAGTCACCATATAAAACTTCTAATGACAGAAAAGTATCCAACAAAACCAAGAGATATAATGCATAGATCATACAGGACATGACAAAATTGAGGAAGCAGAGTTTGTGCTATACAACGTATTGTCTATTTAGAATCTGTCCTTTAGCATAAGTCCTCTATTATCAACCGAATCAACTATAAGTTCCTCTCACTAGAATTTTCTAGATATTTTTTTGTAGAAGAAATAAAATACCTTTTGGATATTAGATAGTAGAATTATCTTAAAATAAATGAAAATATATATTAAAATCTCACACGTTTGAATCAAAGAAAGTCACACACAAACACAAAACTTTAAATTTTTGGTTAAATAACATTCTTGTGAGAGGCTAAACAGCCATTTTCATATCTATTTTCTTGTGAGGATCATAGCCAATGAGCTCAAAATCAGCAGCGACAAAAGAATCAATGTGTTTCTTCTCTGGATTGATCTTCATAACCTGTATAGATAGAGCCCAAACATTAAATAAACCTTATATAGGTTTCAACCAACTTAAGAATCAGAGGTCTCATATAATATACTCACAGGAAATGGTTTTGGTGGGTTCTCAAGTTGCTCTTGCAGAGGCCTAACATGGTTTTTGTAAACATGAGCATCACCAATAACATGGATGAAGTCACCAGGAACAAGATCTGCATAATATCAACTCAAATATCAATAGAAGAAGAAAAATAATCTCTCTTTATGTAGTGAAATTCTAACGTACCACAGACATGAGCGAGGATACATGTAAGAAGGGAGTATGAGGCAATGTTAAACGGTACACCAAGACCCATATCAGCTGAGCGCTGATACATTTGACATGAAAGCTCTCCATTGGCAACGTAAAACTGAGCAAACATGTGGCATGGAGGAAGTGCCATCAGCTTAAGGTCAGAAGGATTCCAAGCCGACATTATAATCCGTCGATCGTCAGGATTGTTCTTGATCTTGTTAATTACATCTAAGAGCTGATCAAATCCTTGGCCAATGTAATCAGCATGCATATCTGTGTACCTGTAGAAAGAGAGGTTAACGGCTTAAACAGAGAAACATGTTAATGAAATAATAGAGAGGCTACTGACTTAGCACCAAAGTGTCTCCATTGAAATCCATAAACGGGTCCAAGGTCACCTTCTTCTCTCTCAGTCAGTCCAATACTGAAATCAAATGCTTTAAAGTTTATCATTGTGGTGGCCATAAAGTTTCAATTTTTCTAAATAAAAGTATAGAGTAAAGTTTTACCCATCAAGATACTCTCTTGACGCATTCCCATCCCAGATATGGATACCCTTTTCTTGAAGTAGCTGCCACTTACACAAACTTTTAAGTGAAACAATATAGTTCATTTACTTAAGGCATGAATAATATGATTAAAAGATCTTTTTCTTACCTTTGCATTGGTTGAACCGCTTATGAACCATAGAAGTTCTTCAACAACACCTCTCCAGAAAACTCTCTGCAAATGAAATGCAAACAGCTCTTGTAAGCTTAAAGACGCAGGGAAGAGTTTAAACATGAAAAAGGCAATGTGCAGGTAAGCATACCTTCGTCGTCAGAAGTGGAAAGCTCCTACGCAGATTAAACGTCATCTGTGGATCAAAAAGATGAGTTCATTACTTAACCTTAACAAGCAAACCAGAACAAGACATTTAAGATACATATCAAGAGATGTTGTTACAGCACCTGGCAACCAAATTTAGACAAGGTACCAGTCCCTGTCCGATCATTCTTCACGTTTCCACTAGAGATAATCTCATTAACCATATTCAAGTAGAGAAACTCCTCATGCCGCTCAAAAACCTTTTTAGGAAGCAAAGAAGAAAACTTCCTCCAATCAACCTGAAGAGCCTCCTTAGACTCATCACTCTTCACACGAACATAAGTAGTGAACGAAAACCGAAGTCCATTCTCACATACTGGAAGAGAAGAACACCAAGGCTGATACGCAGAAGCGTCAATCTCCGGAACGAACGTATCACATTCAACACTCGTATCAATCTCAGTTAAGTGGATAGCTTCGCATCTCGCCCCGTTCAACGAGTCCCTCAAGACCTCACCACCTCCTATAACAAACACCTTCTCAATGGAGAGACGATACGGTGGTCCAGCTAATAAATCTAAAGCAGAATCTATACTTCTGCAAGTTACAACATTCTCTGCGTTGGCTATGTCGAAACCGCTCGAGCGAGTTAGGACAACGTTGAGACGACCAGAGAGTGGCTTATACTTGGTGGGAATAGACTCCCACGTCTTCCTACCCATTACAACAGCGTTCTTCTTGGAGGAATCAGAAGTGGTCAGTGTTAACTCCTTGAAGAACTTGAGATCGGTAGGTAAACTCCAGGGAAGTTTCCCGTCTTTGCCGATTCCCATTTGCTTTGTTGCAGCGACGACCACTTGGTAAGCTCTCTGAGGCTCTGAGGGCATGGTCACGTGTCCGTTGAGGTTGTTTGACATGGTTGAAAGCGAAACCTTGAAGATGCTTGGCAATGAGGAGGGCCACCTTTGAGATAACGGTAGCAAAGCCTGAGAATTGAACACAGATGGAAGTTGAGAAGATCAACAACACATAGCTTTCGATATCACGAGGTCACATTAAAGAAACAAACTACAACAACCACACAAGATCACATCTTTCAAGACAACTACTACTTCATTCTTAAAGGGGACCAATGTAAACTTTCACCTCTTAACAAAACGCGTGACAGGAGTAATTGTAAAACATGCGGAAATAACACAATCAGTTGAGATTGGTAACAGAGTTAAGTTCACTACTAACCGATTTAAACGCGAAAGGTAGAATCTTTATAGGACTGTGCAGACACCTATGACAGAGAAACCGAAAGTTACAAGCTTTCAAAGGCCAAATCAGTTACAAAGTGGGAAAGATTATTTCTTGCACCTGCTAAGAAATAAAAAAAGCCGAACCGCTCAGTACCAACAACTCATATAAAAGTGTCTGAAGACACATTCTATGTTCACCATAAAGTAAGCACCTTTGCATAGACTAACCTCATTGGAGTTCACCAGTTTCAAGCCGCATGCCTATTTGAATCTACACTACACATTCAATCAATTTTGCAAACAGACGCTAAATCGACACAACACGAAATGAATTTCACCCAAAAAAAATGAGATTCCTTAACCTTAAGAGTGGATAAAGCGCATGAAAGGTTCAGAGACGAGATTTGGAAATCATCTGAGATGGAGGCTGAGTTGATAGAGAGAGAGAGAGAGAGAGTGAAACGCCGCTGGGAGCTCTCGGAGAGGATACAAACGGCGGGAGGCGATGGCTAAGTCGCTAATTGGACTTTTTAACAAACTAATATATTGGGCCTAAAACGGGCTCGAGTTAGGCCCGTTAATAAACGAACATAAATTTTTTTTAATTTCAAACATAAAATATGATATCGATTTTTTTTATAGAAAAATATTGTTTAGATTGTTTGTCAGGTGTATCACTTATCATTAGATCGAAAGTTTGGCTTGTTGTACAATTTTATAGACCAGCTTTCTCCAAACTTATAATTGTTTGAATGATATATTTGAACAAACAAACAATTATGCATCTCAGCACCGTTTATGGAGAGGAATATATCCATGTGGCCATGGGCTTATTATATTATTTACAAATAGTTATTTGTATGCATATTTGCCATTATTTCTTTTAAATAATAAGATTCTTTGTTATTGTTAAATATTTTTGTTTTATAATTAAGAAAAAAAACAAACATTTTCTGTTTGATGTTTCTAGTGTTTCATGTAAACCAAACTCACTCTATGCATTTTGTTTGGTAGATAAAACTTACTAGTTACAATAGACCTCTACATTGGTTGAAGTCAAGATTTTATCATCCACAAAATGGTAAGTAGTGGGCTGCACTTCGCCTAATACAAAGACACGCTTTTCTCTTATCTTCATAATTAATTTATTTACTTATAGATGATGATTGGTTGCTCATTAATTTACAACTCTATTATTATTTATTTATTCTTTTGTAAATAGTTAGATTTTTTCTTTAAAAGTGTAGATATAATTCAAAATAGTCAAGGACCATGTCAATATATAAGTTGATAGAATCAGAAGCAAAAGAGTTGTCTACATGTTATGAAATAGTTTATCTTCAACCTCCCTTGCCTCTCCTCAAACACTCTTCTCCAACAAGGTAAAACAAAAACTCTCTCAATTCATCTTTCTCATTTTTATTGGATCCTAAAACACATTTTGGTTTATAACTCATCTTGATTTTTTAGATTCATCTCACATTTCTTATACAATTTGATCCAAACTTCTTTTTAAATGATCTTGACAATATTTCCTTGGCAGGTATACAATTGCCGTGTGAAGATAGTGCTTTAAAACTCATCTATCCATGGCTGAGACCAAACCTGGTTAGTCGTGATTTCATTTATTGCTTTAGTTCATGTTATTCTTTCTCAAGACTAAAGCAAACAGAACGTGTTTATATCAGAAATAGAGATGTCAGAGGAGGAGAGGAAGATAGCCAAGATGTCTTCGCTGAAGAAAAAAGCAATAAACGCATCGAACAGATTCAAGAACTCATTCTCAAAAAAAGGTCGAAAAAGCAGCAGCAAAGTCATGTGCGTAACCATTGAAGATGACATCGACGCAGAAGACCTTCAATCTCTTGATGCTTTTCGTCAAGCTCTTGTCCTCGACGAGCTCTTGCCCTCTAATCTCGATGATCTCCATATGATGCTTCGGTATGCACTTTTTTTTTTTTTTTCATTATCATTCAATCTCTCTTTATTTCTTACCATAATCATGACATTAATTGCGAAATAAATCATAATGAGATTCATTGCATTCTAGACCTGACTATTAGGTGATTAGGTTAGATATTTTAAACCTGATAAGCTTGGTTGGACTAGACTTACTGGGAAAAAATTAGGCCAAACTGGATATAACTATTAACCATATCTGGATCATTATACGAATATTAGATTCCCATACTTATTTTTGTAGGATAAAATTCATGCGTTAAAAATAGATACAGCTTGTAAACTCAAATTTTAATTTTCTTCTTAATCACTACACATGCAAAATCTTTCTTTATACGTAAAACCTTATTTAAGTTATTTAGAATAATCGGTTTATTACGGGGAAAAGACGTAAACGCCAACTAGAAATATAATATGGTAACAAATTTTGTTAGCATAGTTTTAACTTTCTAGGCGCTGTTAGTCAACTCCTCCGTTTGGTTAGTTTACGACTTTCAAAATTCATATTTTAATCAGTATAAAATAGTTAATACAGTACTACAACAAGTCTTGTAAGCAGCAGTTTATAAATTGAAAAACGAGTTCGTATAGTTGATACACTGTAATTCATGATCCATCTTATATGATATTGTTATCATAATCAGAAAAAATGAATCATCCAGAATATTTTATATTAATTTTTGAATGAATTTTTAAGAAAATTGAATTTTATATTGATAAAACAGATTCCTAAGGGCGAGAAAGTTTGACATTGAGAAAGCTAAGCAAATGTGGAGTGACATGATTCAATGGAGAAAAGATTTCGGCGCTGATAAAATCATCGAGGTGAATCTCTTTGCTAAAATATGAGCATTTAATTTGGACCCAACTCTCATCTAATGTTGGTGAATATTCTTTGACAAGTTCTATACTGTTTCTAACTATGATGAAGGAATTTGAGTTTGAAGAGATCGATGAAGTCATGAAGCATTACCCTCAAGGCTATCATGGAGTAGACAAGGAAGGCAGACCAGTGTACATTGAGAGATTAGGTCAAATCGATGCTAACAAGCTGCTTCAAGTGACAACAATGGACCGGTACGTGAAATATCATGTCAGAGAGTTCGAGAAGACTTTCAAGATCAAGTTCCCTGCTTGTTCTGTCGCTGCCAAAAAGCACATTGACCAGAGCACAACTATTCTTGACGTCCAAGGCGTGGTATACGATAAATCCATCCTACATGTCTCTGAATACAATATGTTTAAATTTTCAAATGTCTAAAACTATGTGTTTTATTCCGAGTGATCAATTAGGGACTTAAGAACTTCAGCAAATCTGCGAGAGAGCTTCTTCAAAGGCTTCTCAAGATTGACAATGATAATTATCCTGAGGTAAAGTTTCTATAAGTTTTAAAAAATTTACAAACTATATGTAAATGTAAATAAATCAAGGTCTTAAAGTTGTTGAGTTCGGGATTTTCTTGTAGACGTTGAACCGGATGTTCATCATCAATGCTGGTTCCGGGTTCCGGCTCTTGTGGAGCACAGTTAAGTCGTTTCTTGATCCCAAGACTACTGCAAAGATTCATGTTCTTGGTAACAAATATCATAGCAAATTGCTTGAAGTCATCGATGCTAGGTAAGAATCAATAAATATAAGTTCTGCTTAGCTATAGAAACTTGCATATGCATTATTATTTTTTGTGTAATAAACAGTGAGTTGCCAGAGTTCTTTGGAGGCGCTTGCACTTGTGAAGACAAAGGAGGTTGTATGCGCTCTGACAAAGGTCCATGGAATGATCCTGAGGTTCTCAAGGTAATTAACAATTTATATAGTCTTTAATTAGACACTGAAATTTAATTTAACTAATCCATTAATTTCTTGAAAATCTTATACATACAAAAACATATTTTAATTTGGAATCAGATGGCTATAAACCGTGAATCCAAGTGCTCGCCTATTTCAGAAGATGACCTCAAGCATGTTGACCAAGGACGATCAACTTCATTTCAAGAAGTAAGTTAAAGAACAATTAATACAATTTAAATCAGCTAATTAGTACTCTAGGCCTCTAGGGTAAGCTTATACTGAGATTATCCGTTAATGCTGCAGAGTCTTGACAGAAGCAGTAAGCAAATGGTTGAAGACAATGTGCATGAGAAGCAAGTTGCAACCATTGACAAGTCCATGATGGAGTGGCCTACAAAAACTCAGAAAATCGAAAATTTTCCTGTCTCTAAAGGTATATAATATATGCACGCACATTTTCAGCTCCATTTCATAAAAAGTATTTGGTCTTCTGCGCGTACTAAAGTTTCTCTAGGGTTGGAGTGCTACGTGAGGAAGGAGGCACCGAAGAAAGGGGATGGGTTACTTGTGGGAGGGGTCATGGCCTTTGTGATGGGAATTGTTGCAATGGTTAGGCTATCAAAAGACGTTCCACGTAAACTCACAGAGGCTGCTTTATATGGAAACTCAGTTTGTTATGACGAAGCTATGCCTAAGCAGAATCAAGCTCAATTTGCAGCTCCCGTCTCGAGCTCAGAGTACATGTTGATGGTGAAACGTATGGCTGAGCTGGAAGAGAAGTGCATGTTCCTTGACTTGAAACCGGCTAATGTTGACACTGAAACAGAGGAGAAACTTCAGGCGGCGCTTAACCGTGTTCAAGTACTTGAGCAAGAGTTGACTGAGACCAAGAAGGTAAAACAAACCTTAAACTACTAGAAACATTTGTAGCAAATAAAATAAAAACTACTAGAAACTTTCAGCAAAAAACAGTCTGATTCTTAACCTAAAAATAAAAATGCATATTATTTGTTTGGTTTAGGCTTTGGAAGAAACCCTTGTGGGCCAGAAGGAGATTTTAGCATACATTGAAAAGAAGAAGAAAAAGAAGAAGCTGGTAAGAACCAAACATCAATTACTATTTTAACTTCCCATATGATTGTGTGTGTTCTCTTCATAATATCAGTTTTGCATCTTTCCAGTTTTTCGGGTTCTGAAGTGGTGAAAGGAGACAGGATGAGATGATTAAAGCAAGGGGCTGAATCAAACGAAGAGAATTCGTTTGTGGTTTTGTATTTTTTATAAACGAGGAATAGATTGATCTTAAAAGCGACAGACTTGTACATTTATCCGAAGATAACCTATTTGGCTTTTATCTTGCATGTGACATTGAATGTGTGAGTGTTTTTCATTTTCTCTGTGACATTTCTCGTGATTTCACCCAAGTGATCAAAGGTTAACATACGTTTGATTGGATTTGTACCATATCAACTGTCTGTAACATGTTAGTCCCAGAAACTTATATATGTTGGTCGTGGATTGCGAAGATAGAATACAAATTTGATTTTTGTTTTCCTTTTATTGCCATCACCTTTATTACTTCCTTTGGTCCTCTCTCTTTCGTGGTCTTTGTTTTCGTTAGTCCCCACCAAAGATTATATGTACCTTCCATGATATTTACGGATCATATTTTTCTTGCAACAATTTACTTTTCCTTTTATTTTTACAGTCTTTATAACTATTTAAAAGGGAAAAGAAAACACCGTGTCAGTCGATATTCATATTTTTATATATTTTAAAAATTTGATATATCAAAAACTAATTGTGTTGCCAAACGAATTTGGTTTCTAGCAACAACATTAAAAGGAGATCAAAGGAAACACGTGTTGGCATATCAACCAAATCAATAGATGTTCTTCTATTTTGGGTCTCTCTACTAGCTCTATATGTGAATTATTAGAGATAACGAAATACGCAAAGAAGTTATGAAAAAACAGAGAGGATTATTATTATTACTAAAACATGAACGCTGCAACCATTTGTTTACTTCAAAGGCCAAACAATGCTTCTACTAAGGTGAGTAGCCACTGTGAAATTTAGTGGAAATAATAATTGTACTTAGGGGTTTTAAATATTCAATTTAAACTTAAATCAAAACTGTAATCAAGTGAACCGTGAACGTGCAGTAAATGGACACACATGTACTTCCTCAGATAATTTTTAGGATTTCGGAGAGCGTTTGTCAAGTCTGGAGAAACATCAATATCATCAATGATAATGCAAAGACTATTAACATCTTTTACTGTTTTGATTTATTAGTGCAGCAAGAGTTAATGTGTTTGTTGAAATTCATGCAACGTTTTGGAAAGTGAGCTGGTTCAGTGAATCCTTCGACGCTTTCCAAAAACATTAACTTTAAAAATAAATAAGGGTAATGATTTTGATCGTAAAGTGAGCTTTTTAGAGAGAAAATATCAATTGTGATTAGGAAATCGGAAATACATTAATTCGCATATACAGTAGTTTGCGAACCTGCCATCCTAGCATTTGAATAATTAATTAATACGTATACATTTTTGAAATATAATCTGAGAAGAATAAGAAAATAAAACAGCTGTGCTGAGTCTGGAGACTTCTCTTCCCGACCTCACATGTCACTCTCACCTTTTCTTCTGCTGCCTACTTACACATGTTGTACTCATATTTACTCTACGAACTGATTCCTTTGTGTTTGTAACCTCTAATTTCAGGCGTTTCATTTGTTTATTTTACATTTGTGCTATATTAATTGATGTTGTCTGTCTTTAACTTTTACTTATATGCGTTTCATAGATTTTTCAGACAGATTCTGGCGTCAATGGTATTTATTTGTTTATTTATAGATAGTACATTCTACGAATATTATTTCTTCTCCTTTCTGTCGTTACATGAATATGTGATTTACTTGAGAAAATTCAACAAATAACTAAACTGTAGTTTTCACCCTCAACTTACCTTTTACTTTTAGGGATATTAAAAAAAAAGCGAGAGAAAACAAATACTGTAAAAGTTTTCATCAGCATTCTTCTTTGTAAAAGAATATGTACTTTGTTTTTTTTTTCCTTTACACCTAAGAAAACACAGTTTACTAATAAAAACAAATAGGCAAGTTAAACGTTTTAGTTTTTTTTGTGAGCTTTTACCAGCCATCCTTATGTGTAAGAAAATAAAACATTTTAACATTTAATTACAAAAATTTCACGAGCAAATAAGAAAAGAAAATGCATTTTTTTGTCAACAAAGAAAATGCATTTAATTGAAAATATCACTGATGTACGCGGGTTTAAATGTACGGTAGTTGGCATTCGCATGGTAATTTTTGTCTTCCCTCAAGAGCGGGTATAATTAAACATTTACTAAATGGAAAATATTTAAATACAAAATTGATCAAAATATTTATGATTGATTAGTAAAAATGAAAAATGGAAAGCTTCATCGTTTTGGATTAACCAATAAATTCATGATTTAGAAAATCATCACAACTCATGATTTTTAGTCAAAAAAAAAACTCATGATTTGGTATAATTAAACTTGTTTGATCTCTACATAATAACAAAGTAATTAACTAGTTTATTTATAAGCACTTTGAGAAGAAATTTCGTTTGTTAATGATTTTCTTATATTTCTCTTCGACTTATACTGCAGGAGATTAAATTATAAAAAATTAACTGATAGATTTTTTGAAAATATTGTAGATTTATGTAGATAGTCCTTTATAAACCTTTTTAAAGAGTAAAGAAAAACTGTTTCCAAAAAGACGTAATGGGAAGAAAAAAAAGAATCTTCAACCAATGGAATCAAAACAAATGTATAGCTTCTTGTCAAGTTGCACAAACACTCAGACGCTTTTCTTGAAATTTTCTTTCTATAAATTCATTCTCATAAACCATTCACATTCCCCCTTCTCTCCTCTTCTCTCTTCGATAATTTCGCCTTTCTTCTTCTTCTTCTTCTATCTCATTGTTTCTTCCTCGATCAAGATTCATTTTCAAAGATCTCATATCTTGTGGGATTAATCAATAAAAATAGTTAGAAAAAAACATTGATGCTTAACCAGCAGTTCTTGGTCTTTGAGACACATGTCTCCAATTATACTCAGTGAGATCTTCCTCTCTGGGTTTATGCTAAACTCCACAGTCAGGCGCAGGACCCATCTCGTTCAATCTTTCTCTGTTGTCTTCCTTTACTGGCTTTACTACGTCTCATAGTTTCTGAAACTCTCCAAGCATAATTAATCTTTCATATATATTATATACTCTTATAACTATATCAAAACCCTAGCTAGTTATCTTTAAAATATATTTTCTTTTGTTTACATTTAGTTTTTTTTTGTCATCAATCTTGGTCCTGTCCTGTTTTAAATTGACCCTAAAAACCATTTAAAAAAAAATATTATATCTCTTCTCTTTGGAGGCTTGTTTGTTAGCTTACTGCATGGAATCGTCGTCGTCGGGAACAACTTCGTCGGCGATTCAAACGTCCTCCGGGTCAGAGGAGTATCTCATGGAGCAGAGGAAACGTAAGAGGATGCTCTCAAACCGTGAGTCAGCGAGGAGATCAAGGATGAAGAAACAGAAACTCCTCGACGATCTAACGGCTCAGGTTAACCAGCTCAAGAAAGAGAACAACGAGCTCGTGACAAGTGTCAGCATCACGACGCAGCACTACTTGACCGTGGAAGCAGAGAACTCTGTTCTTAGAGCTCAGGTCGATGAACTCAGCCACAGGCTCGAATCTCTCAACGACATCCTCGGGTTCTTAGAAAATACCAACGGGGTTTGTCCGAACCCTCTGACTGGTCCAGAGTCAGATGACTTCCTCGTGAATCAAATGAATATGAACATGTTTCATATGATGAACCAGCCTCTCATGGCATCTTCTGATGCTTTGCTGTATTAGAAATGTGGACCAAACAAAGAACCTCGAAATTACGTAATGGGACCGTTTCTTTGTCAGATTTTAAGATATGTCCAAAGAGAAAGAGAGAGATATGTATAAATGGGTATGTTGTTTGATTGTTCTAGTATTTCATTTTCTTGTTGTGCTTTGTTCCGTCTTTGGCGCTAGGTATTAAAAGCATCTTTATGAGTGTGTTTGTAATAAAGACTCTGTTGCCGCATGAGTACAAAGTGTTTTCTTAATACTATTGTAGTATACTTTTATTATCTTGATTAAGTACCTCTATTTTATACTAGTACATAGTTTCTTGAGTGTTATTAGTAAACGACTTCAAAGTTTAAACCGTCATCATTAAAGTGAATAAAGATTTTAGCGCGTATAGACCAAAGTATCACTTTGCACTATGTATAGTATTGTCTAATACATGTTTTTTTAGTTGTACGCTCCTGCCTTCTAGAACCCACCTACACAAACTATCACATTTGAAGCTGGATCTTGATTAATTAAGATGTTTTCTTTTTTCAGTCGGCTTATAGTCATTAAGGAAAGTTGCACGATCATTTATCTAACTAAATCTCATAACGAGTAATTTTGCAAAACATCCCTAGTTTCTTTCTTGTTTTGCTCATATAAATCATCAGCGCTCTTAAATAAATTATAGGAAAAATAATAATTATAGGGCCCTAAATTATACTACCAACGCAAAATTTAACAAAGTTATTTAATCTTCGAAAAGTGTGGATATCTCCATTATAAAAACGCCAAATTAAACATTTAGATATATTCATAAGAAGAGTTACAAAAGCTATAAATTTGACGAAGCTATAGCTAGATATTATGAGCGTTGTTAGGCTAATACTGAATGTTGGTTCTATATAATAATATTTTGGCGGTGTTGAATAGGTGAAATTGAAGAAATTTGTTTTTTTTTAATCATCGCAAAAATACAAAACACAGAATAATTGTAATATTGTATAAAAACTACTCAAATGTAAGGGTTGTCGCGTATATGGCGTATTCTTGTAAAGTATTTATTTTTAAACTTATCTCTAGTGAATTTGGGAGGTTTTGATGTGTACTAGACTTATAAGTGAAATCTTGGCCTTGTGTATTATTTGATTTTACACGTCTAATATTTTAATTAATTTTCTTATCTCGAGTTTCTTTGTTTTCTAATTTTTTTTAATTTCAAAGTTCGATATATCATCAATTGAGCCATACACCAGTACACTATAAAAAGAATGACTATATTACATCGTGACTGATAATGGAGAATCCTATTCTACTATTTCCTGGTAGTATTATACTTTAGATGCTGCGTAGTTTGTTTTGTATCCATTGATCACGGATGTTCATTCATGAATATTACACATGGAAGCCTCTTTTATTTTTATATAAAAGAAGACTTCTATTTGATAATTACAATATTTTCTACCTTCGTTTCAAGTTTTGTATCGTGCATGTATATCATGACCCGAGAAATTAAAAAAAGGGCATCTTATGTTTTGATCTAGGCTACTAATAACATGGAAAAATGTATAGTTAATTGCTTAGTTTTGTAGTTTTCGAAGATAACAAATTGAGACCAAAACGTAATTTAGGTAAAGGAGTTAATTGATATAATGATTTAGTTCCCGACATTATACTCTACATTATTTGTGCTTTATCGTACATTTCTATATGAAAAGTGAAGGAAAAATAAGATGGGCATACTGAAACTTAATTGGAAAACCTTAAGACATGCAAAGCTAGAATGACGAATACAACTAAAGTGTACACAAATGGGAGTGAACATTACGCATGTTGTAGGCAGCTAGCATTAATTTTATTGTGTTTATATTAAAAAAAAAAACATTTTGTACAAGTATGAACTCTCTCGTTTTGATAAATGAAATTTACATACTTATCAGAAGAAAATATTCTTTATTCATTTCGGTACTTTGCAAATAAACATCTCCCATGTTAACCTTTTATGATAGAGGTTATTTCAAAGTTAGAAAACATAATAATTAATAAGTCGTAATCAATTATAAGAAATTTGTCATGTGCAGGCGACAATATTTGCCGGTACGTGACCTAAAAACACATGATGATATACCGAATTCAATAGTAGATCTCCTAATTAAGTGATTTTATAATTAACATTCTTTCTCTTAGATCTATTTGAAGAAACATAAATGAGAATCAGTTGGTTCATGTATACAATACCATGCTAGTAATACGTACAACAATTATAACCCAAGGTTCTTTTGGTCATAAAAAAATAAATATATCGTTTTGTGGAGTTAGAGTCAATGTGAAGAGTAGAGTTCATAATCAATTTTGAGTTGGCTACTTCTTAACTAAAGTGTCTTCTCACCGTTCTATTTTTTTTTCGTTGATCGAAATTTTAATAATTGCCGGCGATCTATCTCCGCACTTGTAGAGTACTATTGTCTTCTACAGTATAAAGGCATTTTGGTAGCAGAGATTATGGGTTGGTTTGCGCGCTTAATCAAACTTGATCTACTTTACTTAATCCCACAAAACCTTTTCCTCTATACTTAATAAAGCCCTAAATTTTTGGAGCGTCACTACTCACATTTCCATTACTTTTCCGATCTTGTATCGATGGGTCAAACTAAACGTTAAACATCTTCATTTTGATCTACATTACAGCTAAAAATACGCCAAACTGTTTACACAAATTTATCCGGGTAACAACAAAAATTTCCTCGGGTATTCTTCAAGATTCTGTCAATCTTAAAAGATTCATATATAATTATATATCATATATGTACTTTGGTTAGAATAAGGAAAAAGAGAGTGTAATAAGGAAGGAATGAAGAAAAAGCTTTAGGATTTAAGAAAAGGAGGAAACAAAACCCTCCAAAATAAAGAGGTGATAAAAAAAGGTTTCTAGTTGTTATAGCTCACAGGGAAACGAAATTAGTCTCTTTTTTTTTTTTGGTAAACATGTTAAAATATATTACCGATTTTTTGTTAGTCTTTTGTCAGCTAGTTTCATGCATTTTTCTCGTATTACAAATGTTAGGTATTCAAAAGGTTGTCCAAATAGTAACTTGTCGTCATCAACTATATTAGTATGATAAATTAGAGCAAAAATATCATTAGAGTTCCGTAAGCGACTTTCCAATTTTGATTAGTCTTTCAATGAGCCCCAACAATTGACCATATTATCAAATCATGCTACGAAGGTGATGGTGATTTAAAGACAAAATTTTCATTTTGGATGATCTTTGATAAATATTTTTCCTTTACATCTTTCATTTTTGTTTATAGGTCTAACTGATTTAAATGTTTTAGATTAGGATTATTTTTTATTAAGACTTATTAGGTTATTTCTGTCAAATTTCTCACAACAGATTTGATTACATGCTTTCAGGGCTTCTGAATCCTCAACAAGTGTACAAAGTTATAGATTAATTGGCCTACATAACATCAACATCGAATGGGCCTCTATACAGGGGTACAGATATCATATTCCAAAATTGGGCTTCTAACTTATAAACATACCACCATGTTGGGAGCTGCCTCAAATGCTTTAAGTGGTTGATGATATAGGTGGTGCAATGTCTGAGAATATTACCTCTTTCTGCCTCCGGTGTCGCTCAGTGAATCAAAGAGGATAGCAATTCAAATTCCTGACGCTCTTCAAGTTGCTTGAACAGTTGAACCTATAAACAATCAAAGAATATATGTGTTTAACTCTCTTTCTTTTTGACACCATCTACAATATACAAGGTTCTTGTTCATATACCTTCTTTTAAGGTTTTTCCTGTCGCCAAAGTACCAGAGATCATCCTCCTCTAAGGTGCTGTTTACCATTTAGAGGATCAACTCTTTGATTTGTTTTTCGTCACTACCTTGTATTATAGATTTCTATATGAAAGAACGTTTCTTCATATCCTCAGTAGCAATCTGAAAATTTTCGTTTCAATATCATCTTCTTTGAATCACATCCTTAGTCATTAAACATTCTGGATTGTGCATTAGTCTCGAAACTTGCGTACCAAGAAAGCTAGATTGAAACTTTCGATATCTCTAAAATTACATTTTAGTTATTACTAACAACAATGAAATTTTTGTATTATAAGAAAAATAAGGCTTGATGTTTGGCCGATATTGAATACCTAGCCTTCAAGGATTCTACCATTATGGTGATTAGCCAATAGAGTATAGTTGTTGCCTATCTCCAAATTAAACAATGAAGCTAGTGCTACCCATATTAAATAATCCAGCCACTAGCTTGGGCCTGTCGTGAAGGGTCAAACTCTATAAATTTCATTGGTCCGAGTGGGAAGGACAAACTCATCTAATTTAGAGTTAAACGATAAAGATATAGTAATAAACAGGGTTTGTTGTGTGTATCCTATTAAAGGATGTGCATTCATACTTACTAGTTCAGTAAAATATTTGTGACAAAAACTGAAATTCAGAATGGTGAGAGTATGGTCATCATCCACTACATTATCTTTACATCCTACTTTAAGTGAAAACCATAAGAAAATACGTCGAGAATTTATTATAGTGACGAATCAATCCATTAAAGCAAAGTTCAAACAACTTTGTTCTCTTCCCTTGATCTCAACCAGCAATCCATTTGAATTTGACACTTTGCATATACTAATTTAATTATTTATCTTAAAAGATTTATGACTCTTTACAATATACTCAGAGAATCCGATGAAAAATAGATTTTGACGAACTGAAAATGCTTTCTTTTTGTTTAGCACGTAAATAATATCGGATATAGATGATGGTAATACCCCAATTACTAGGCGTCATGATTGACCGATACCTCTAGTCTTCAAGGATTCTATAACATTGTGAATTTATGATGGTTTGGTAATTGAGTTATGGATTCATTCGAATGTTGCTTTCCTACAATTTAAAAAATAAATCTACTCATATTAAATAATTAATCCACTAACTTCTTTAGACTTATTGTGGCCAACAACAGGAAAGTGGTCTCCTTTCAACTTTTTCTTCAATCCCACCATTTCCATGAACAATTAATAAATAAACTCAAAAAGCATTAGGAGATATTTGCATTAATAATAAGATGATGGATAAACCAAATAGTGCCATTTTAAAGTTTTTATAACTAGTGCAATCTCATTATTAACACACAAAATAACCTCTAAACGTTATTTTTTATCTAAAGCGGAGTTAACTTGTCATAGTGTTATTTCCTTAGAGATTTATATATAGTGGTAAGCCAGACGCACGAGCTTCTCTTTTTTGTAAGGTGTATAAGAGGCTAAGAGCACATCAAACACGTTCATAAACTTGCCTTGTTCATAGAGAAAAGGAGAAGATGGGTATACTGCCACTAATGAAGAAACTAGGTTTCATCTTTCTTCTTGTTTCAGCTTTTGCTCTCTCTTCTGCAGGTTTGTTTCTTACCCCTAGCTCTACATATTTATATATACTTCGTTTGCAGCTTTTCACAGCAGCTTCGTGTGCGTATTAATTGCTCACTCTTATAGAAAGTAAGATTAATACTTGTGCTGCACATGTGCATTTCTAAACAAATCGCTTCATTATTTTTTGTAGGCCGACCATCCATTCTAATCTATAGCCAAGACGATAATAATCAGGAGGTTAGTCGTTTATAGTTGCCAACTAACATGCGTTGTATATATATGGTTATTATTCCTAAAGCAAAATATGTTTCAAGAATTAATTAGAAAATTTCAAGAATTACTACTAGGATGATACGTTGGTGTGAATAAGAGTATGTTCTATATGTGGACAGTTGGTGGAAAGGATACATGAACATGAGAGAATACTGAGGATGAATTCAAGAGACTATGGTCACTTCAGTCCTACACCAAGGCTCGTCAGGCCTCCTTTCAAGCTTATTCCCAACTGATCATGATTCATATTATGGAGCAACTATATAGATGTCGACTTTGTGAGATGTACGATATATATATATACCTAAAGACTAACACTGCAAGTTATCATTTAAGTTTGAAGATATGTTATGTAGTAAGCGATTCTATAGTCTTTGAGGTGTGAAATTGGTGAAAGTGCATGTCACTTTTTATCACTACAATATATGGTTTGGTTATCATGCAATATTGCAATTAATCGATGATGTCATTAAGGAGATATATTCGCTTACTAGGTCACTATGTATATTCGCTTAATGGAAGCTTCCACTAGTCACTAGAGTTCTAAATCTCATGATTGTTATATTGTTGTGCCAAAATAAATAAACCATGGAATATCTTCTGCTTCAACACAAAAATAAACGTCTTGATATAAACGTGTATATATAAGCAATTTATTCACAAATATATATATATTAATAATAGATAAATCTACTCAAATTGCTTTTAATGAATTATAAATGTTTTATATGAATTATGCAATTTGTTTTATCAACTAATTTTGGCGAAAATCAGTTTCTTTGAAAATCAGTATCTTAATATAATTTAACATCTAAAAGGGATACACATTGTTTACATTCATCCCTTCCAAAATAAAAACAAAAAAATAGACTTAGATATGAATTAATATTAGCTCAATCCTACCTCTAAACAAACATTAATTAATACCATACCGCATGCGTTTAATTACAGGAAACCAGGATTAATGTTCGCCTCTTGCAGTTCTCAATATTCATTCCACCCATATTGTATTTGGTCCCGGGTGACCTAACCTCACTTATATTTTCTTACACAAAAGAATGTTTTCTTTATACAAATAATTAAAAAAAAAAACTTTTTCTCTGACCAACTTTCTTCAACTACAGAATCGAGACTGAGCATACCATCACTCACACTTACTCTTTATTCATCCCCCATCCATTGATTTCTTCTTCAAGATACAAAATCATGCACCAACTGTGAAGAACCTATCCTGTTTTGGTGACTCCCAGGGTTCACATACTCTAGTTCAGCTCCGGGGATGGCATGCTCGTAAATATCCACCCCGGAAAATCTGTTGTAACTTGTACGCCTCACTGCAAGACCATACATTGCGAAATTTGAAGCCCTAGAGTCAAAAACACACTACGTACCACCACTAATCTTGAACTCCCCCACCGTCCATCTAACCACCCTAGACCATGCCATGATCCGGTTTAATTAGTCTGGTCTTGCAGAAACTCATGAGCTCGATCTTCATCCTCGTATATTCTTCCACCATCGGCTTCCATAAACTCACATACGCATTTATAAACCAGTTTGAAACCTTACACAAATGAGCTGCTCTCTTTTCTTTCATTTTTTGTTATTTTTCTATTTTTTCTAATCTTGAGAGCTCTAAGAAGAGCCTTTCCTTTTCTCTGCAGATGCTTGCCCCAATTTTTGCTCTGTATACGCTTAAAATTATATTTTCATAAGAGCAAAAACTAAACATTCTTTTCTCATTTGGCAAGACTAACATTTTTCCAAAATCAAAATAATATTTTCTATTATGGGCTTATATCCAATTTAAGAAAAATATGGGCTTATATTACCAAAGCCCAATTGATCATAGTATGCTACAAACCCATAATGAGAATTCACCAAACTTCTTTATCCAGAATACAACAAAAAGACCAAACATAACATCAAACTCCTTTGACATAGACACACAAAGCTTTAGCTCTTTGCTCATAACACCCACACTCCTTAGTTCAAGATCTCACCTGTAATGGGTGAAACATGTTGGTTCGTGGACTGCTGACCGTTCTTGGATCCTCTGACAACCATAGACTTTGGAGGAATCAAACCGGCCCTGAAAAGCATGTTTTCGACCGAGTCCGTTGGTTGAGCTCCAACCGATAACCAGTACCTGCAGACAGAGGGTAAGAGATCAGAGATAAATCATATGATGCAAGAGAGAATCAATTTCTTCCAACATCTGCGCTTTGGAAGATACAATTTGCAATCAGACAAAGCAAAAAACAGAGACACTCCTAGTGAATGATGCATTAGGTGTAGAGACAAAAGAACTAAGATACAAAGAGATAAGAACTTTAATGTCATCAAAACCAAAGTTACTCATCTTATGGTTGTTACTTATTACATTAGAGAGTATACAATCTAATGCATCAAATTATCTAGATGGTATCAAGGCTGTTTCATCCATATCAAATTATCACATTTTAATAATACTAAATATACACAGAAACAACAGGAAAAATGAAGAAGGTAGAATTCATACTTGATTCTGTCGAATTTGAGGCTCACTCTGTTCGCATCCTCCTTCCCTGAACAGATTACAAAAGTAAATTCATGTAAGCATAGACATTTAAAATGACTGAGGAAGGTAGAGGAAGAAGATGATTGGAACCTTGGAGTGGATCATAAAACCCTAACACCTCGATTTGTTTGCCGTCCCTCCGCGATTTGTCATCGGCGGCGACTACACGATAGAAGGGTCGGTGTTTGCAACCGAAACGCGCGAGCCTTATCTTCACCGTCATTGAAAACTGAGGTCACAAGGAGAAGAAGAAGAGTGAGGTTTTAAGCTGGGGTTTGTGTGAGTTTCACTACCCCTATCCGCATTCTATCTATATCCCATGGGGAAAAGCTAAACAACGTGCCGTTTCATTTCATTAGAAACAGCATGTTTTGCTTATTCCATGGGCTATATATATCTGGGGCCACTGATTCGTTGCAACCAAATTTATATGGTACAGATAATTTGAACTAACAGCCCATATAATGTGATTTTGATTGTATAGGCCCTATATATTAGATTTGGATTTGCAAATATTTTTTTAAAATGTCATTTTTCATTTTTATTTATGATCCACCACTTTTCCGATTAGTTGTTGTTCATTGATTCCAGCCAGAGTATTCCTAATTCTGAGATATATTTTCAGAGAAATTAGATTTGTTGGTATTATCCACCCACATTCCGATTACAAGTTCTTCATTGCGTCATTAACCGTTTTAGTAAGTTTTTATTTACTCGAGCAGAGCAGTCTGAGTCTAGGACGTAACAGCCATAAATTTTTAGAGGCATCGTATCAAGAAAGCTACGTTCATGCTCACATTGCAACAGCACAAGTAGTTTTTAAAAGATGCTTTTCAAGACATTTATTACTCAGACATGAAAAGTTATCTCAAACCTCAACCACCCACATGTCGAGTGATGCGTACATCCTACGAGAATGACTCTTCGAGCAAGCAACGTTCACAAGTTTAACAAGCCCACAAAGATAACCAGATTAACCACCACCAAACATAATGATTAGATAACCTTCACTCAGATTATCCATTTGAATCCAACATTAGTTAAAGATGCAATGCAAGATCCATAACCTCTGATAAAAGATGCGATTCATGTACAATGAAAGTTTCAGAGGAATCAGATTTTACTTAGAATCAAATGACAAAGCAATTGAACTACCATTTACACATCAACCAACCAAGAAACTGATGAAATTCTAAACCGGACTAAGACTAAGGATCTTGATTATTGAAGAAAGCATCGAGAACGAAACTTTGGAATCCACCACGATCAGCACTTGAACTTGAGGCCGAGACCACCATGCTTACCGCGAACGCAACCAGGCTTCAAGTGCGAATACGGAGACGTCTTTGAGGTCAAGACCTTCGCGATCGCTCGTTTCCCCAGTTTCCTCATCCTCTGCCTCCCCAGCTTCTTGCACACGCTACGCGGCACCAGCTCCTCGTCGAGATCATACGAATCGTCGTAGGAATCGCCGTCGTCAACAACGTGATCGCTGTCGCCGCCGTCAACAACGTGATCGCTGTCGCCGCCGTCATCGTAACAACCACCGCGGTTAGCGTAATCTCCCAACGTAATACCAAATGAATAGGTGGAACCTCCGCGGAGAAGCACCATCCGCCGCTGAGCCCATCGAAGGTGCTTATCGTCGACTTGATCGCGAACAGCATCATCATCACCGTCGTCATCGCCAGCGCCATCGAGATCCAGATCCGCGGGGAGTTCGCCAACGTCAGTCACAGGGAGAGTCTGAGGCGGTGGAGAGATGACAAAGGAAGCGTCGTCGTCAAGAGATATGACGTCATCGTCGGAGAGACTGTCGACGGAGAAGGAATCGTCGGAGTACTCGCCGTCGGAGGTGTTAACAACTTCCCAGAGATCGAGATCGAGATCGAGGTCGTCTTCGTGGTTGAGAACGAGAGGAGACATGGTGATAACCCTGGATCGATTCGCCATTTCTTCGAGATTAGTTTTCTTTTGATTTTTAATTTTAATCTGTTTTGATTGATTTTTTTCTAATGAGGAAGTTACCTCCTTTAATAGAAGCTAAAGCGGAGAGAACCACCGTGTGTTAACGTGTGGCGATTGGTAGTTTCAACTGTGGAGGATACGTAATTGAAGCCAATTATATTTCGCCACGTCGTCTTTCTTGTGCCATGTCAGCGTGGTATCAGAGTTGCCTGTGTAAAAAATTAGTAACTGGAACTGTAATTCGATCTCATCCACTAATGGTACGAATTACGAATATACCATTTCTGATTCAACAGAAAGAATATCTTTTTTGGCTTTTATATAATTTGATCGTTTATAATTTTGTTTGCAAATTAAACTCAAAAATTTCCAATTATATTTTCTTCACACTTTTCTTAAATTAAAACCACTACATATTTTAACAAAGAAAAACATTTTATAATATCACAAAATGACTTGAACTTTCTTGTTGGGCCTTGGCTTTATAAATGAATAGGTTTATAGTAAGCCCAAGTCCATCACAAATTCTTCTTCTTTACAAATTACAAGTGTCGGCTTTGGTCTAGCTTATACAATACCGTAAGCAAAAGGGCCCGTTTCTTCCTGCACTCATCATTTTCATGCCAACAAGTTTTTTTATTCTTCGAATAAACATAAAAAATGTGAACCCTCCTTGTGAGTTGTAGCTCTAGGAAAGCAAAGAGTCCTTCGTTTTCATCGATGAATGAATAAACTAAACCATTTAAAAAAAATCCTAAATTAGAATATTCCCTGGACGAATCAGATCGATCCAAATCGCAGGTGAGGGGACTCCTGCATTTTCTCCCATTTTCTTAAACCGTCTCTGAATCTCAGATCGTCGCAGGAAACAAGTCGTTGCGTTTGCGTTCGCCAACGAATCATACATTGTTATTGTCACTGAGACGCCGTCGAAAAGGAGATCGTTGTGACCTCTGAAACGATGGGGAGCTTGGGGACGTTACTGAGGTATCCGGATGATATATACCCTCTCCTGAAGATGAAGCGAGCGATCGAGAGAGCGGAGAAGCAGATCCCGCCTGAGCCACACTGGGGTTTCTGCTACTCAATGCTCCACAAGGTTTCTCGTAGCTTCTCGCTCGTTATCCAGCAGCTACGTCCCGAGCTTCGTAACGCTGTACGTATTTCTTCTCTCGATCGGTTACACGTGTGTGAGTGTATGTATATGTATGCGTTGTTGCTTGGTCAGTCAACGCATTTATTGTTCATGTTTTCGATCATTTGTTTATTCAGTACATTGGATGTACCCATGGGGAGGATTATATGTTAGAACTTAGTTCTGCAGATTGGTGTAAATTAGTTTTTAGATTATAACTTGAGCTCGCTAGTCGGTTATTAGGCACCTTTATAGGCCATGTTCGTGTTTACGTGTCACGCTCCACCTGCGACTAAGTTTACTTGTTGTGATCAAAATTTTGTTAAGTCTTAGTCGCTGTTTTTTCGGGCGACTTGAATCGGAACCTACGACTTACGACCAATTGCATGCGACAACAAAACGAACAACAATCTGCAACTGGTCGCAGCGACAGCAAAACGAACAACCAGTCTCACAGGTCGCGCGATAGATAAAAGAGCATGGCCATAGAAGATTAATGTTTAAGCGGGTGCTTAGACCAATTTTTTGAATGCTTAGTTGCGATTTTTAGAATACTGAGCTGCATAACTAGGAATCTATTTGTTTCTTATATACGTTTGTTACCACATTTGAGGCTTTAGAGGGACGTGTGACGCATAGAAGAATGTTTTAAGTTGTTTATAACTTTTCCACGTATCTTGATTCCTTTCACATGCCTATCAAGATACTTTCTGTCCAATTTGTCAGTATCTCATATTCAGTTGCCTTTTGTTTTGTTTTTTTTTGTATAGGTGTGTGTATTCTACTTGGTTCTTCGAGCTCTTGATACTGTCGGTTAGTGTTTCGTAAAACATTCCTTAGTCATATTAGATCCGTCTTCATTAGTCATGCTCCTGCGGTTAATATTTTATATATTTTTTTGGTATTATAGAGGATGACACAAGCATACCAACTGATGAAAAGCTGCCCATCCTGATTGCTTTCCACCGTCACATATACAATACTGACTGGCACTATTCATGCAAGTTTATCGAGTCTTTTAATCTTTATCTTTCATATGCTATTAATATTTTTACTGTTTAACTTACAGATTTTACTCTTTTTTTTTTTTAATTATAGGTGGTACGAAGGAGTACAAGGTTTTGATGGACCAATTTCACCATGTTTCTGCAGCATTTTTGGAACTTGACAAAGGGTTAGTTCTGATGTTTTCCCTCACACTTCTGTTCTGGCTTATAGTTTTTTTTTTTCATGTTGTTTCACGTTTATTGATTGAGTTACTGAATTTGTTGAAGTCTAATCTGCTTTCTCGCAAATTTATACCTTGGTATATGAAGGTATCAAGAGGCTATCGAGGAAATAACCAAAAGAATGGGTGCAGGAATGGCCAAGTTTATCTGCCAGGAGGTTTGTCATACAATCATCTTCGTTGCTCTCAGTTTCATTTAGAATCTCTAAAATATCAACACTTATTGTCGTGTTTCGTGAAGAACTGAAATGATTTGTGTACTAATCCAGTTTTCCCTGTTACACGCAGGTAGAAACTGTTGATGACTACGATGAGTACTGCCACTATGTTGCTGGGCTTGTGGGTTTAGGTCTGTCTAAACTCTTTCTCGCTTCAGGATCAGAAGTTCTGACTCCAGATTGGGATCATATTTCCAATTCAATGGGTTTGTTTCTTCAGGTACAACAATGTATTATGACACGTACAGTGTTTCTTTCTCAAGTTTTTTGTCATCTTTGACAATTTCAAATAATTCATAGATCATAACATTTGATCTTATTTGCAGAAAACAAACATTATTAGAGATTATCTTGAGGACATTAATGAGATACCAAAGTCTCGCATGTTCTGGCCTCGTAAGATTTGGGGCAAATATGCTGACAAGCTAGAGGTGAATAATACCATTTCTCAACCTCTCGTCTCAGGTTGGATGTTACCCATATGGCCATATTGACCATTTTCTAACAGTGTTCTTCCTTTTATGGTGAACTATATATCCCAATGTAGGACTTAAAATATGAGGAGAACTCAACGAAAGCAGTGAACTGCTTGAATGAAATGGTCACCAATGCGTTGACGCATATTGAAGATTGTTTGAAGTACATGGCTGCGTTGCGTGATCCTTCTATATTTCGGTTCTGTGCTATCCCTCAGGTCAGATTAATTAGTTTTCCTAACTAAAACTTTACTTTAGAGTTATCTACTTCTTATTGAGAATTATTTTTCTTGTTTTTCCATGTAAAACGAAACCTGCATTAATATCTCTTTGCTTGGATGTGTTTTCTTTGATCAGATCATGGCGATTGGAACACTTGCACTATGCTATAACAATGTACAATTATTTAGAGGAGTCGTGAAGCTGAGGCGAGGTAAGATGTTCTATCTTGAATTTGGTTTGCACACCTTTTTACATCATCATATCATTTAGATCTTAAGCCTTATATTTTTCATCAACAAACTTGAGAACGTGTTGCAAGAAATCTCGTCTGAAATATTGTTGAACAACTTTCAATTGTTTAGGTCTAACTGCTAAAGTCATTGATCGCACAAAGACAATGGCTGATGTCTATGGTGCTTTCTATGATTTTTCTTGCATGCTAAAAACAAAGGTATGTCATTAGCTCATCTTCTGTTATTTGACTTTTCACTCTGCTCTGCTCTAAGAAGAGGATAATAGAATTAGTATTTTATTTTAATCTACATAGGTCGACAAGAACGATCCAAATGCCAGTAACACGCTAAACCGACTTGAAGCCGTGGAGAAAGTCTGCAAAGACACTGGAGTCCTTCAAAAGAGGTGCATAATTTTCTTCTTCTTGTCTTCTCATCCTATTAGATTAATATCAGAGTAGAATAAAAGGAACATAATCTTTATATTTTTGGCTGGGTTTCTGATGAATCCTTTTCTCTCTTGCTCAGAAAATCTTATGTTAATGACGAAGGACAATCCAATGTCTATGTAAGTTACATATTCCCTTCCCTTTTCATTAGAAGTATCTATTTCTCTCTTGTTTTAATAGATACATTACTAATGGTCATCATCATCCCTCTTTCTCTACCGGAAAATGCAGATTGTGATGCTTGTGATTCTACTGGCCATAGTCTTTGCATATCTCAGAGCAAACTGAGTGATCAGTGTGGACAGTGTGATTCTTCGTAGGTTCCATTTTTATTCACGCCACTCTCTTTCCTTAGAAACTAAAATCCTATTCAAGATTGTTTTCCAGAACAAGAGAGTTTAAACTTGGTTTGATCCTCTAAACCACCATGGATTCTATTTTAGTTATCTTATCTTTTCTGTAGGTGTAATAAACGTGCGCATTTCTATTTTTCTCCTTTGTGTTTGCTTTTTGTGACCAAACATTCTTTTTCCTTTTTTTGGTTCTTTCTTTTGTCATGTTTAATAGATCTCTAATCATTTTCGTCCAAATGGATCCAAGGTTTGATTACTTGCAACCAAAAAACTCCAAATGCAACGAGTAGAAAAAAACAATCAAGAAAACAGATGTTATACGAGTTCTCAACTATGAATTAAATAATGTTATGGCACCAATATGTAGAAAAATTAATAGATTTGACTCAAATCAAATATTTTTTGTGTGAACCAAGTGACTCGAATCAAATATTGGGTTTATAAGGGCCTGACTGGTTCAACCGCAGCGGTTGCGGTTGCGGTTGCGGGAGTTTGCGGATGCGGGTGGTTGCGGTTTCTAGCGGTTTTAAGAGATTTGTACGACTGGTTCTGCGGTTAGAAATTGGTGCGTTTGCAGGATACTTATGACTGGTTAACTACCAAATGCAGCAGCAGTTAAATAATAAATTAACAAGATTTACATTTTATACAATTATAAAAATATCAAAAATAATAATATTATAATAAATATAAAATTTATATTTAGAAAGTTATAGTTTAATTTTTTTTAAAAATATAGAAAATATTTTTATTTTAAAGTTTTATAATATTAATTAAAATTTAATTGATATATTTAAGCATTTTTATAATTTCAATTTAATTTTTTTATTGAATTTTTTTTTATTTTTGTATTTATATTGTTTTGGAAAAAAAATAATTTTTTTTTGTCCTCCCGCAAACGTCCGCAACCGCAAACGCTAGATGGAACCAGCTTTTGAATTTATGAGGTTCAGAGCGATTTGGAGCGCTTTGGAGCGGTTTAGAACGGTTTGAACGATTGTTGCAAAACGCCAGCAACCGCTACCAACCGCAAAAGCTGCGTTTGCGGGTGGTAGCGGGAAAACCAGTCATACCCTAAATCACAGTAAGAGAGAGTTACAACAGTGTGAACTGGTCCCCCTCCCTTACTATCCCACAACAATTTGCTCCATACTATGTCGGCAAACAATGTTAAATCTCTCTGAGAATATAAAAGAGAAAAGAAAATATCAAGCTTACATCTTTTATTTTCAACGTTTCGCGTGAGGCACGCGGCAAGCAAAGCCTTTTTAAATGCCAAAACAGAACATAGTTGGCCCCAATAATACATGTATCACCGTGGCACGTTAGGAGTCTTACATTTTTCATTACATAAACTTTGCTGTTTTGTTCCCCCCAACGAATCCGCCATTCTTCTTCCCCTGTTTTTGACTAGAGTTTGTAAAGATGGGAAGCTTGAGTACAATTCTGAGACACCCTGATGAGATTTATCCACTCTTAAGGTTGAAACTTGCTATTATGAAAGCTCAAAATCAGATCCCTCTTGATGATCCACACTTGGCTGTCTGTTACTCATTGCTCCAAAAAGTTTCTAGAAGCTTCTCTCTTGTTATTCAACAATTAGGCACCGAGCTTCGCGACGCCGTACGTAGATTTATTGTAGAGTTTAAACTTTATTTGTCCAACTAACTTTTCCTGTGGAAATCTTTCTTTCTATATACAGCAATGCTTACATTTTAAGGTACAGTAACATTTTAACCATTTTTCTATTCATTTTTTTTTGTTATTAGGTGTGTGTGTTCTACTTGATTCTCCGTGCTCTTGATACTGTTGGTTAGTCCTTCATCTTTTGATTTTCCATCTTTCTTTTTTCAATGGCAAAAGATTACTATCATCTACTCTTTTGTTGTTATTACTACAGAGGATGACACAAGCATACCAATCGAGATCAAGGTGCCTATTTTGCTAGCTTTCCACCGTCATATATACGATCGTGACTGGCATTTTACATGTAAGTAAGAAGAGCCTCTTACACATCTTAATATTTTTCAGTTGCAGATGTTTATTTTTTACTTAATCTACTCTTAAATCGATTTTAGGTGGTACAAAGGAGTACAAGGTTCTAATGGACCAGTTTCACCATGTTTCTGCAGCTTTTCTGGAACTTGAAGAAGGGTTAGTTAGTTATTTAGTTCTACTGAATTTTTAGAATCTCTTTCCGGCCATATAAAAAAATATTATGTTGTTTTCTTAACTTATATTAAAGGTATCAAGAAGCTATTGAAGATATAACTAAAAGAATGGGTGCAGGAATGGCCAAATTCATTTCCAAGGAGGTTTGTGATACAAAGACTCTTTGTAATTTTTAATGTTGTTCGTTTCAGTTACAACTTACAAGTCTTTCAATGATTAACTTAGTATGTTAAGAGCTAGAAGTGGATTTTGGTATGGACAGGTTGAAACGGTTGATGATTATGATGAATACTGCCATTATGCTGCTGGACTTGTGGGTTTAGGTTTGTCAAAACTCTTGCTCACTTCAGGATTAGAAACACTGACTCCAGACTGGCAGCAGATTTCCAATTCTACAGGTTTATTTCTCCAAGTATGTATCAGCATCACAATATGACATTTTTTTATATCTTTTTCTTTTTGTAACACTACATTTTTTTTATATATTTTTGTAATATTTTGGTTAAAAGAAACTGTTGTCTTATTTGCTAGAAAACAAACATTATCAAAGATTACCTTGAAGACATTAATGAGATACCAAAACCGCGCATGTTTTGGCCTCGTGAGATTTGGGGAAAGTATGTTGACAAGCTCGAGGTGCTTACATCTCACTCTCAAGCTCTCATCTACACAGATCTCTTTTTTAAATCTTATAAAAATGCCAATGCAGGACTTAAAAAATGAGGAGAAATCAACAAAAGCAGTGCAGTGCTTGAATGAAATGGTCACTAATGCATTGATTCATGTTGAAGATTGTTTGAAATCTATGGCTGGATTGCGTGATCCTGCAATATTTAAGTCTTGTGCCATCCCTCAGGTTAGATAATAATGTTACCTTTACTTTAAAAGATCTCGTTGAGATGTTTGAATATTGTTTTCTCCTCTGCATTGATATTGAATATATTTTATTTTTATCAGATTGTGGCGATGGGAACACTTGCATTGTGCTATAACAATGTACAAGTATTTAGAGGTGCCGTGAAACTGAGGCGAGGTAAGATGTTTTTTAAATCTCGAGCTTGCTCATGCAATCTTTAAAACACATTAGTCTGTGAGTCAACTGATATACTGACAAAAGATTTGTTTCTGTTGTAATTAGGTCTAATTGCCAAAGTGATTGATCGCACAAAGACAATGGGTGATGTCTATGGTGCATTCTATGATTTTTCTTGCATGCTAAAAACAAAGGTATATTTTCCTGTGCTACGTGATCTTGATCATCTTCTCGTTTGAATTTGATATTTGCAGGAAATTTCTCGAATATATTAGTATATTTCGTGTTTATGTTGGTTTGTATATTGTTTAATAGGTGGACAAGAACGATCCAAATGCCATGAAAACACTTCAACGACTGGAAACCATTGAGAAAGTCTGCAGAGAAAATGGAGACCTTCACAAGAGGTGACCTCTTTTTCTTCTTGGTTTCTTTTCTTCTTATTTGAAGTTCTAATTAATCTTATCTCTCTCTTTTTTTCTGGTTAGAAAATCTTATGTTAACGACGAAACACAATCAAAGGCTCTCTTGGTAAGTTAATTTAATCATGTTTTCATCAAAATAAATATATAACCTCTAATAGCATAGTTTACTGATGAACCTTCTCTGTATACGGAACTTGCAGTTTTTAATGCTTGTTCCCCTACTGGCCTTACTAGTTTTAGCGTATCTAAAACACACACATATTAACGCAAGTGACTGACTCTTTAACTTAGTCAACTCGAGATCCTGAGAACATGATGAACATAATATCTTGGTTCCTCCAAGATTTTATCAAACTCTCTTTTCTTGTCAGTCCTTTTAGAGGACTTCTTTTGCTCTGAATGCATGAGATTGTATTTACTCAGTACCTTCTTTTTCTTGTTTTATCAGATACAGTTTGAAAAACTTGCCTTTCTTCATGTAATCTTTCCCTTGTGTATGTTAATGTTAAGTATGACACTGAATGTACAAACACAACATGAACCAGAAATTTGTAAAATCAATATTTGAAAAAAGAATCACTATGTGAGAGTAACTGGACAATTGCAACAGATAAAATCCAAAAAAAAAAAGGAAATGTATTCACATATGAATATAGGCATTAACATCAAATGCAAAAGACATGGATCCAAATCCAATATTGAGATAATACATAAAAATTGAACTCTTGTTCAACTGGGCATCATTATCAGATTCACAAAATCACAGAACTCTTGCATCAGCTCTTTATCCTCATTAACATGGACTTCTGGTGAATCTTTTTTTTCTCTTTCCACATAACACACATAACACACACAACTCTTCTACAAAACCAAAATCAGTTCCATAACCAGCAAAGGGAACCACAACGTTACCTTCCAATTTTCTCAAAAGACTTCAGAGACTTTGCTAGCAAGAACTCGTTCCCTTCTTTCGATGTACTCATAAGGGAACCAACCCGCTTTGCCTTTGCATTCACCTTCTGCCCATCCGTTGCCTGTAACCTGACATTGATCATCAACCAGACAAATGTATTATCATCATACAATCAATCCTGAAAAACTGTATCGGTTAAACGTAAAGGAGACATTGTTGGGTTTACTGTCAAACCTTTCTAACAACAACGTATTCACCAGCTGTTAAGCTCAGCTCGACATCTGTCACACCGTGATATGGGAACAAGACCTGAAAAATGTTTTATCAAAGAGATTAGCATACCTCTCCTAAGAAATCTACATGTAGTCTTTCAAGGCTGAGTAGCATACCTCTCCCAAGAAGTAACCCATGCTATCTGTTGATGTGTCATGCATGTGAGATGCAAACACTCCATTCGCTTCCTCATACGATGGAGGTGGCGGCATATTGTCTGCATTTGAGGAGGGAGTAGTGGGGGCTTCAATACGTTGCCTCTCAGATACCATCTGTACGTTCAAACAATGTTCAATTTTGCCCTTAGTTGACTAATATACTTATGTACTGACTGTTACTAATGAACACCAACCTCTCCTTCGAGCTGATCAAGTATCTGGAGGACTCTTTGATGGTAGGCACGTTCAGATTCAACCTTGATATAAAGAAGTACATATAGGTAAGTAAAATCAAAGTTAACCTTAAAAGGGAGCTTTTAAGTAATCACGCTACCATTGATATAAGTCGTTCAAGAGTCAATTTTTGTTGTTGATCCTCAACGGAAGATAAAGCAGAAGCGGCTTCCTTCCCCAATGTTGTCATATTTGCTTTTAGGTCTTGAAGTTTCGCTTCTGCAGATTCTAGTTTCGTCAAGATGTCAGGATGGCCTTGTGACTCCCTCGCCTTTGCTTGGCGTCTGGCAACTTCTGTCGCCTGTTAAGATTTAAAGCGAGTGCATGAGTAAACACACACATTCCTATGAAAGACAGTCAAAATGCTTCATGGTACCTGAGCTTCAGCTTCTTGGCGAATTCTGTCATAACGTTGAGCAAGATGTCTAGCATCCTCCAATGGAGCTCCCATGACCATTGCCCTTAATGGCTCAGCAACCTAAAAGTTTCAGATTGAGATGTGATTGTAGTAGCTAAATTGCAATAAAGGAAGAAGGAAGCAAACATCATGAATCTAATAGACTTAAAGGATCATCTATAGATACATGTAAAAAATCCAGCTAAAGCAAGAAGTCATTCCATTGGAAAGTAATTCTTTGTGTAGTTATATCAAATGCAATTATGCAAAATATATGACTTGAGATGTACTAAAACTTAGCTCTTTGATGGAAGATGAGAAAGACAAACCTGTGTGCCGAGAGCCTTCAACATATTGCCACGCTCTTTCTCCATCTGTGCACGAGCACGGCCATAGCTGAGTGCAGCCCTAGTCAAGACGTTACCATTTGTACATGTGTTTTCTGAACCATATTTCCTGCTATCCTCAGACAGTTTCGTCCCTGAGGAACAATAAATGAGTGAAAAATTCTTCCAGAAAATCTACGTATATAACAGACATTATAAGATACTTTTAGTCAACACTCAAGGGGAAACAAATCACCTATTTCAACTTGTTTGGATCCGGTGACTATATAACCTTCCACCCCACGAACAATATCTCTTTGGTAATGCTGGAAAAAAATGAAGAACGCATGAGTCCAAACTGATAGTGTACAAAACTTCAAACAGTCAAAAGGCTTTAGAAGAAGAAAAACGAAAAACCTTGGCAGCACGGGTGGATATGTAAAGCTTCTCAAGCTTCTGATGCTGATGAAGCTCAGCATTATCCGATAAACCAGAGCCATGTCCTCCTCCTCCAAATTGCTTGAACACAGCCTTAAACCATTAAATTCCACAAAACTAAGTCAGTGCACACTACTTAGCCAACAAAACAACATTAACATAGTTTGAAACACAAGCATCAAACAAAAAGCATAACATCAAAAAGCAGGAGTCAGGAGATGTTATATGCAACTCTCCGTGGCTACATCATTTCTACATTCAGTTGCTAATATCTATAAAACCAAGATAATCAAAAAAAAAATCATCAATAACTTAAGATCAAGACATCATCAAACCAAATACCAAATTATGCAGAAGACTGAAACAATCCCAATCTCACATCGAATCCATTGCTCATTAAGTCAAAGACTTATCGATCCAAAATTAAAAAAGGTAGCTCCTTTCGTCATTTGATTCACCAGAAACCAACAGAACCAGATAAATACAAATGGGCAATCTAAGAAACGGGATCTAAACAAAGGGGGAAGATAAAGTTTGAAAATTTTCATTTTGACCTGCTGCTGTCTCGCGACTTGTTCCCTCAGCCTGCTCGCTTGTTTCCGTATCGCATCCATTTCTCAAATCTGATCGCAGCTCTTTCTCCTTCGAGTTCCCCCTCCGATTACGAGCTCGGAGATTCGAAATCGCGAAATCGCGTTGGCCTCCCCCAATAAATTTATTTCTCTGCTTTCGAATTCTTTATACACTAAAAATAAAATCAAGTAAAGTCTCTGTTTCAGAAGGAAGTTTCCAAAAGTTAGTGTACTGGACTATTAAGGCCCAGTGGGCTTGCGAATAAAATCCAGTATCTATAAGTTTATTTTTAAATAAACAAAGAGAGTCTCTGTGTTAGACCGAAGGTCTCAAGAGTTGGTGTATTGGGTTATTAAGGCCCATTGGGCTTGCAAGTCAAATCCAGTAGCTATAAGTTTATTTAAAAAAGCGAGGGGAAACAAAGCTGGGCCGTGCGAAACCTTAGATACATATATAAAACTAGAAGCCCTAATATATTTAGGTCTTTCTATCTCAGTTGTTGAAGCCGCTTCTTCATCATCCTCTAGTCGTCAGCACCTTCTGAAGATCCATAACCATGGCTGTTGGGTATGCTCCTCTACCTCTCTTACCCACGTTACTGTATCTGAATCTCTCTCTCATTCTATAGGAAGAACAAGAGGATCTCCAAGGGTCGTAAAGGAGGCAAGAAGAAGATGTAAGTAAAAACATTAACATTATCCCTCTGATTAAAAAGTTTTCATTTTTTAGTTATGTTTGAGTTTGAGTTAAAGTTTGTAACTTGATGATGCAGTGTTGATCCTTTCTCCAAGAAGGATTGGTATGACATCAAGGCTCCCTCTAACTTCAAACAGAGAAATGTTGGCAAGACTCTTGTTTCAAGGACTCAGGGTACCAAGGTAATTTACTTTAGTTAATAGAGATTAGTCGAGAAAGGAATTAGCTTTTTTGGTTGGTTGCATTGTGATTCGTGTGTGTGTGGTTTCAGATTGCCTCTGAGGGGTTGAAACATAGAGTTTTTGAGGTTTCACTAGCTGATCTCCAAGGTGATGAGGATCACTCTTACAGGAAGATTCGTCTCAGAGCTGAAGATGTCCAGGGCAGGAATGTCTTGACCCAGTTCTGGGTATGTTGTAGTAACTTACTATCTTACAAAAGTTTTGATTTTTTTTTTTGCAAGTAGTTGAACAATGTAAAACATTCTTTGTAGGGTATGGACTTCACAACGGACAAGCTGAGGTCGTTGGTGAAGAAGTGGCAGACGTTGATTGAAGCCCATGTCGATGTGAAGACCACTGACAGCTACACCTTGAGGTTGTTCTGTATTGGTTTCACCAAGAGGCGTGCTAACCAGGTCAAGCGTACTTGTTATGCTCAGTCCAGCCAAATCCGCCAGGTAACGTTAACATTTATCAAAACCATATGCTTAAGATGGCTCCTGTTGTTGACATATGGTTTTGTTGGGATTGTTTTAGATCCGCAGGAAGATGAGTGAAATCATGGTGAAGGAGGCTTCGTCTTGTGACCTTAAGGAGCTTGTGGCCAAGTTCATCCCTGAGTCCATCGGGAGAGATATTGAGAAGGCAGTGCAAAGCATCTACCCGTTGCAGAACGTGTTCATCCGTAAAGTTAAAATCCTCAAGGCTCCCAAGTTTGACCTTGGAAAGCTCATGGAGGTGAGTATTGATATCACACTAATGTCTTGGTCTTGACTATGAAGAGAGTTGAATCTTACTTTGTTTTGTTCTGTTTCTTGTTAGGTGCATGGAGACTACACAGCAGAGGATGTTGGTGTGAAGGTAGACAGGCCAGCTGATGAGGCAACGGCTGAAGAGCCAACTGAAATCATCGGAGCTTAGAGGATTATAGATTTGTTTCTTTTTCGTTTGGAAAAAAAACTAATGTTTATGTCGCCATTTTTGTGGAGTCTCTGTTAAGAGAACTCTACTCTGGCGACTGGTTTTGAACACAGTATTTTTTTTTTTGTATGGATTCTCCATTTAGTGCACTATTCTTCCTCACCTTCAATTTCTATTCTTCAATCCATAGTTTCTTAAATTTTATTTATGAATAATTGACAACTTCAACTCATGAAGGATATATGCAGAAATTATTTACGGTGATGATGAGACTAAATACTTTGAACACAAATAATACAAAGATCACTCACTCGAGAACTACTTGCACTGATTATACACAGATTTGAAGCTGTTCCATTACCTTAATGTGATAAAAACATACTAAACAAAAAAGCAGAAAAAGGGCGATGATGCAAATGGAGTAGAGTAAGAGGAAAATGTGACACGTTCACCTTTTGCCCCCATTCCACTATCGTCACTTCTCACCATACCAGCCTGTTCCCTCTTTTCTTATTGACATTATCTTACGTTTTGCCTCTTATTTTCCCAAAAATGTAAACCAGCCATTGGTATACACTAGCTTTCGAAAAAAAAAGGTTAAAGATACATGAATTTGTATAAAGAAGTATACGAATATAAGTATAACACCACCACCCAAAGTTGGCAAAAAAAAATCAGTACCAAACTAAGTGATCGTAACTACTCGTTCATAAAACCAAAAAAAAAAGATTCCAAATTAGGACACCTCAGTTTTAAAGCAGTAAGATTCTGACTTAATATTTGGCGATGATTATATTAATTCAGTTTCTTAAACATAAACTAAGAATGCAGTTAGGCGTAGATCTTCATAAGCCACGTAGTATTGTCGGTTGTCGAATCGTCTATGTAATCTTTCTCGTATCGTAATTGTAATATCTTAATAAATCAGCGTCAAAAAAAAAACATAAACTAAGAATGAAAGACTGCATAATTGAAAGGAAAATACTTTATAATGACATGTATTTTTTTATTAAAAAAAAAGATTGTTAAAGGAAGTTGGCTATAGTGGTCGCTTTGGTGAACTCCACTCCAACGGTGGTTTGTATCTTCTTCATTCCCATCACTACCACAATCCACACTCTTCTTCTGCTTCTTCTCTTTTGCGTAGTGGTGTGTTAAAGAACTTTTTATTGTTGAAAAAAACTTAATTATGTTTCCTTTAGTTGAGCTTTGTATATATGCTGTTTTTGGGGTTGAAGAAGTGTTTAAATTGAAGTGTGTTCTTTGATTTAAATTTATATTGTACTATATTAAGAAAAAAATTGAAATAACATTTCAACCGTTTTAATAGTAAGCAGCATTTCGTAAGAAGACATGGTCAACTCTTTTGACAAGATCAAGCTAAATTGGCAATGATATAACCCTTTACATAATAATTTTTAAAATAGCTATATTATAAAAATCAAGAATTCAATCAAAGTGTATTGAATAATGTGAAACGGAGCTGACTTATCAATTTTCTGACGAAAGATAAGCCCAAGCCAAACATCCACGTACAGAAATCATTGATTAGGTCCAAAGAAAATGAAAAAAAAAATCATAGGCTGTAACTGGATTGCATTTTTTATGAATGGAATCATGTGGAATTAGTCATTCATGAGCATTCCAGAAAAAAGTTACCAGTTAAGTGGAAAAAATTAAAAAATTGATTCCATTAATTCCTGTGGGATAACTGAAAAAATTTGTGAATCACGTTAAAAACCATTCATAATAAAAAAGTTAGAGGAATGAAAGGAATGCATGGAATGGATTAACTTAAATATAATTAAAAAATAAATACATATATCATTCCATTAATTCCTCAAATTATCTCTATTCCATTCTATTTTATTCCATTAATTCCAATTCCATTTATTCCATTCATTCCTAAAATGAGTTACCAGTTACAGCCAACGTTTTCTTCATTTTTGTTACTTTGGAAAAAAACAGAACATAAGAACAAGTAATTAACTATATCTATATATATATATATATATATATATATATATATATATATATATATTTTTTACCAAAAAAAAAAAAAAAAAAAACTATATCTATATAGAGTAGCAGCAACAGCCAAAGCTGCAAATAATAAATTATTTTTAGAAATAGCCATACCCATTTATATACTATCTAATGAATTCTTAACAAATTATTTACTCAAACAAACCAAATATATACAAAAGATACAATTATAACATGTTTTGTAGACAATGTGAAAATTCAGAGGCTAAAAAGAAACCAAATACAATACTAACATTTCCTTGGGAAGAGCTTTACAAATAAAACCAAGTTATGGATATGGGCAGTGGTTTGATGAATGGAGCCCAGAGTATTATGACGTTAATTGTTCAGTCTTGGTTTGTTTAGTCTACGGTCATATGCTAAATAGTGTAATTATTATAGAAATAAAAGCGATGGCTCAATGGATGATTTTATTTATTAAAAATGGATTAGACTTAACCCTGATTTTGAAGAAATAAAGGACACATCATTTTACACCAAAATGAAGAGGCAAATAAAGAAGACGTAAAGCATTGATTCCCAAACTCCAATCCTAAGAACCATACATGAAAGAAGATTTTGTAATATTCCACAAACTGTAAACCATTAAGAAAAAAAAAGAGCTTTAACTTTAGGAATTGGAAGCACATCACCCACAAAACACAAAGTCTCTGTTTCACCTTTTAACCCATTCAAGAATTTTCCTTTAATTTCAGTGCCCCCTCTTACTTTGCTTATTTATCTATCTATCTCTCCTCCTCTGTTTCTTCGCCTTCTCTCAGCTTTTCATCTTTATCAGGTAAAGATTATGATAAGCATATCCCTGCACATATCTCTCTCTTTCTAATTTAACAAAAAAAGTTTGCATGCGCAGACGGTTTTGTATATCATAAAGTTTAGCTTTCTTTAGCTACTTTTTTGCTATGTTATATGTATAGTTCATGGTTGTTGTAATATTGAGAAGTAAGACCATGTTAAGTGTTGAAACTTAAAAGATTTTTATATGTATGTGTGTACGAAAGAAAGAAAGAGTGAATGGAGCTGTGGACAGAAGCTAGAGCCCTAAAGGCAAGTCTAAGAGGAGAAGCTATCAAACATCAAGTGATTGTGTCTGAGGAACTAAGCAGAACTTCTTCTGCTGAAGATTTCTCCGTTGAGTGTTTCCTCGATTTCTCAGAAGTTCAAGAAGAAGAAGAACTGGTCTCTATTTCTTCTTCACAAGAAGAACAAGAACAAGATTGTTGTAACACTAGTTCACAGCCTTGCATTTTTGATCAACTTCCTTCTTTGCCGGTAAATTTAAATGCCTTTTTCTTGTAATTAAAAAAATTTAGTTGAATTTTTATTTATTATTTTCTGATTTTTTTAGGATGGAGATGTTGAAGAGCTTGAATGGGTATCTCGTATTGTTGATGATTGTTCATCACAAGAAGTCTCACTTCTCTTCACACAAACCCACAAAACCAAACCAAGCTTCTCATCTCGAATTCCGGTTAAACCAAGAACCAAACGGCCTCGGAACAGCTTAACCGGCGACAGGGTCTGGCCACTCGTTTCAACCAACCAACATGCAGCAGGAGAGCAGCAGTGGAGGAAGAAGAAGAAACAAGAACCGGTCATTGTGTTTCAACGAAGATGCAGCCATTGTGGGACAAACACCACACCGCAGTGGAGAACCGGTCCGGTCGGTCCAAAAACCTTATGTAACGCATGTGGAGTTCGGTTCAAGTCCGGTAGGCTATGTCCGGAATACAGACCGGCTGATAGTCCGACGTTCTCTAATGAGATTCACTCAAATCTTCATAGGAAGGTTCTTGAATTGAGAAAGAGTAAAGAGTTGGTTGAAGAAGAAACAGGTGAAGCTATTACTAAAACAGACCAAGTCAAATTTGGCAGCCAAAGTGGTAGAGAAGACTTAGGTAAAATGTAAACCTACTTTTTTTTAGCATTATCTCTAGTGTTGTGTAATTTTAACAACTTGCTTCATTACATTGGAGGCTGTTTTGGAATTAGTCTATAAAAAATGGGTTTCTCTATAAAACAAGATTATGTAATTTTTAATGATGTGAGAGACCACCACCACTACGTACTTAGAATGATTTTGGTCCATGTGAAGTGGTATAGACTTTTTGTAAGTATGTGGCAAACTGTAATAGCTAATACTTTATAGTTATATTTTGTATATCATCTATCATGACCAGAGATTTTCTATCTCATCTAAATAGTAAAATGATTCTCCTTGGCAAAGCAACACAAAACGCAGACCATTTTACAAGCATAAAATGTTGTAATTTTAGACTGGTGACAACATGATTAACAACACATAATAGCGTGCACACATAATATACTGACTTTGATCTTTTAACTTCAAGTTCTTACTTTATATAATCTGCTACATAGAGACGTACAATAGAAGGACCACAGTTCCATGCATGGACCCTTTGGTCGGTAGTTTCAAAAAGGTTCTTTCATAAACTAAATATCAAGAGAAGAGTAGCTTTATCACGTGCAATCTCTCTCTGGTCTTCCCCAAGCGTATACATTACTCAAGAACTCTAAATCATGTTTTGCTTGGTTTCTCCAAGAGAACTCTTCTCACAACACGTGATCTAACATTTTTGATACTTTGTTCCTAAGACTAGCTCAACAAAAAAAAAAGATGCTACAAGAAATCGAATGAAATGTTAATTATAAAAGTCAAAGTGGATACTTGCGTTTCTCGTGGATACTTTGTTCCATTTCCAATTTGTTACAAATAAGCGTATTGCCAACAATCCGTTGTAGTCTAGCTGGTCAGGATACTCGGCTCTCACCCGAGAGACCCGGGTTCGAGTCCCGGCAACGGAGTTTACTTTTTACAGTGTATATTGGTTTGGGGCCCAGTCTATTTAAACAACATTCCTTTTTGCACCATGTTTGGGTTCAATTATTCATCTGATCTCATGTTGTTCTTTAAACCCGTTACGTTTGGGCCAAATATTCCAATCACTAGCCCATCTAAAACTTTCTCCTCTGTCCCTCTAACTGGTCCAGAAGGTTAGAAAGAGAGTGTAGTCAGAGACTCGAAATCAAAATCGGGAATCAGAAAACAAAAAAAAATGAGCGGAGTATCATCGGCGGCGTATTTCGCGCGGCGAGTGGCGCAGAAGGAGAGGGTTCGAATCCTCTACCGACGCGCTCTCAAGGATACTCTCAATTGGGCTGTCCATCGCCACATCTTCTACCGAGACGTAAGTTATTCTCATTTCACCGATCTCGCTAGCGATTTGGGTTTTTTGATTCGTCGATTTTTCGTTCCCTTTATCAGGCTTCTGATCTGCGCGAGAAGTTCAATGCTAATCAAGACGTGGTAAGTGTTATTATACTCTCTCTTGTATGTATGAAGTCTTGTGTAATGTTAATTGCTTTGTTTCGCACGTGTGAACCATGCCGATGTTCCATAACTTCTCGTGTTGAGTTTGGTTTTACACTCGTAATGATTACAATCTAGAACGAACTCTGCTTTTTCTTGAGATCAGTTAGCTTGTTATTATAATGATAGTGAATTTTACTTTTTGAGTATATTCAGGGCCGGGGCTTTTGGCTATTTTTGTAAAGATTTCATTAAAAAAAAATTAAAGAAAATTTGGGGGCCTTTTTAAAAAATTTAGGGGCCTATGTATACGTATTTTTTTTCAAAAAATTTGGGGTTCCTAGGCCAATGTTTCATATGGCTTTGCCCAGGACCGGCTCTGAGTCGATTTGCCTTTGATTGGGGGAATATTTGTAGGAGGATGTTGACAGAATCGACAAACTGATTGCTCATGGTGAAGCAGAGTACGACAAGTGGCGCCACCCTGATCCTTATATCGGTATATAGCATCTTTAAACCAATTAATGAGAATACTCATGGTAGATTTCACTGGAAGGCATCTCATGTTAGAGAACAAGGACGATCTACTTCTTCTTGAGTTGGATTTTAAATGACCTCCCACGTTTTTTTTTTTTTGGTAGTTCCATGGGCACCTGGTGGCTCAAAGTTCTGTAGAAACCCCACTCCTCCTGCTGGGGTAATCTTTCTTCTAAACACTTATCACTTTCTTATTCACAAGTTCTTATCTTCTTGTGTGGCTGTTGCAGATTGAGATTGTGTACAACTACGGTCAAGAAGACAACCCTTAATCCTTGGTTTCCATATTTTTTCATACCCATCAATAAAGTAAGTTGGGATCATTTATCAGATGCTCATGTTGCATGGTTAAATAGTTTCGTTTCAGTCTCATAAAATGTCCCATAAGACATATGCCCAGCGGGAACCACTAAGTTGTTCAATTTTCAATGGTGTTTGTTATCCTACTGCAGATTGAAGCATCCCGGGGTGGCTTATGTTTCAGAAGATTTATTTATTGAAGACTTTCAAGGTTGACCAATTGTAGTTTTCAAAGGTGTTTCGTTCCAGTAAGACACTCTTGTTTCCAACTTGGTTTATATTACCATGTGTATCATGGATGTTCCGACCATGAAAAACTTTGTTTTTACTTTGGCTTTTTTTTTTTCATAGCGAAATGAGGCCGGTTTAAACTGAACAGAACTTTGGATACCATGGCTGGCTCACACATTGTTTGTTGGTTTTGTCTCCTCTTTTGATAAATTGCTAACTAAATTGAAAATAAATAAAATAAGATACAAAAAAATCCTAATTTTTACAAAAGGACTTTACACAAATACAACCATGTATCTCGTCATATGATTATCATGTTATTCCAATAATTTATTGAAGAAACTTAAAATGATAATTTAACTACAACAACGAACCACAAGACCAGCTTTCTCGCACTCATATAGGTTGTCGCCGCAGTATTAAAAGCCGAGGTTATTGATCGCAGTTGAAAGAGAGTTACTCATTCATGCCCTCCTCGGTCGCGAGATACGGCATGTTGTGGAACGAACGGTCGAGACAAGCAGCCACATTCTTGTACTCATCATCTTCTTCTTTTTCTTCACCACCTCTTTTGGTATGCATTACTTCCTCTGCTCTGTGCTTTAGTGTCTGAAGCATTAGCTCAGGCTCATGCTGCACTGCTCGGAGAACATCAGAAGAGGACTGACCAGGCACGGCTCTGGTCACTACAAAACTATGTGGTCCATCGTTCTGCGAGACACGGACAACGCTTAGCCCGCCAAACAGATTATAGACTCCACCCATAGACTCCTCATAAGCCCCTCCAAGGAATAAACCCAAAAAGTACCTTCCATTATCTATCTCGTGCAACGGCAAGCTAGACTCGCCGCCTATGAACTTAACGATCTTCCCTTCACTGTCACACGTTATATCAGACAAGATCCCACAAGCCTTAGGCTCTTGATCGAGCTTATGGATAGGAGCGATAGGAAACAGGTGTCCCATCCCCCAGTGGCTAGAAGTCGAAGTGAAAATCGATAGGTTGATGTTGTAAGTCTGAACCGGATCCGACCTGCCTATAGCCTTCAAAACCCATTCGCATAACCCATCAATAGAACCTAACTGCTCGATGTTCAAAACGCCATCTTTGAAACCTTCAGCACATCTCTGTTTCAGCTGGTCCACGTACAGTAGAGACTTTTCTTGGTCTCCACGCATCACAGCCGTGTATAGATCTTCCTCACCTTCGAGCAGTAACTGAATATCATCAGGCTTCGGTTGGTGAGCCATTGGCTTAACAGCTTCAAAGATCAACACAGAATGATGAGAGACTATTGCTCTCCCACTTTCACTGCATATCACCGGATGTTTTACCGATCTCCGGTCACATACATACCTGCAAAATATTATCATAATTAATTACCGTAAAATATTACAATATATAGTTATTTTTGTAAATTATTAGTTTCTTTTTGTATTTTATTTATTTGGTATAGATCATTGCAAAGCAAAATGTACCATATAGGTTTATTTTAGTATAAAGTTTTCTTTATCCATTTTAAAATAATAATAGACTAAGGGAAAGTAATCACTAATCACAATGATATGAAAGGTGATTTGGATGTAGGAATAGTATACTATATTACAATGATTATCTTACAAAAAAACAATAAGAGAAAAAAAAGAAGAAAGATTACTCAAAGATTTTTTAACATGGATATAATTTGCATTGCAGTTAGTTGATTTTAAAATCTTCTCTATTAAAAGAGAAATACCATTTTTATCTACCATAAAAAAGTCATACTAGCCTTATTAGGTTCATTTATTTAATTATTTATATTAATCTATTCAATATACAAAGATATTAATAATAAATCAATTTTAACTGTAAATTTATATATTTTTTTAGTTATAACAAAATGTTGAGAAAAAATCTAACAAAATCTTTCTATAAATTTAAAATATTTTATTTAAATTAATACCATTGATTAAATTCGTAATTAATAATATATACTATTATACATTAATTTAAATGAACTTTTCTTATAAAACAAAAATAAAATAAAAGTGTATGATATTTTTCAAATTTTATAATTAATTATATTCTATATCTTCTTTATTAAAAGAAATACTATAAAAATTCATACTAGGTCTATTTCATCAATTACATCTATTTGAATATTTAAGTTAACATTTCTAAAAAATCTTATAAACTATATAGATATTAATAAATAAAATTTAACTGTAAATTTAAATTTTATTTTTACTTATAACAATATGTTGAAAAAACTAACAAAATCTTAATGAAATTTTAAAATATTTTTAAATTAATGCAGCGATTGATTTCATAATTAATAATATAATATTATTATAATTTATTTAATTATAAAATCCCACAATATACTAAAATAAATAAAATAGAAACTTAAATTATGCTAAGAAAATATCAGTTTTATAGTATAACTAAGGGCCTGACTGGTTCAAACGCAGCGGTTGCGGTTGCGGTTGCGGGAGTTTGTGGATGCGGGCGGTTGCGGTTTCTAGCGGTTTTAAGAGATTTGTACGACTGGTACTGCGGTTAAAAATTGGTGCGTTTGCGGGTGACTTATGACTGGTTAACTACCAAATGCGGTAACAGTCAAATAATAAATTAACAATATTTACATTTAATATAATTATAAAAATATCAAAAATCATAAAATTATAATAAATATAAAATTTATATTTAGAAAGTTATAATTTTAATTTTTGAAAATTTATTGAAATTGTTTTTATTATAAAATTTTATAATATTAATTAAAATAAAATAGATATATTTTAATATTTTCATAATTTCAATTTTAAATTTTTTATTAAATATTTTTTCTTTGTATATATATTGTTTTAAAAAAAAAGAAAAAAATTTTACCCTCCCGCAACCGCCCGCAACCGCAAACGCTAGCTGGAGCCAGCTTTTGAATTTATGAGATTCGGAGCAGTTTGAAGCGGTTTAAGGCGATTTGAGTGATTGTTGTAAACCGCCGACAACCGCTACCGACCGCAAAAGCTGCGTTTGCGGGTGGTAGCGGGAAAACCAATCGCCACCTAAATAAAATTTTAAAATGTATTGTATTCAGTTTGTAAAAATTAGAAAAAATGAAAGAGATTTTCAATTTTTTTATTTCATACTATGAACTTATTTTACCAAACTCGAAAATATATTAATGTATAATAACAATTAATAATAAAGTAAAATATATAAAAAAAATCATTATACATTAATAATATCGAATAAGAAACATAACCAATAACATTATAGATTCACATAATATATAACACTAAAATGTAAATATCTTTTAAAATTTTGCAATGGTATCCGTTATATATTTATAAAATGAAAATCTACCCGCACGGATGTGCAGGTTAAAAATCTAGTTTTAAATTATGATCACAGCGAAGAAGTTTTTAAAATATTAGTAGTAATATAGGTTCAAGTGACAACAAATTTTCAAAAAGTGTAACTTCTCAATAGATTATATAAAAGAATATTTTGTAAACATACCCTTATATGTAGAATAATCTGCCCTAAGCGAATGTTGAAAACTTTGCTGGGTACCTGATGGAAGCTACAACAGCTTCAGCATACTCCTCGAGTGTATAAGCAACCGAGATATCACCTTCTCCAGACTTAGACCCGTCATAGTCAATCCCCAAACCACCACCAACATCAATAACTCTCATATGTGCACCAAGACGCACAAGCTCACAGTAAATCAGAGCAGCTTCGGAGACGCCATCAGATAGCAAAGAAGTCGTTGGAATCATTGAGCCAATGTGAAAATGCAAGAGCTGGAGGCAGTCAAGCATACCAGACTCCCTAAGCTTCGCCACGACACAAACAATCTGAGCACTTGTCAATCCAAACTTTCCCTTTTCACCTGAATTCGACCCGTAATAATTTGTTTGTTTGGTTCTCAGCTTAGCTCTTAACCCAATGACAGGCCTCACGTTCATCTTCTTGCTAAGGTCGATAACAAGATCAAGCTCATGTTCTTGCTCGAGCACAATCACTGTGTTGAGCGCAAGCTTTCTACCGAGGAGAGCCAAGGATACATACTCAGCATCTTTGAAGCCGTTACAGATGAGAAAGGCCTCAGGGTTGCCTTTACACAAGCAACTCATAGCTAAAAGGATCTCCGGTTTACAACCAGCTTCCAAACCAAACCGGAAAGGAGAACCGAAATTCACGATATCCTCCACAATGAACCGGTCCTGGTGGCATTTAACCGGATAAACACCTTGGTAATAAGAACCGTACCCCTGAGACTTTACCGCGGAATCGAACGCGGACTGGAGACACTCGAGCCTGTTCTTTAAAACGTCAGGGAACCGTACGATGAGAGGAAGCTGCAGCCCTAAACCACCGGAGGCTTTCGGATGAGTCAAATGCTTAACTACTTTGAGGAGATCGATGTCTTGGTGAGGCAGAGTGTCGGAGCCATGAGGACGAACGGAGATGTTACCGGAAGAGTTGGCGGTGAAATAAGGAGCTCCCCAACCGTCGATGCGGTAGAGAGAGGCGGAGAGAGAGGGATTCCAACGGGAAGAGCTGTCAGAGGAGGAGGAAGTTGGTGACGCCGGGGTAAACACGTCAGCAGGCATCTTTCCAGAGTGGTTGAAAGGTTTAGAACGGAGGAGGCAGAAGATGTATCTGATAAAGAACGATACTCTGTTTACTGTAAAAGTACTTTCTTTATTAACCTCTCAATACTCAATACAAGTACTAAGCCTAAATCTCCTATGAGATTTCCCAATTACAACTCTCCAAATGGCCAACCCTCCCCAATGACTCAACTACAGACTTTATACTCGAATCTTCATTGCGCTTTACGTAACGGCCGTAACTGATTCTGTTATAGTCACAACTCCTTATCATGATACGTAACCTCTCTTAACAAGATAATCAGATCACTCTTCCAGCTGATCTGCAGCTCCCTCGACCTCGCTATCCCTTTTCCTCCTTCTATAATAGACTCTCCAACTCTTATCAATACCCCCTTCGGTGAGAGAGAGCTTGTCCTCAAGCTCAAAAGATGGGTACTCTCTAGCAATGTCCTTCACCCGAAGCCATGCATCCTCATGGTCAGGCAAGCCCTTCCAATGAACCAGAGCCTCAAGATGACCTTCAGCATCGTAACGAGTGCTCTGTATGTGTTCTGGCTCTAAGACGAACTCCTCCGACTCCTCCAGCATTACCGGTAATGGTGAAACCTCCTGCTCCTTCCCCAAAACCGGTTTCAACTGGGACACATGAAAAACAGAATGGATTCTACTCTCCGCAGGAAGCTGTAGCCTATAAGCCACTTCACCTACACGTTCCAATACTCGAAACGGCCCATAGTATTTTGCTGCAAGCTTCTGACAGAAAGTCTTGGTCAAAGATGATTGCCGATACGGTCTCAGTTTGAGGTACACCAAAGAACCAACCTCAAGGACCAAATCACGACGTTTTTTATCAGCATTGTTCTTCATCTGTTCCTGAGCTCTCAAAAGGTGAGCTCGTGCATCCTTGAGAATCGAATCCCTTGTCCTTAACAATTCCTCCAGTTCATTGTTACCCGTAGAACCCTCTTCAAACCAAATTAGCTGTGGAGGATCTCTGCCATAAACCATTTTAAATGGAGTCGTTCCCAATGATGTATGATAAGATGAATTATACCAAAACTCAGCCCATGACAGATACTTGTGCCAAAGCTTGGGATGAGCTGATGTAAAACATCTCAGATACGATTCAAGGCATCTATTTAGCACCTCCGTCTGGCCATCACTTTGCGGGTGGTAAGCTGTACTAAACTTGAGTTTTGTACCAGCTAACTTGAAGCACTCACGCCAGAATTTGCTCAAGAAGATCCTATCACGGTCAGATATGATCGAAGACGGGTAGCCATGAAGCCTTACGATCTCTTTGACAAACCTCGCAGCTACGGTTGCAGCTGTGAAAGGGTGTCTAAGACTTAAGAAGTGTGCGTACTTGCTCAGTCTATCTACTACCACCAATATCACGTTGACACCCTCAGATTTAGGAAGACCTTCAATAAAATCCATTGAGATTTCAGACCAGATTGAAGACGGTAATGGAATCGGCTGTAGTAAACCCGCTGGATTCAACGTCGAATACTTGTGAGTTTGGCAAATGTTGCACTCCGCAACATGCTTTTTCACATCGTCTTTCATTTTAGACCAATAGAATAATTGTTGAATCCTTTTAATAGTCTTCAAAATGCCGGAATGACCGCCTAAAATCCCATCATGATATTCCTTTAGTATTTGCGGAATGAACTGAGACTCCCGTGGAAGTACCAAACGGTTCTTATACAACAATCTCCCAGACACCACTGAGTAACCCACTTTCTCAGATTTCCCCATCAACACGTCCTTGATCAAGTTGTTGATCTTCTCATCCGTATCAAGTTCATCAAAGATCTGTTGCATCTGAATAGAAGATGATACAGTTAAGGCGCATAACAAGCCTTCAGCATTAACCTGCCTGTCTATCATCACGCGAGACAATCCATCAGCAACCTTGTTCTCCACGTCAGCTTTATAAAGAATCTCAAAATCATAGCCTAAGAGCTTCGTTAGCCACTTTTGGTAGTCTAACGAAATGTCTCTTTGTTCCAACAAGAATTTGAGGCTCTTCTGATCCGTATGAATGGTAAATTTCTTACCCATCAAGTAGTGCTTCCACTTCTGCACTGCCATGACTATAGCCATCAATTCTCGTTCATATATAGGCTTCAACTGTTCCCTGTCTGATAACCCTTTGCTAAAGTATGCAATAGGTTTCTGATTTTGCATTAGAACCGCACCTAACCCATACCCTGAAGCGTCGGTCTCTACTACAAAAGGAATGTTGAAGTCTGGTAATGATAAAACTGGGGCTGTCACCATTGCATGCTTGAGCCTCTCAAATGTCTGTTGTTCTTTACTTGACCACTCAAAATTCTCTGCTTTCAACAGATCCGTAAGAGGTCTTGCTAACACGCCATAGCCCTTCACATAATTTCTGTAGTACCCTGTCAAACCCAAGAAGCTTCTCAACTCTTTAACTGTTCGTGGAGTTGGCCAGTTTTTCATCGCAGCCGTTTTACTAGGGTCTGTAGCCACCCCAGCAGCCGATATAATGTGTCCGAGATAGTCAACTTGTTGTTGGCCAAATGAACATTTCTTTCTATTGGCAAACAATTGATGTTGCTTCAATCTCTGCAAAACCGCTGCTAGATGTGAACTATGTTCTTCCACGGATCGGCTATATACCAGGATATCGTCAAAAAAGACCAAGACAAACTTTCGAAGGAATGGTTTGAAAATATCATTCATGAGTGCTTGGAAAGTAGCAGGTGCATTGCTCAGTCCAAACGGCATCACGAAAAATTCATACTGTCCTTCATGAGTCTTGAATGCGGTTTTCTCAATATCAGCTTCCACCATTCTTATCTGATGATATCCAGAGCGTAAGTCGAGCTTGGAGAAGATAACTGCACCATGCAATTCATCAAGCAGTTGGTCAATTACTGGTATCGGGAACTTGTCTGGTATCGTAGCTTTGTTAACTGCTCTATAATCCACACAAAATCTCCATCCTCCGTCCTTTTTCTTTACCAATAACACGGGACTAGAGTAAGGGCTTCTGCTGTTTCTTATTACTCCTGCTTCCAGCATTTGTTGGACCATCTTCTCTATCGTCTCCATGTGAGAATGCGGGTAACGGTAAGGTCTTACTGATGTTGGTTTAGTCCCATCCCAAAAGCGTATAGCATGTTCAAATCCTCGGTTAGGTGGTAATTCGGTAGGTTCTGCAAACACTGTCTCGTACTTACTCAGCAGTTCTGTGATTCTCGGTGATATTCCTGGTGCTGACACTGTAGACGCTGTAAACATAGTCACCGTCGAACCATCCCAGTCAATACCTGAACACTCCACTGATTGATCCATAATCAAGTTATCTGACCCAACGTCTCCTTGTAGTGTAACTCTGCCTGTTTCTGTCATGAAAGATAATTCTTGATGCTGCCAATCAACTTCGCATCTGCCTAAGGTTCGTAGCCACTGAACCCCCAATATCACATCTGCACTCCCTGGTTCTAGCACAATGAAGTTAGTAGTCACTAATACTGACTGTAGTTGTAGTTCCACTCCCTTGCAGACGTCTGAACCCTGTACTGAAATTCCTGTACCCACCATCACTGTAAACTTACTTCCCCTTGTAGTTTGTAACCGAGCTTTCTTCACTACTTCAGGCGAAATAAAGTTGTGTGTGGCGCCGCTATCAATCAATACCACTACACTCGTTTTCCCAATCTTGCCTTTGATCTTTGTTGTTGTAGGAGAAGACCATCCAAGGAATGAATATAAAGACAGCTCCATCACTTCTGTTCTCTCATCGCCCTCGCTTGTGTCAAAAAATTCTTCATCTACCAACTCCATATCGTAACCCTGACTTACTACCATTACTTGCAATGATTTGTTTTTGCAAACGTGAGCTTTAGACCATCGTTCTGGACACTTGTAGCAAAGACCATTCTTCTTCTTGTAATCATACTCCGCATCAGATAGTTTTAGTGGTTGGTGTTGCTTCTCCACTAACTTAGTATGACCTTGTTTATCATCCTGCTTCTGGCCAAATTCTGCAGATTGCTGCTTCGGTTTCCAATACTGAGAACTATAGCGTGGAGATGGTTTTATTGTTTGTTTCCCCGTCTTGTTCTCTTGCTCTTTGAATACTGCAAACATTTTGCAAAACTCACTATCCTCCATCTTCATCACTGCCTCAATATGATCAGGTAACGTCTTTGGTTCCTTCATTTTAATGACCTCCTTCAACTCCTGTTTGAGGCCATTAAAGAAGATGTCGATCAGGTTCTCTTCCGCCAATTTAACCTGATGAGCCAGCTCTTGAAACTCTCTGACATACTCTGATGCTGAACCAGTCTGCTGTAAACTGAACAGCCTCTTCCCCGGAGTTTTCTCAAACGATTCTGTAAACCTTGCTAGCAACCGTCGTTTGAACTCAGACCAATCCGTAAAAGGTCTGTACTCAAGTTCATAGTTGAACCAACTCAAGGCGTCTTCCGTGAGGCTCAGCGAGACCAATTCCATCTTCCTTTCTGGATCGCTTATCGTGACCCTGAAATATCTTTCTGCTTGCGCAATCCAATCGAACGGATGTTCACCAGCAAACAATGGCATTTCCACTTTCTTATATCTGCCCTCTCTACCCTCAGATCTATGAGCATTACACCGATAACCTAGCTCAACATCATTCCGATCTCGTTCCAAAGAAGAGTGATGTACCTGATTGTGATCTTGGGCGATTGATTGAGTTTGCTGATCTCTGCTCGATTCGCCTTGAAGCATTCGTGGATTGAAGGATGCGATGAACGAGCTGATCGTTGACTCTAAGCGATCGATCTTCGATTCAGCGTTCTTTACCGTCGCCGTAAGAGAATCTGTGTTGATCTGACTCGTCGCCGCGATTCTGTTGAATTTCTCATCCAGATCGTTGAAGCGTCGGTTCAGATCAGCGACGGAAGTATCTAAAGCGCCGATTCGATGCAGCGACTCTTCTACCGCTCCGCTTCTCGTCGTCATTGACATCGCCGTTCTGAAGTCTCGTCACGTATCTCGAAGACGCTCACCGCACCAAATGATAAAGAACGATACTCTGTTTACTGTAAAAGTACTTTCTTTATTAACCTCTCAATACTCAATACAAGTACTAAGCCTAAATCTCCTATGAGATTTCCCAATTACAACTCTCCAAATGGCCAACCCTCCCCAATGACTCAACTACAGACTTTATACTCGAATCTTCATTGCGCTTTACGTAACGGCCGTAACTGATTCTGTTATAGTCACAACTCCTTATCATGATACGTAACCTCTCTTAACAAGATAATCAGATCACTCTTCCAGCTGATCTGCAGCTCCCTCGACCTCGCTATCCCTTTTCCTCCTTCTATAATAGACTCTCCAACTCTTATCAGTATCTATCACCGCCGTGATGACAGTTCAGAAGAAGAATTCAAGCAAGCTTGAATGAAGAAGAGAAGTTTTAAAGCTAGGCAGGTTACAGTCCAATTGTTTATAAAAGGGAGGGAAAAGCAAGCCGACAGAGAGAAGATGGTATGTCTGAGGCAAGCTGGATTTGAGCCGTGGGGCCCATTTATGTTTTTTTTTTAAATCACTAGAATTTATCTGACACCAAATTTTAGTTATATATATCCATGAAAATTATTTCACGTGTAAGTATAGCAAATTTCTGCAAAAATCTATAAATAAATTAATATCAAAAGATGATCTGATATTAGTGTTAGCATTATATAATTAGAGTCTCATATAATTAACACGTGTAACAATTGATTGATTCAGTTTATTAAAACCAATTAAATTAAATTTTTGTAAGACTCTTGTGGTCTTTTAGAACATTTCAAATGTACATTTATAAATATTTAAAAAAAAAACAGAGAATTTTGCTATAAAAACTGTTTTACTATAATGTATGTCATATAGTAGATTTTTCTATTTTTAGAAGAAAATATAGATAGATATTATTTTTATCCCTATTTAAGGATGGAATTATTTTTTATATATTCCTTCAAAATAGAAAAACCTCTACTATAGAAACATAAATAAATTAGAACAAACTAAACATATATATAATAGAATTTCTATATAGAGACGAACAAAGAAATTAGATGAAACAGTCTTACTGCTAATAATGCCCTAACAGAGATACCAAGGGGCACGGTCTTTAGTTGTGGCCCTGCATTTCACTGTCCTGACAGAGGTTCAAGGGGCGAGGTCTTGAGTTGTGGCCCTGCATTAATATTTCCAGAAAGATTTATACACGTGAAAAATCTTGCATATCGATCAATGGTGTATATTCCAACTAGAGATGGTCGTCCTAGTCCCTTATCCGCATGAGTAGAAAAATCACAGAGAAAATAAATAACAATTCTCTCAAGATTAATTTTTAGAGTATTAAAAATGTAATTAATGTTTTTATTAACTTTTTTATTTATTTTTATTATATAAATTCTAATAACTATCAATACAGTATATTTGATAAATTAAAATAATTCTAATTAATGTGTTACAATTTTACAATTAATTAATATCAAGTACCCAAATTATCTTTAAAAGCTATAAAAAGAATTATTTGTGTTATAAAAAATAAATCTAAAAATTTATCATTTAGGAATTGAGAAATTAACCGTAAACTATTACTAGAACATGGTATCAAAAAAATTATCTAGACATTATTTTAAAATTGACTTAATATGTGTCACTACCATATTGATTTTGAAAAAAATGATGATATGAAATATTAACGGTGATGATATAATTTAAAGTTAATTATGACATATACATTTATATTTAATGCTGATGTTTTTGATAAATAAAATAAGATAAAAAACTGAATTTTACAATTTAAACAAATACAACGATGGATCTCGTCATTTGATTATTCCAATAATTTATTGAAGAAACTTAAAATGAAAATTAAACTGCAAAAACAAACTAAACGACCACCTTTCTCACACTCATAGTAGGTAGTCAAAGCCGTCATCGTGGAAGTGCTAAAAGCCAAAGTTATTGATCGCAGCTGAAAGAGAGTGGTTGGTTACTCACTGATGCCCTCCTCGGTCGCGAGATACGGCATGTTGTGGAACGAACGGTCGAGGCAAGCAGCCACGTTCTTGTACTCATTCTCATCTTCTTCACCACCTCCTTTGGTATGCATCACTTCCTCTGCTCGGTGCTTTAGTGTCTGAAGCATTATCTCGGGCTCATGCTGCACTGCTCGGAGAACATCAGAAGAGGACTGGCCAGACACGGCTCTGGTCACTACAAAGCTATGTGGTCCATCGCTCTGCGAGACACGGACAACGCTTGGCCCGCCAAATAGATTATGGACTCCACCCATAGTCTCCTCATAAGACCCTCCAAGGAATAGACCCAATAAGTACCTTCCTCCACCTCCATAACTGTCTATCTCGTGCAACGGCAAGCTAGACTCGCCGCCTATGAACTTAACGATCTTCCCATCACTGTCACACGTTAAATCAGACAAGACCCCACGAGCCCCGGGCTTTTGGTCGAGCTTATGGATAGGAACGATAGGAAACAGCTGTCCCATCCCCCAGTGGTCAGGAGTCGAAGTGAAAATCGATAGGTTCATGTTGTAAGTCTGAACCGGATCCGACCCGCCTATAGCCTTCAAAACCCATTCGCATAACCCATCAACAGAAACTAACTGCTCGATGCTCAAAACACCCTCTTTGAATTCTTCAAGACATCTCTGTTTCAGCTGTTCAACGTAAAGTAGAGAGCTTTCTTGATCTCCACGCATCACAGCCGCGTATAGATCCTCCTCACGTTGGAGCAGAAATTGAATATCATCAGGCTTCGGTTGGTGAGCCACTGGTTTAACATCGGAGGCAGCTTCAAAGATCAGCACAGATTGATGAGAGACTATTGCTCTTCCACTTTCACTACATATCACCGGATGTTTCACCGATCTCCGGTCACATACATACCTGTAAAATATTATCATAATTACTTATTTAATTATTTACGGTAAAATATTACAATATAGTTATTTTCGTAAATTAGTTTCTTGATATAAAAATTTTCGAAAATGATTCATTAGGTATACATAACTGTAAAACAAAATGTACCATATAGGTTTATTTTAGTATATAATATGTATTCGAAGTTTTAACCATAAGGTTTTATTTACAGATTTTAAAATAAATAATAGTATATATACTAGGAGAAAGTAATCACAATGATATTGATAGGGATTTTGGATTAGGAATAGTATATTTTGTATCACAATGATTATCATTAAAAAAATAAGCAATAAGAGACAACAAAAAAAATCAAATAAAAAGGAAAAAAAATATTCAAAGATTTTTTTAAAGATGGATATAATTTGCATTGCAATTTGTTGATTATAAAATTTTAAATTATGATCATAGCAAAGAAGTCTTAAGAATACTCTATATATTAATCTTGGAACATTACAACTTTTAAGTGTCTCTACGTGTCATCACTAAGATGATTCTCAGAATCTTCAAATATATTTTTTAAAGATGGATATAATTTGCATTGCAATTAGTTGATTATAAAATTTTAAGTTATGATCATAGCAAAGAAGTTTTAAGAATCCTCTATATATTAATCTTGGAGCATTACAACTTTTAAGTGTAGCCACGTGTCATCACTAAAATTATTCTCAGAATCTTTAGAAAAATAAGTTGGTCCATTTAAATATAGATTATACTTTTATTTATAAAAAAAACAAAATAAATAGAATTTATTTTTACATGTTTAAATACTACAAAAACATTTCAATCAATAAAAAATTAATTAAATTAACAGATTATTTTATTTGTATTTACTAAATAATGGTTATATCATTTATTTAAGTAACATAATAATTCAATAATAGCCATTACATTATATATATATAAACGTTATACATTGTACAATAAATATAATAACAAAACAAATTATGAAAAATGATAAAAATATATATGTTTTCTAAAGAAAAATGTTTAACACTAATTGTTAACAACAAATTAAACTGATTATAATTAAATTATTAACTAGATAAATTACACAAAATAATTATAATAAAATTAATTAAGCTATAAAAAGGAGTAATATGATCAAGACATATTTACAGTTGTTAATTATTTTATATCTATCATTTTCTCTATCAAAATTTTGTAGAAATGTTATAATTTCATAAAATTGTAAAACAATTAATGAACTTTAAAATTTAGATTAAAAGGTGAAAAATTATGAAACAATAAAAATTTAATCAAATTGCATTACATATCAGTAATCTATCGGTTCAATCGGTTAATCTCGAAATATGGATATTTTTAAAAATCTAAATCAAATTATTGGATCACCGGATTAACTGGTTTGACATGGCTCAAATTTAAAAACATTGATTTAAATGCAAAAATATATTAAATACATAAAATTCTTACGAATTAACAAAGTATTTGTTAAGTTATTAGTGAAATTTTTCATCATAAATTAACAAAGCGCTGATCAAGATTATCTTATCAATAGAAAGAGTACTTTTTAAACATGCCCTTAAATTTTATGTAGAATAATCTGCCCTTAGCGAATGTTTAAAAGTTTGATGGGTACCTGATGGAAGATACAACAGCTTCAGCATACTCATCTAGTGTATAAGTAACAGACTGATCAGGTTCTCCAGACTTAGACCCGTCGTAGTCTATCCCCAAACCACCACCAACATCAATAATTTTCATATGTGCGCCAAGACGCACAAGCTCACAGTAAATCTGAGCAGCTTCGGAGACACCATGAGATAGCAACGAAGACGATGGAATCATTGAGCCAATGTGAAAATGCAAGAGCTGGAGACAGTCAAGCATACCAGACTCGCTAAGCTTCGCCACGACACTAACAATCTGAGTACTAGTCAATCCAAACTTGCCCTTTTCACCTGAATATGAGCCGTAATGATTTGTTTGTTTGGTTCTCAGCTTAGCTCTTAGACCAATGAGAGGCCTCACGTTCATCTTCTTGCTAAGGTTGATAACAAGATCAAGCTCATGTTCTTGCTCGAGAACAATCATAGTGTTGAACGCAAGCTTTCTCCCGAGGAGAGCCAATGAAACATACTCAGCGTCTTTGAAGCCGTTACAGACGAGAAAGGCGTCAGGGTTGCCTTTACACAAGCAGCTCATAGCTAAAAGGATCTCCGGTTTAGAACCAGCTTCCAAACCAAACCGGAAAGGAGAACCGAAATTCACGATATCCTCCACAATGAACCGGTCCTGGTTGCATTTAACCGGAAAAACGCCTTGGTAATGAGAACCGTACCCTTGACTCTTAACCGCGGAATCGAACGCTGACTGGAGACACTCGAGCCTGTTCTTCAACACGTCAGGGAACCGCACGATGAGAGGGAACTGCAACCCCAAACCACCGGAGGATTTGGGAACCGTTACGTTCGTAACGACTTTCATCAGATCGATGTCTTGGTGAGGCAGAGTGTCGTCGCCATGAGGACGAACGGAGATGTTACCGGAAGAGTTGGCGGCGAAGTAAGGAGCTCCCCAACCGTCGATACGATAAAGAGAAGCCGAGAGAGAGGGACTCCAACGAGAAGAAGTTGGTGAGGCCGGGATAAACGCGTCAGCGGCGGTGGGGAGAGAGCCATCGTCGGAGAAAACGTAACCAGTATCGACGCACGCTACAGCAGGCATCTTTAGAGAGAGATTGAAAGGTTTAGAGCCGACGAGGCGGAAGGTGTATCTATCGCCGCCGCGATGACCGTTTCAGAAGAAAAGTCAAAGCAAGCTTGAATGAACAAGAGAAGCTTGATGAGGATGATGAAGGCAGATTACACTCTACTTGTTTATATAATAAGGGAGGGAAAAGTAAGCAGACAGAAACAGAAGATGGTTATGATATTTGGGCCGTGGGGCCCATTTATGATATTTCCTTCTTTTTTATTTTAATCACTAGAATTTATTTCCTTGATTCACCAACATATAAAGCTACTGTTTCTTCAATTTAAATTTTGTAAAAGTGGTTTATAACCAAACATGTCTAGGCATATATCACCAACAAAGTCAATTAAAAAATATAGCTACTATTTCTTCAATTTAAATTTTGTAAATTTTAGTTATATATATCCATAAAACTTATTGCCGGTGTAAACATAGCAAATTTCTGCAAAAAATATAAAAATAAATTATTATTAAAAGATAAACCTGGTAAAAACTTGGCAAAACCAGTGAACCGGGCCAATCAATAAACCTAGTTCCATCAAATACAAAACATAATTTGGCTAATCTTCTTTATTAAAATATTTATAAATGGCAATTCTTGATCGATTCAAGATTCTCAGTCTTCTTTTAAAAACGAAAACCATTTTTTTCTTATTTTTTTGGTTTTTATTATATACACCTTTCTATATATTATTATAAGCATCCATGGAAATAGTTTTACATACCCAATAGTATGCATTTTTTATATTATTTTATATTATTTTATATTTAAATTTAATTTTTTAAATGGCAATTCGTGACATTTATTTTCTTGTTACATTATTTTATATTTAAATTTATGAAGACTACTTTAGTATTAGTATGCATTTTTTATATTTATATTGAAAGTTTTAATTTTCTATATATAAATAATAGTGTTAACAAATGAATGAAATGACATAAAATATTAGTGGTCACAAATAAATTTAATTTGATAACTATGTTTTAAACGTGCGTACGGGCCCATGCTTTATGCAAATACATTGTTATCAGCAGCTGCAGTCTACAGTGTAAGCGGGCCGCTTTTATTTGGAAACATGTAAATAAATTGTTGTCAGCAGTTTGCAAATTAAGTTAAACCCATGTCAGAAAATATAAAATTTACAAAATTGATTATGTTTAGTCTTCCCGTTCTTTATGATTTGTTACTTTCTGTAGCTCTATTAATTTTTTTGTTCTTCTCTCGTGTCTATAGTCTATACGTGCAATTTATTTACCGTGGGTATGAATGAATAGCTTCACCAAAAAGTAACACTAGTACATTTTTTCTTTAGTAACGTACAACTTAATTAAAAAAAAAGCAAAACAGATTCCAACTTCCAAATCCAAGAGCAGCTGAACCGGACGTTGATAAATCTGATATTGAGTTGGAATATGCATTAGAATAAGTTAACAGAAAACGCGTCGACTGCGGTAAAAGGCGCTTACTGGATCTGAGGGCTCATGTCCACCACTCCTCTTATGGCGATCGTACATGACTGCTCTTTCATACCACTATTCTACTATATCCCTTTTTCTCCAAAAGAAACTAAATAAAAAATCGTGTCTGCTCACCACGGTTCGGATAAGTCCGTATGAAAACTCTAGAGAGGGCATGTCATGGGCTGCACCTCCCGTCTGGGGACTAGGTCTATGTCTTTAATGGACTTGGATTTAACCCATTTTTCTTTTTGTTTTTCTTTAATGCATGTCTTACAATATAATTTACTATTTTAAAAGAAAATATAGATAAATGTTACTATTATCTCTATATTACGCATGAAAATATTATTTTATATTTTACTTAAGAAAAATCTACTATAGGAACATATATAAACTAAAACAAACTTGTATATATAATAGAATTTCTATATAATTATAGAGATAGAATGAACATGGTTTTATTGATGAATGCTAATAATGCCCTAACAGAGGTCCCAAAGGGCGAGGTCTTGGTTTGTGGCCCTGCTTTTAAACTAACTAGAAATTGATCTGTGGACCCGTGCTTATTCAGATCCAGAAGGACTCAACCCAAAATCCACACATAAATTTATAATATTTAAGCGTGATCTAATTTCAAAACAAAAAAATAAAGATACCCAAAAAAAAACTTGTACATAAATGGATAGTCAATGTTCATGTCTAACTGATTTTATAAACTAATAGAAAGAGTTATTGCTATGTGTTTGGATAAATTAAGTGAAATAAAAAGAGTTTCTTATTTAGTAAAATAATTATATGGAGTAGAAAATTAAGTGACAATAAATGTAATACATTTTTATTATTTTGATTTAAGTTATTATTTTATTCAAAAAATGTGTCTTTGAATTATGTTTTTGGCTACATAATTTTTCACATAATTAAACTAAAATTTATAAAAAGGTTTTAGTAAAACAAACTAAACGAAACGTTAAATGCAAAATCCAATTTTTTTTTTTTTATAATTGACACAAAGTTAATATTGATTAATTAATTAATAAAAATCTGTACTATTATTATTATTATGGTAATATAATTAATGATGTGATGCATTATTCAAGTAATATAATTAATAAAATTGCTAAAATAAGTGAAATATGGAAAGACATTTAATGTATTTATATTAATGAAATTATTAAAAAACATTATACTTTTTTTATAATACTATTTATGTTTCCAAACAATTCTCATATATATTGTTATCTATATTTCCAAACAATACCAAAAGATATAATGCTAAAGTGAAAGGTTAGCAAAGTTCCGGAAAGATTTATACACGTGAAAAATCTAGCATGTCGCGATCATTGGTGTCTATCCCTCCCAACTAGAAATGGTCGGACTAGTCCTAGTCCCCAAGTCCATACGCGTAGAAGCAATCACAGAAAAAATAAATCTTTATTTTAAAAATCTATAAAAAAAAATTATCATTCAGGAATCGAGAAGGTAACCATAAACTATTATTCGTTCGATCTTAAACAAAATAAGTTATTCAAGTATCTCTTAAGATCAACTCCAATAAAAATTCTCAAAAGAAGTTATTCAAGTATATATATATATATATACACATATCTTCATATTTAGTAGAATAATCTTAGAGCATCATTAACGTCGAGAAACTCAGAAAAAATAATGTTACACAAATAGAAATTATTAATAACATGCTGTGTATTACACTATTGGTGAAGCTATCTTTATAGGACAGATAGAAGAAATATTCTAATGAGAGCTTCTCATCAATAGGAACCTCATCAAAACATGTGTTAAGGGGTGATGCTTAACTAACTTCTATTTTAAACTTTTGCACAAAAACTTTTAAAATGAGTGCAAAAAAAAAAAGTAAGATTTTCTACGAAACACACAATAAGAGATCAAGATGGTTTGAGAAATCAAACTTCTTTACAAAATAACTGTATTTTTTTCAAATCAAAACAAATAAATGTATTTAAACTTCCTCAGGACAACACAAGAATATAGAAACATACCAAGCTCCTCAAAGCTTTTTATTACAGAACCGAACAATAAGAGAACCCCTACAACCCGGATGCAAACCACCGAAAGAGAAAAAGGGGATGACGAATAGGTGAGTTTGCTTCCGAAACAAAGTCCCAAGAATCCAGTAAATCTGTTGGTTCCCGATGATAAATACTAAAAGAACGAAAGAACAAAAACGCACACAGAACGAAAAGGAAGTACATTCTCTCATCCTCAGAACGATGGCAAATCATTCTCATTCAGCTCTAGACTGGCCAGCTCTAGAGGAGAGGATGATTCCAACAATAAGCCCGTAAAGAGCGAGCGCTTCTGCGAAAATAAGGATAAGAATCATCCCAACAAAGAGCTTAGGCTGCTGAGCATTTGCCCTGGTGAAACAAAAAATTGCAAACAGAACAAGTCAAGCAACAACGTTACACATGCATTCACTTATGAACTATTATAAGTTGAAGTACCTGACACCGGCATCACCGACGATCCCAATGGCCATACCAGCGGAGAGACCAGCAAGACCACAAGCAAGACCGGAGGAGAGGTGAGCGTAACCATCGAAGAGGTAGTAAGACTTAGCCTTGGGGTTAATACCAGTACTGATGATAACAGCAATAATCAAACCGTAGATACCCAACACACCAGCCATAACAACTGGTACGATGGACTTCATCACCAGCTCGGGCCTCATCACTCCCATGGAAGCCACACCAACACCACTCTTCGCCGTTCCATAAGCTGCTCCCATACCTATCCAACGAAATTTCAACAGATTCTAATCAAATCACTCAAGATCACTCGAACCACAACAAAATCGAACTAAATCTCATATCAGGTCAGATCCAATCGTAGATTCAATTGATCGAGCCTCGTCGATGAATCCTATAAGCGATCAGCGTAGTTTACGAGGCGATTCTCAAGCAATTATGCAAATCTCATACGAAGATCACGATTCACGAACAAGGATGCAGATCAAATGGAAACGAGATAAAACAAAACGATGAGAAGAGAAAAAGGAAATTACAGGAGAAGACGAGAGCGGCGGCGGCGCCGAGGAAGCCGAAGAAAGGAGCTGTTTCATCGCCGCTGAAGGTAGACATGTTGAAGCTTTTTGTGTGTAGATTTGGATCTGAAATCTGAGGAGCGAGTCGATGATTGATTGATATCTGGCGAGAGAGAGATGGAGCAGCGTGGATATCGCTGCGTTTTTTCTTTTTTTATTTTATTTAATTTTTTTTGTTTCTTTCAGATGAATGGTGGAAGGGAGCAACGTAGCTTGTTCTTTTTAACAACAGAGACGACCACGTCATTGGGCCTGGGCCTACTTGTGATTCACTTAAGAAGCCCACTTTCTAATATGCCAGCTTATATCAAAGATTCAAAGGTAAACAATTGTCCAATCCGGTTTAGTTTTGGTATTTCAATTTGAAAAGAAAATGAATTTCAAATCGGTTTACTTCTTCCATTAGCAGAAGAACAAAGACAAAGGGCTTATGACCCATATTGGTACACTGATTCATCCAAAACATTTCATTTGAGAGATTCTGAGTTCAAGGACAAAAGAAGCTCTCAGGATCCATAATTGAAGAAGGAGCCATGTGAGCTATATATATATATACCTGTCATCAACATCTCCTTATACTCCTATTCATCTTCTCTAGTTATCAACTCCGAGCCATCAACACCTCCTTATACTCCTAAACTTCACACAAATCATGACAAAGGATTATCTACAGAGTCAAATGATTAGATGTTCTTTTTTTTTTTGTGTCAGCAATTAGATGTTCTTGTTACTAATGTGAATGATTTTATCTTAAGATGATTTAAAAACATGATGACTCACCAAGGGGAAATCGAGCGACTAATATGCACTCTACTAAAACTGTTCGAGACCGTTTACTTTACATAGATGATGTCTTCGTCGGGGTCATCCACTCCCCAATCTTGATCATCCTCTGGTGAATCAGACGTTTCTGCTCCCCCTTCGCTTCCTTTCTCAGCTTTTATTTTGTCTAGTATCGCGAGTACCTGAAACAATCTCCAAATTTCAGCATCTTGTGATGGTTACTATAAAAGGTCAGACAAAACATGAGACAGTGGCTTCAGTGAATAGCTGCAACTAGCAATATCCGGTTATGGTTTCTCAAAGAATAATCAACTAGGTAATGACTATGTAATGCTATATTTTCAATAAAAGAGATCAAGCTATATATTTTGTATAGGCTTTCTACAAACATGAGACCAACAGACAGACAACTTGAAATCACGATCAGCATCATTGAGATACATTTTCCTTACTAATGGAAGATTGCATAGACGCAGTAATATAGTTAATCTGTCTGTAGTAAAAGATATAAGTTGAAGCCTTACCCTGCTTCCTCTTTCCATGGATTCATCCTCAATGAATCTGACCTCAGGCGTCAATCTCAGCTTCATTCGCTTCCCGAGCTCACTCCTAACGTACTTAGCTTTCGATTTCAACCCCGCTATCGCAACGTCTTTCCCTCTATCATCTCCAAACACCGATACATACACTTTCACAATCTACAAACCCCCCAAACAAACCATTTTCAGCTTTGTAACATATCTCTTAAGTAAAAAATCTCAAAGCAGGAGTGGAGAATTAAGTTGTCTTTACCTGCAAATCATTGGAGACCTCGACATCGCTGATGGTGGTGAGAGAAGAGAGGTAGCGGTCGGCTCCAAGTGCAGCTTCGGGCAACACAGCGTGTTGCAATACAGTGTCTGTGAGAAGCATGTCGGAGAGCTCCCTCATTATCTGCTTAGCCACCATCTTCACTCTTCTCGGATTCGCCATACACTTCACGCTCCTCCGCCGCACGGAGAGGTTCGTACAGAGGTTAGCCGGAACCGTTGATTGCGGGAAGTGGAACGCATGCGTTTTGGAACGGACGGTGGAGATTGAAGGATTGAGAGGGAAGAATAAGTGAGACTGGTGGGCGTGGAACACGTTAGCCATCGCCACAGTTAGAGATCGTTAATCTCTTAACTCCTCTGTTCTGTGTTTATCGGTCGGAGAAGGAAGTAGTTAGCGAGACAAACAATATCCACTGGAAATGTTTCTGAGGGTATATCTGTAATTTGCATAATCAGCAGTGACGTGGAAGTGTTTAGTCCACGTAAACCGATACCGGTTTGAATTGAAACCAGGATTTTACCAATACAATTTCAATTTTCAAAAACTTAGCTTTAAGGCAATAGAACAAAACACTTTCAAAGATTCATCAGACAAGAACAAGCCTCTTGTCCACTCCCATCTCATACCTCAAAATAATAATAGTAAACATGCAGCAATTAGGTCAAATGGATCAAAAATTCAACAAGATTTTCGTCATCATATAACTCCATTAGTACCCAAAATTGTTTCACGCGCGCATCGAACTCGCGACCTTATCGAACCCAACCTCCTTCGATGTTGTTAATCCCACCAACGAGACCATCATCGATGAAATCTCCACCTCCTCGCTTCACCTTATCCTCCGTAGGCTTCACTGGATAGTTCCCAGTGAAGCACGCATAGCAGAAGGTTTTCGAATCTTCTCCCAAGTGTTTCTTCAACGTCTCAAACGACAGGAAGGCAAGAGAGTCGCTTCCGATGTAGTCCCTAACTTCATCAACACTCATCCTATTCGAAATCAACTCCTCCGAGCTGGGCGTGTCCACACCGTAGTAACAAGAAGCAACGATAGGAGGACTCGCGATCCTCATGTGAACCTCTTTGGCACCAGCTTCTCTCAAGAGACGAACAATCTTTGACGAGGTAGTTCCTCTAACGATGGAGTCGTCAACAACAACGACTCTCTTCCCTTCTAAAACTCCACGGACGGGAGACAGCTTCAGCTTCACTCCAAAGTCTCTGATCTTCTGAGAGGGTTCGATGAACGTCCTCCCAACGTAATGAGACCTAATCAACCCTTGCTGAAACGCTACCCCGGACTTAGCAGCGTACCCCAGAGCAGCGACAACACCAGAGTCAGGCACAGCGATCACCACATCGCAATCAACAGGCGACTCGGTTGCTAAAATCTCCCCAAACACATGCCTAGACTCATACACAGACCGACCAAACACGATCGAGTTCGGTAACGAAAAGTAAATATGTTCGAAAATACACTGCTTAGGTTCAGGATGAGGCATTAAACACTGAGACTTAACACCATCTTTATCAACAACCAAAACCTCACCAGGGTAAACCTCTCTCTCATAAGTAGCCTCGATTAAATCAAGAGCGCAAGTCTCCGAAGCAAACACAACAGCTCCGTTACTCCTCCTTCCCATCACTAACGGTCTAAACCCGTGAGGGTCACGAACCGCCACAAGCTTATCCTCGGTAACAAACACCATCGAGTAAGCGCCTTGAAGCTTCTCACACGCGTCAACGATCCTCATGAAGAACGGTCTCGCTTTGGAGATAGCTATCAAATGAAGGACAACCTCGGTGTCAGAGCTGGTGTTAAAAATCGAACCGTTCTCTTCTAACTCGGCTCGGAGCTTCGTGTAGTTGACTAAGTTCCCGTTGTGCGCGACCCCCACGGAGCCGAAGCGGTACCCGGCGACGAAAGGCTGGACGTTTTTGAGCATGGAGGAGCCGGCGGTGGAGTAACGGACGTGGCCGATGGCGATGTCGCCTGGTAGCTGGTCGAGTTTGGACTCGTTGAAGACCTCGGAGACAAGACCGACGCCTGTTATTGTCTGGAGGACCTTGTCTTTGCTGACGGTTACGATTCCCGCGCCTTCTTGGCCTCGGTGCTGGAGCGCGTGGAGGGCTAGGTAGCAGAGGCGCGAGGCTTCCGAGTCGCCGTAGATTCCGACAACGCCGCACTCCTCACGAGGCTTCTCGTCGTAGTCATCATTTTCGAGGGCGAGAGGGTGGTTTGCGTTTCCCGAGGAAGAGAGTTTAACCGGAAGGGAAGGAGAGGAGGAAGAGAGGGAAGCGGGGAGAGGAGAGAAGGAGGGTTTAAGGAAGGGGCTGCGGAGGAAACGGAGAGGTGCCTTGGAGGGCTTGTTGGGTTTAGCATTGAGAGAGATGGAAGAGGAGAAGCAAGAAGTGGCCGCCATGGATGATATGGTTTGTGTCTTTGTGAAAAGAAATGGTTCTTTTAGGTTTTTTTATTTTATTTTAATTTTGTTTTTAAGGGTTAATTTGGGGAAAGGGTTTTGTGACTGAGTATGTATAGCACACGTCAGTGAAGTGACCGCCTCACCCTCGAGTATCTTTCTCCTTCGTCTTTAATTCTTTGCCCTTTGATATTTTCAGTGGAGAATCTCTATTTTATTCGTGGTGGGTCCCTATTTGTAAATTGATCTTTGTTGAATGTGTATTTTTGTGGCTTACAAAATAGCTCAAGTTTTTTTTTCTTGATCCCAAGTTGCAAATTGTGAAACGAACCGGATTTTATATGGGTTAAGTTCGGTCGAACCCATATTTATCTTTGTTTGGTATGATGTTCTCTACCATTTCTAAGTGTAATGATGACCCATTCACTCACATAAATTGTGAATACCTTTTCTTGTTCTTTCATTCTCCAATGACCCAAAAATAGAGAGAGAACAAATGGGAAGAAAAAGGGCCTTTGGCACAATATACAAATACAATGTATTCTCCTAATTCATTACCATTAAAAGCGATTTTGTCCAGCAAACATGTCCAAATCAAGAATATAAGGCCTGACAAATGTTTAAAGAAAACAATGTTAATTTCCAAAATTAAAGGATATGGGCTTTCGTAACGCTCGTGAGAGCAACATTATTGCTGGGACAAAATTTAGGACTCTTAGCATTTTTTATTAATATTTTTAGATTAAGAGACATTGTTAAAATGCAATAGAAAATATACAGATTATTGGTAGATACTTTTATGCTGTCTCTTAATAAAACATTGTTATGAAATCGCTAAACAAAACCACCATCATCATCGTTATGTTTCCAAAACAGAGACGCTCTTGGTTAGTTCATCCTCTGAGCAGCCTCTTTGGCAAGAACCCTCTCCTTAGCTTTGGTCTTGGCTTGGGACTTCAATCCCATTATCCCTCCTCCCAACTTCTTCATGTACTCCTCGTACTTGTCGTTGAAGTTTGCCTATTCATCCGCAAAAACAAACAAACAAACAAACACGTTAAAGCTACAAGTCTCAAGCAACTATGAAAACTTTTGTTTTGACATCTATTTCTAAGAACCAGAGACAGCTTGATGTGGGCAAAACCTCTTGAGGTAAGGCGAGAATGATAAACTACACTCGCATGGTAACAAACAAATTAATTAAGAACCAGAGACAGCTTGATGTGGGCAAAACCCTCTTGATCACTGTTCCATCTGGAAGTTCTTTCAAACCCAATTTATGAACCTCTAGAAACAGCTTGATGTCAATCTGCGCATCTCCCATCTTGTCGTGCGATGTGAATGTATCTTTATCATACACTATCTGCACTCATAATCATCCAAAATCCACAGGTAAGAGTAGTATCACATTTTGATGGATCTAAAGGACAAAAGCCTATTAAATCAACTCACCAAAAGCACATGTTCATTGGGATGTTCAAAAAAGTCCTACATACTCTTCCTCTCTTGTAACCATTTGAATCTATCAAAAATCAAATACTAATGCTATATATTGTGTTTTTATAAATGATTAAAATTGAAATCTATCAAGTTTCTATGAGGTGGATTCTTCGATCTTTCCATCTAGGAAGAGAGCAGTAATAGAAACATATTTCAAAAAACCATATACAGAAACAATAAAACCGATCAAGATCAATAAATCAAGAAGACCGAATTGGATGTGAGAGAAGAACCTGTGTTCCTATGGTTATGACGACAAAAGGGTCGCTGCTTCGAGAGTTACGTCTAGCGAGATTGATCCCTTTCTTCACCTGTATCCTCAGAAGCCCTGCAAGTTCCTCCATCTTCAACCTCTTCCTCTATTCTTGTCAGATAAGTTTCTCTGTTTTTTTTTTGTGAAAATGATACGCAGAGATTTGCACATATACTAAAGAATTCAAAATCTGAAATCAATGCATATAAAGAGATTTTCTGTTCAATCGAATCCCTAATTGTTCTGTACACAGCGAGGCATAATAAGATCGAAAACATCAGAGAGAAGAGCATCGGCGACCATCTTGATTCCATGGAAAGCATCAACGCCGACCTGATTCTCGACGGACGCCACCTTTACATCCGTGCCACTTCGCCGCAGCACATTGATCATCATCATGATCGTCGTGGAGAGTGAAGCGGAGAAGAAAGGGAGAGGGAGAGAATCAACGAGAGAGAGAAGAGATAAACTCATGCTGACGCGTGGCATTAAGGACGCGTGCAAAAACTTCTTAATTAAACTACGTTTCTATTGTTTTTTACCAATTTTCATTTATTTTCTGCCTCTAATTACTAAGAAACGAGTCTAAGACCCCGCGATAATCTTGCCCTGACAGCCTGCTCTTAAATGTTAAGGAAGTAAACTAAATACAACAAATAAACTTGAATGAATCAAAATATTTGTTTTGTTTACCTTATATTTTTCTTCATTTAAATATATAACTTATTACAACTATAAGATTTTTTAATATAAATTTTAGCTGATACTTTACATTTAAAAATTAAAAAAAAATTGTTATAAAATAATTAATATTTATGTATACCTTTTCTAAGTTAATACTTCATTGCACTTAAAAAAAATCTATTGCTATTGATAAGATTAAGAAACAGAAAAGAGCCAAATTAAAAAAAAAATAAAAAGCCAAATTTAGAGTAATTTCATAATTTGACTAGGTAGTTTCGAAATTTAATCAAAGATCAAGGACCATTTGAGAAAACCTAGCTGACCTTTAAATATCACACGCTCCCACCTCAACATTCTTCTGCTTGCCAAAACTATCACAAAAACTTGAAAACGCAACGCCTAAAAATGTTTTCTCTTTAACCTTTTTTCTCTCCTTCATAACATTTCCGAAGAAGCAAATCGTCGCTTGAGAGATGGGGAAGAACAATAAGATCGGAAGCGTCGTGCGGATCCGTCAGATGGTGAAACAATGGCAGAAGAAAGCTCACATCGGATCCAACAAGGAGGAGCCTGTTTCCGACGTTCCTCCAGGCCACGTGGCAGTTTCCGTCGGCGCGAATCGGCGGAGATACGTCGTCCGCGCGAAGCATCTGAACCACCCGATCTTCCGACGGCTCCTCGCGGAGGCGGAGGAGGAATACGGATTCTCCAGTGTTGGTCCGTTGGCGTTCCCCTGCGACGAGTCGTTGTTCGAGGAGATCATCAAGGTCGTGAGCCGGTCGGACTCGTACGCGACGTTGGAGGATATCAGGAGATGCAGCCACGTGGGGATGGCGAAGAAGCTGGAGTATCTATGCGAATCTCGGCCGTTGCTTCCTGGGATTGCTGAAAAATCTGTATGCTAAAGGCTAAACCGGAGTCGATTGAATTTGCAAACCGGATTTGAATTGAAATGCTTTGGTTAGAGAGAATTTTTTCAATCTCTCTAATTAGAGATTTGGTTTCCTTTTAATGTCTTTTTAATATTTGTTTTCGTTTTTGCTAATTTGATGATTCTAGTTTGACAGGGAAATTAGGGAGATGGCAATTAGGGGTTTGATTGTTTTTTTAATTTGGTTTATCGCTAATGTCATCCCAAGGTTGAAAGAAAGGTTGAAGGAGGTTGTGTTTGGTTAGAGATCCTCAGTTTCAGATTTAGATGTTTTGGATTTAGTCAAAAATCCCTTTTTTTATTTTGTTTTTGGCTATTTTCATTTTGTATGTTCAGATTTCTGGATTTTAACTGAGGGAATAATAAAGAAATTTGAAGATATTTTCTTTTGTTTATTATTTTAAAAATTGGTTAAATACTTTAATATGCGACATATTTATCTTCATTCTAATCATTTTTAAATAACTCGTATTTACTTTACTTCCAAGAGATATTGTTACCGAAATCCTCTCAACAAAATAAAAATGTGTATACATTTCTTCATGATCTTGTTAGCCCTTCTTTTTTACCCATACAGCAGAATCAAATTTGTAAACTTACTTTCAAATTCTGAATTACTGTTTTGATATTTATTTAAATTAGCTTTAAAAGATAGAGAAAATACAAACAACAAAAGCAAAGAAAGATATATTATATATAAAACTAATTTTTATCTATTCTTATTTATTTGTATTCATTTATTCATATACGTATATAACTAAATTGGAGTAAAAACATAAATCAAAACAATACATCTTGTTTATTTAAGATATTTTTTTGGTAAATAAATCAAAACAGACATTTTATTTATTTTATATGGTATATAGCTAAATTTCAATGACATGGACATAGATATATAGTATATTTTAATGTGCGATTTTTAATGCAAATTTTAAAATTAAAATATTAAAGTTTCAATACTTTTTCAATACAAAATTTAGAAATTATCATATTTAAGTATTTTTCTATGTTATATAGTTTAATTTTAAAATATATTAATATATAATAAGAATGTCTAGTAAATGAGATTTCATACTCATACAATTTATGATCATTTGTATCTTGTTATTACAAAAAAAAAAAGTTAAACAATTGATCACAAAATTTTATTGTGAGACATTTAACATTTTTAATAATTTATAGTCGTTTTAAAAATTCAAAATATAACATATAAGATAAAACATTATTTTTTATTATATGGTTAATGTGGTTGTTTAATATTTTTTAATAATATAAAATTAAAAAAAAAAATCTAAGATACAAAAATTATTCTCAAATAATTATTATTTATATTATATATACGTTAATCATATTTGGAAATTCTACTTTTATTTAAGGAAAATGTGAAAATATTTTTTTGTATACTATTTATCAATTTAATAGTTAGTTTAATAAAAAATATTATATAAGTTAAGATGAACTAATTTATTTCTATAACAATTCTGAATTTCATTCTCATGGTGACATGTGGCCACAAAACAATATTGTAATATTTCTCAATTAATATATAAGAAATGATATCGATACAATTACATATGTTTTACTAAGTTATCATACCATACACAATATAGATTATTAGCATCATATTAGCAATACACACAAAATAGTTTTTAAATATCATTCTTGTATATAATTAATATTTTGTAGATTTTATGCAAATTTTATACTATTTTCAAACATATCAAATAAAATAATTTACATATAGTTAATTGGTGCAGTTTATGAAACATACTGAATGTAGGTATTAGGTTTGCTAGTAATCAAATACGAGAGCGTTTGTTTATTTTCCTCAGAGTTGGGCATTAGGTATTTGGATATTTTAAAATATGTTTCTCATCCTAACCAACATCATAATATAATTTAATTGGTACGGTAGAGGTGGTACCTCCACCATATCACCTAAATGTAAAACTTACTCCCTCCGTTTCATATTAAATGTCATTGTAGAGAACTTTTTTCGTTACAAATAAGTGTTGTTGTTTATTTTCAATGCAAAACTTATTAATTTTATGCAGTAATTTATTTTTCTATTCGTTGAAATATGATTATGTATATAAGTAATTGTGTTTTTATATAGGAAATACATAAAATTAATTGTTTTCTTAATCTGTATGCATAAAGTCAATAATTACACTTGATATGAAATAAATGGAGTATTTAACAGTTAAAGAATTTCCCACTTTAAATGTCTCAAACAAAAAAAAATCTCCAGCTTCTAATAAACGAAGAAACATATGGCTTTATTATGAGTAATAGTTATCGCTTTTCCTAAATTTAAATCTGGTCACGAATATTTCGGTTAAATTTCAAGAGGAACAAAAGAAAAAACAAAATTCTCTAAACACAGAACTGTACATGCAACATATTATTGAGCATATCAAAATACCGAACATAAATGCCGCGATCAAATCAGTTGACATTGATAATAATCTTATAGATTTAGTTGCATTTTAAAATGTTTATTTATGTAAAATTGAGTACTCGATGAAAACAGTTGAGAATTTTAAATTATACTATACTTTAAGTAGACAACAATATCTTAGTAAGGGTATGACTGGTTTTCCCGCTACCACCCGCAAACGCAGCTTTTGCGGTTGGTAGCGGTTGCTGACGTTTTGCAACAATCGCTCAAACCGCTCTAAACCGCTCCAAATCGCTCCAAATCGCTCTGAACCTCATAAATTCAAAAGCTGGTTCCAGCTAGCGTTTGCGGTTGCGGGCGTTTGCGGGAGGATAAAAAAAAATTATTTTTTTTCCAAAACAATATAAATACAAAAATAAAAAAATTCAATAAAAAAATTAAACTGAAATTATAAAAATGCTAAAATATATCAATTAAATTTTAATTAATATTATAAAACTTTAAAATAAAAATATTTTCTATATTTTTAAAAAAATTAAACTATAACTTTCTAAATATAAATTTTATATTTATTATAATATTATTATTTTTGATATTTTTATAATTGTATAAAATGTAAATATTGTTAATTTATTATTTAACTGCTGCTGCATTTGGTAGTTAACCAGTCATAAGTATCCCGCAAACGCACAAATTTCTAACCGCATAACCAGTCGTACAAATCTCTTAAAACCGCTAGAAACCGCAACCACCCGCATCCGCAAACTCCCGCAACCGCAACCGCAACCGCTGCGGTTAAACCAGTCAGGCCCTAAATCATATGGATGATGCGTAAGTGTTCATCAAAGCCACTAATCACTTTAATAATTTTACGATGTACTGTTTAATATCTTAAATATTTTAAGTTAATAACCTCTATTCTACCGTAAGAATGTTAAGCGTTTTAGTTAATAAAAATACGGATTCGATTAATCCTGATCTTGATTTGTTTCAATGCCTAAATTGGGCCGAACCTCTAGGTCTGAATATTTCTAACTCTTTTAACCAATCTAATAATCCAGCCGACATTAAAAATCGACACATACATTAGGGAGTAATTGTTAATGCACAAGTAGAATTTGAACGTTTCATAAAGTAAGACACTATTTGCTGTAAGATCATTCGTTGAGTAGTATGTGTCGTCATGAATCATAATCCTTCTAAATGATTATGATTTGGTTTTTTTGAAAAGTGATCACGAGAGATCATAGTGTCTGCTAAATTATTAACTAACAAATGACATTCGTTGCTTTGTTAATTACAACTTGCAAGTATTCTATCACCAAAATAATCTAGTTACAATATAATTGGATTATATTGTACTATTCTATTAGTATAGTGGATTATATTCCAATATGAATCTATTTTTACTTGTCATCTAATTTACCAATCAATAGTTGTTTGATTATGTTGATATAAGCTTTTTAATACTAAGGTTCAACTGTACGACTGTAGACTAACAATATGAGTATGTTGTAGTGGTCAAGTAATGTCATATAACTAGATATAAATAAATTTTGCTTAATGCTAACGGTAGGATTTAAAACCAAAAATCCATATTATTATACTACTATATTTTCAGTGTTCTTCCTAAGCATTTGTTTAAGTGTTCCTCGTAATCCTGCGCTTGACTAGCGATTTAGCGCTAATGCAATCGCCGCAGACGATGGATATAAAATCAATAGAACTCGGAATACGTGAAAAATCTTGCATCAATTATAGAAATCAACGACTATTCAAAACTAGAGTTTAAAAGCGTCATTAATTTCTCCATCAACTTTTTAAATATAAATCAATTATACAAATGACTTAATATTTGGTCGTGGGACGTCCAACCTTTTTACAACAGTTTTTTTTTTTTTTATATATAAAAGTGATGGTCCAATTGGAGCCGGCTTATTGGGTCATACTGGGCTCAGGAGGCACCGGCCCGTTATCCTTCCACCGACGAAAGCGGGAGGTGGACGCTGCTCTGTGAAACCAGCCTCACGCGGTCTCCTCCGCTCTAAGAGTGTCCGAACCACAAGCTTTCGCTCGAGCCCGACCACTCAACTCCCGACTTGGAACGGGCAGGCCAGTAAATAGCCTTTCCGAGTCCGGCCCAAAGAGATCGGTCCAATGTCCCATCACCTTATTGTCTCCACTTGGATCACAAGCCCGCGTTACCAAGCTCGACACGTTTTTACAGCAGTTAAATAACTATTTAAATGCATCTTTAATACCTGTACGGAGTATGGAAAAGCCGTAGAAGGAATCGTTTAATTGCGCATGCAGTACACATATATAATGCCGACTTTAAAAATGATTAAGGGGCGCCATATTTGCAAACAGCGCAAATCATTTGTAAAGTCCTTTTCAATACAACTACTTCCACTACCATGCACTTAATCATCTTCTTTGCTTTACAGTAGTGAATGTTTGTAAAATATAAATGTGTAGTTATTCAGGTCATTTTCTCTGCTTTAGTATATGTTTATAAACATAAAGTAGATATTTTAAAGTGAATTCAACATTTCCAATGTTTAGCATTTTTTTAGTTGATAAAAAGAAGTCAGCCCTTTGTTGAATGAGGAATGAATAAACTTCCACTATTGGAGGGGGACTGTAAGATAGAAAAGTTCTAAGTATAAATCAAGTAAGCAAAATATAGTTAAACTCAAGGATCTGTCAATTCTGAGAGTGTACACAACGTTATGACCTTTTTCATATGCAAGTTTTCTACGTCTTGGTGTTCAAAATATTCAACACGCGATTGATATTTTATTTTAGAACATTTTAATTAAAGATATCAACTGATCTTAAAGTGAAAAAAATCTTCATTTATTCATATAAAAAAATAATCTTCATTTCATTCATTAAAAAATCTTCATTTTTAAGTTTTAACGTAGATTAATGTTTGAAATTTACTAGCATAACTGATATTTATTTTTAATGATTACTACTATCAGTTTAGACTGTTTAGTTACTGTACAGTGAATTAGCTGAAAAAAACAATTAGTGTGGTTAGCCGTATGAATAGTAGTAATCTAGTACAAACATGCAATTCGGGCAAAGCAGTAAACAGTACTATATCCGTATTTTTTTAAGATATTTATGATTTGCTTCGTATATTATGGATATTAGTTTTTAGTATTTGCTTTGATTCGAAAGTTTACAAATATTCAGAAGTTTCGATAGAAACGAATAACATATCGAAGAAATAAATAACAAATCGAATTAAATTTAATTGATAAAATGTCCAGTCTTAGCTTGTAATGATGAGAAACTAATAGTTATAGTTACTGATGTATTTTCTCGAAGTGAATATGGTGAGTTAGCCATATTTAGTTATTTACAGTTTTACACATATAAAAACTCTTTCAAAATATTGGTGGCCATTAATTTCCGTCCAAACCACCGTTAAAACATAAATGGCGACAAGTATCCTGAACGTTTCCGAACTAACGGATCTCATTGGCATTTAAAATTTCAATCCTAATACTAGCAACCTTTTTCTTCAAAACGAATGTAAAAAATCTTATCTGGCTCCGTACATGATAAAGTACCCTACATTCTCTGACAAACCCATGTTCAAACCTGCATTTTCAAAAGCTTATGTAAATGATTTGACATATAATCTTCTCTGTATAAGAACCCTAATTATTTTGGTATCACATGGAAGTTATTTAGTTAAGTCCAAAGTTAAACATCGTTTCTTCTAGTTAATGCTCAAAATGCACTGAAATCTGTGAAATAGCTATTTAAATTATTTTGTTTTATGAGGTAAATGCCAACAGCAAATTAAACTGCACAGGAATCAATAAAAACTAGAAAAAATATAAACAGGAATACTTTTTATTGCATTAATCAACTTCTCTCATAGAATCAAAATCTGCGAGGAAAACATTACATGCTTCTTTTTACAGATCTAAACCCATATAATCTCTATCTCATACGGGTTTCTTTCTTGTTAGACGACTAAATTAACTCGTAAAAAACCCTAGATGGGCTTAAAATAGAAGAAAAAAAAAACTTAAATAAGAGAAGAGTCCTATTTTTTTTGTAAAGATAAGCGTCTGCTTTTTCTTTAACCATCTCCTTCTGCTTCTTCTTCAAATGATTTAACTGAAGATATCATCGGATCATTGAGGTTAGGGTCTGAAAGACGAGTTCATCACAAGGAATGGTGAGACCCATGTCGTGATCGAATCCAAACTCTTCTTCAGCTCGGCTTAAAAGAGTTTGGAACTCAGGGTGAGTCAAGAAGGATATTGGGACAATGTATCTGCTTCTGTTTTCTCCCACATAGACAGGGAAGTGTCCCTTTGGTACATCGAGTGGAAGGCACTCTTCATCGTAGCCTCCTCCATTTTTCTTCCCTAAGCTCGAACATCTCTTCAGAATCTGCTTCAGCATTGCTGTTTGAGTGAGTTTTGAAGATTTCTTCATTATAGCCATTTTTGGTTCTTGAGAGAGAAAAGCCTTTGGTTGTGTGTGGAAGGAGAGAGAGAGATAGATATGGAGAAGGAGATGGGTATTGAGGAGTATATATTTATAAATAAAGATTTTGCATGTCTATGTGTCTGTACATATTTGTGTGGGTAGAGAGAGAAGGACATGAAGACATGTGCATATGTGTGGAAGGAGAAGGTGGGAGCCAAAATGGCAAAGGCCAGCTGAGGATTTACTCTCATTGTTGGTCCTCTTTGTGACATTGTGGCCCCTGATGATCTCCTGGTCCTTACCAAGATACACCATAAATATTATATTGTTTTTCTTTATTTTCTTTTCCCTTTTTTCTTGGTTTAAATATTCACTTCAAACACGTACGTATGACTACTTGTTATAAAAATAATCGGTAAGCAAAAGAATCACTTATGTTTTATTTGTCTAAACTCAATACTATGCCTATACGCAACGACCTTTCTAAATCCGTTACTTTCATCCGGAGAGACAGTATACATGTTTTCCATATAGATACGAGCTAGTAAACTGCATCATTTCACAAAAAATGGCTAGATTTATTTAGTCACTATCATATTAAATAGTAGTATTAATTAAATTACATATTAATAACTAACAAAATATAAATTTTAACACTGAAGCTATTCAAACAGGTACATGTCAGCTAAAAATTACATATACTAAGATCGATTTCATTGGACCATAATATTTTTATCCTGAGATATGTGATAAGTCACGTTAGTTTAAGGCTTGCAGTGTCCAGTGGAACTCTAATCTAAATATGCGGTTACATCTTCGAACGGCTAGGTGGACTGTATACCATCGATCCATCACTACTAATATTATAGTATTATTTAAACAAATCAATATCGGATAGATATTATATAAAATTTTACTGAGGATGATAGATAGGCATCTATCAAATTTGTTTAAGGGAAAGCGAATGAGTCTGGGCAGGATGTTCTTGGGAATATATATATATATATATATATAAGCATAGAGTTTGGAAATATTTGCATTAAAGAACCAGAAACTTTTATAAGAATGTTCATGTAATATGTAGGATATATAACATGTTAAATTTGATAATTTTCACTCGTTATCACATTACGACAATTTGTAGTTAGTTATTAATTCTTCTGTAGTTAGAAATAAGCTAAGAAGTTTGGAATCCTTTATACATATACAGTTGTTAAACAGTTACGAAACTGTCATAGTTTCCGTAACTAAACTATTTACACGAATGTAATATTTTTAAGGTTGTGATCTCTCAAATGAGAAACTGGATCTCAAATTTTGTTTACCTTTTTTTAATTTTTAGAGTTCTGTATTGTTTTATCTGTTTAGATACTCTCTAAATATGGAATCGCCTTAATCGAGGACCCGTTCTTAATATTAATTAGAAATATATCAAAAGCTTGAGCCGAAGAAAATGCACACTGCCTCTCTCTCTATCTTGAGAGGTGTCATCGAAGAGCGTAAATCACGGACTTTGGAATGAGTACAGTACTGAAGAGTACAAAGTAGAAGAAGAGTGATGGAGTGTGTTGTTACTTAAACGTCGTCCGAGAGAGTGTGCCTGTGACACTTCCAAACAAATTTCCTTTTCCTTTTCTTTGCAGACACCCATGTGCCTCTTTCATTGTAGTTTTTTCCTACTTTTTCATTTTTCATTTTTAATAAAAAAAACTACTGTTTATTAATTTCTGTGTTTTCTGATCGTTTTTCTTTTCCAACGGTATGTGCAGTTAATCCCCAGCCTTCAATTGTTCTTATATATTGTAAACCAATACTCTAAAATACGTCTTGGTATTTGTAAACCAAAAGAAAAGGAAAACTATTTAGGACACACAAAAAGATGAAAACAGGTCTGAGTCACCTTTATAGTGAGTTCACTTCACAGCATGATGTCTGAACTGGGTCTCAAGTACAATAATGCAAAACGGAAATACTCTTTGCAAAAGGAACTTAATTTTGGTTTTCATTTTCTCTGTGAGATTTCACTGGTAAATGATGGATTGCTTCTTGTGGATATCTTTTTGTGGACTCAAACTAGTACGATTCGGATCCTAGGTTAGATTATTAGAAAACGATTAAAATCAGTAACGAACATGATGCATTCCAATTTATATTATTTTTAACTATGAAATTTGTAGATTATTTTGCTCAAATAAAAAATGTAGAAAAACAAACTTTGTTCTACACCAATGAGTTTAATGTTCAACAATAAAATGGTCAAATACTAAGAGAACTAATGAATTATAAGTCTAATATATATGTATATGTATATATATATATATACATATATAATAGTATATGATACTAACAACACGAATGAATAGATGGAATGACTTAAAATATAGTACATAGTCTTGAACCTTTAATTATGTTGACATATATAAGCTAAACAGTTTTGTTTTGTTGAAAAACAAAGTTTGAGTAGTTGGACGGTATGTTTCAACCTATTTTCATTAAATTCTGTTAATCCGTATCCCATGAATAAAAAGTAGTTGAACAAAGAAAACTCAACGAGAAACTTTTCCCACATGATAATTAGATGAGAAAAGCTGTATGTCTATTAAGCAGTTTACAAAAAAAAAAAGCTGTATGCCTTTATCCACTTTTCTTCGAAGCAAGGTAAGGTAAGGCTGATGTTGCTTCCAGTAGATGTCTCATCTACCTAAGACACTGCACTTGTAATATCAATAAACTGATAATTTTCTAATGAATATCGTAAATATCTATGGTAATACCATATTGTAAGATATTCATACTGTTAAGTAAAAGATAATCTTGCAGACTATTATTCTAAGATATGCAGGGACACCTTCAATCTCGTTTCCCGATATATATAATCTTTGACTGGAAAGAAAAAAACTATGTTCAGTTTGCATTGATCTCATCTAGAAAGAAGTAAAGAACTAATTCTGATTTCGGACAGTACGAAATCGAACTTGGAAACTCATTCTAAATCTCAATTAAAATTTAGCTCGTTTAGAATAATCTTTGTATATGTAATTTGAATATAACACCCGCGGGGGAAAAATATATATGCATCGGAAAGAAAAATATGAAACTTAAATCTTATCAAAAATGATGCGTACATACGTGTAATGCTCTGACGCAGTAGCGTTGTGGGCTGCTAACTGGCTCTGTATACGCTCCCATTCAATGTATTTTCTCATATTACCCCCCAAAAACGAAGGGAGAAAGCTGTTGATATTTACATATTAGCGTAAAAAATCTGATTACATTTTGAGCCTCAAACACAATCTTTTCGTGTTGGACTCAACCAGTCAGTGAGCTATTTTAGTCTTTAAAACTTAGCTTCTTTGGTTACCAGAAGAGATGTTGAATTTTGACTAAAACATCATTTACCGCATTCAAGTGAAAGTAAAAAGAAAACTCCACAGAATATATTTTCCATAATCGACGGGATTGGTTTAGTCACAAAACTTCGAAAGTTGGATGGGTAGTCATATTCTAAAATTGATTATTACTATCATTAAAACAAAACATGGTTTTGTCTTAAACAATCCCACATGCACTGTCTTGGGAGTTAAGACCCATTCGTTTAGGAGCCACCAATCTAGGTCCTAATCATCTTTGTCCTAATCGACTCTTAATTAGATAAATATTTAAACCTTTGATGAGATCAACATTTTGTAAGGAAATCTGTATTAGATATTTGAGCATTTAATGTATAATATATAACTAAACAAGAAAATTAGCAATATCTAGTTGCAATTTCTCATAACTAGATCCTAATAGAAAAAATTCATTCGTTTCATTTTTTCAATTTTTTTAAAACATAAACATTTACTTGCACCTAAACCTTTAGGCTTTAGTCATATATTATATTCCACCATATGTCACTAATAATTAATAAAAACATTAGAACTTCATTAAGAATACTTATGGAAAACAACATCATACTAATAAATGTGTCCCAAACAACATAATAATTAATCTTGTGTCCAAACAATATAAAACATTAGGTCATAATTTTTTAATGGCTGTTTATTAATATTTTTAAATTATTTAATAAATTAAATAATTGACTAAAACACTCAAATAGTTTATGGAAAAATAAAAATAAGTACAACTATTTTTCTGAAGGTTTAGATACTACAAAATAATTTCATTTAATATGAAATCAATTAAATCAATAGATTATTTCATTTATATTTTCATAAATAAAAAAAATTAATTCATTTAAACTTTTTAAAAAATCATATTAAGTTAAATATGGTATACAATTCTATAGTCTATAAATTGACATCAAATAAGTTTTGTAGTTAAATTTTCTTATCAAAATATAGATCACATATTTAATCAAATATATTACAAAATTTTATTAAATATTCATAATGAAACAAGTTGAAATAATTTAAAAATAATTAATATCTTATATAATTTATATATTTAATAAAATATAAAATAATATATTTATAGTTTTCAAATACACTAAAATAAAATGTTAAGACATATTGATTTTGTTAAATAAAACTATTTCTGCACTTTTATGGGTTAAAATCTAGTGGACTATTAAATTGGAACAAAGCATTAAAGGCAAGACTATGCTTTTAAATAGTTTTAATTAGTCTTTTAGACGGTTGAAGAAATGCTGTTGATATACTGATATACAATCCATCAACATTGCATTCTGTATTTAAGTTTATTGTGGTTGATAACTTGATATAAAGGCAATGGCGGAATCCGTGCTTGGCGGTTATAACCGGTACAACAACTTATAGCTGATCAAGGAAAATCCGGATTCAACACCTTATAGTTATCCGAAAGTTGGAGACTTGGGTCGGTTTATGCTGTTCAACCACAAAGGTCCGGTCTAAATGTCTAATCCACAGGACCACAACAAAGATATACATATAAGAAAAACTAGAGTTTGACCCGTGTATTCGCACAGATGTTTAATTTAATAAAATAGACATATAATTTTTTTACAATACAAAATGTAATTTGTACAAACATACATTCATATGGGTATTTATTTGATTTGTAATTGTGATAAATGGACTATTTTTACTGTGTGTAATTTGTTGATTACAAATATATTATATAATATATTTGTCGATTTATATTTTTGACTACAGTAACCATTTTGATGTGTTTATTTCTAAATTAGAGTACCAATTATTATGTTTATATATATTAATAAATCTATATTTTAAAAATTAAATGTATCATGTTTTAATAACATAGATATATATGTCTCTAAATTTTTTTATATGCCAAATAAATTTCACTTTTATTTTTATTTTTGAGAAAATATTAAATTGAAATTTATTTGTTGTATTCTTATAATTAAATTTATATGTGTGAATTGTATTAATCATCAAATTATTTAATATATATTTTAAAAATAAGTTTATATATTTTAATAAAAATATCTATAGTTTATATTTTGCATGTGAAATAAAATAATGATATATATGAATATATCTATAACATTTAAAGTTTGTAGATACATTTTAAATAAATTTGTTTAGTTTTATTGTAAAATTTGGTTACAGAATAATCCGGTTAAAAAATAATTGTAAGTTTCGTACGTTTGGTTAGAAAAGAATTTAACAAAATAAATGATTTGTAGTTAATCAATTAAGTTTGAAGTTTGGATAGCGAAAAATCTAACAAAATAAATGATTTGTTGTCAATTAATTAATAATTATTAATTAGGTAGCGCATGTAGTTATTAGAATGAAAAAAAATAATTTCTAATACTTACTTCACTTTTAATAATATAGTATATTAAAATAGATATTTTGATTATATTGAGTATATGGAGAACGTTAAAAAGATATAATATTCATTGAACAAATGGACGATGTTTGTATATGTTTTCTTATTGCTCATATGTTGATCTCGTGTGGTTAAAATGATTTTTTCACTTATTACGTCATTTATTTTTATTTTTTTACACTATAGTATAAACATATATATAAAAATTGGATTGTAAATTACAACTGATTCATGATATGATTATTAAAGTACAAACTAATTAATCATCTTTTTCGGGAAAAAATAGTCTCAACTGATTCATGTTTTGATATTCCTTATTGTTTAGATTTGTTTAAATTATTGTTGCCATGTTTTTAGTTAAAAATCAATTTAGGAAAATGCATTAATAAAACAGGAAAGACAAAGAATATCTATTGTTTGGTTTATTAAATACTGCAGTGGCATTCTATTGTAAATATTGTGCAAGTTTAAGGGTTAGTTTAATTTTGTACTCCTCTTTTAATAGATTAGATGACTATCCAAAGATGGAAGAAACATGTTAGTGGAAAAAAGTAACGACACGTACAGGTACGTAGTCATCCATTTTATTTGTTTGCTTTGCATGTTCTATGTAACAGGATGGATCGTGGGAATACGTCATTAATTGAAACAAGATGACCATGACCATATGCCCCATAGTGTTTTTTTAAATATAAATTAGTAATTATTCATTATTATTTACTCTTTTATTCTATCTTTAATTGTATTGGCCAGTAAATCAAATCAATCGAATGGTTTATTTTGCATAGTGAATGTTGTCTTCTTCGTTGGCGGTGTTGTTCGATGGTGACATTAGGGTCAGTGTAAGCACATGAACCCCATGTTACTCCGCGGCTCCGTTTACTTCTTACTTTAACAACTTTTTGCATAAATACGCGTTGTGCGAAATTGATGCCTTAAAATCCTTATACTGTATAACATAAATTCAAGTTAAAAACATATTACACTATAAAGTAACTACTCTTACTAACTATCAGTTATAGTTTTGAGATATGTCGAAACATTTGACCCATGAACCATATTTTGTATCTTTAGCTTTTTCGTTGGATTTTCTATACCGAGCTCCTTTGGGTTGTTTGGTTTAGACGGTTTAATGTTTTTTTTTGAAGAAAGGCTTTCAAATTTAAACAAAACATAAAAGTTTACAAAGAAAAGACTTAACAGCTTATAGACGGTTTAATGTTTAGTTTTTGGTTTTTACCAAAAATGCATCACAAGAGCTAAACCACCATGAGTGACTCGATTTTAATATATTGTATGTCTTTCTGTTTTCTGTTTTCAGCTGCTTCGTAAGTTCATGTCCTATCCAGAATAAGTCATTTTCAAGACCACGCCCAAAAAAAAAACTGAAAAATAAGTCTGCACATAATTGGATTTAGACCCACTTCTCATATAGTTATAATGTGCAACTAACCACTAGACTATTGACAGTTTGCGCAACATATGACCGGTTAAATACTTACTAAAATGGGGGTCGGAAGGCGAGGCTTCCTTCGCTTTGGACCAAGCTCTATTCGATGATCATGAATAATAACATTGTCAATATTTATACCGCTGCATCAAAATATAACAAAAGCATTTATTAGATAGGATTGAAATGTGTTAGAACAGCTAATTCAGGACCCATCAGATCCATATTATATGCGTCAGTGTTTATGTATCCAGCTAATGTTTGTACTTTGAAGGCGTACGTCAAAGTATGCCATTGCTTCTTCAGTTTTATGATGTAATGTTGTATGGGTCGCATTAAAAAGGTTTTAAAAAGTCTAAGGAGAAATATTAACTGAATATATACACATACACATGTGAAAACATATAGGTAATGTATCAGTTATCACATACTTCTATACACACACTAATAGTATTTACTGAGATAAGTTATTTTGATTATATATATATATATATATATATTTTTTTTAACCATGACGAGTTAGTCTGGTGGTAAACGGCTCGCAGCTGCAAGTACGGTCCCGGGTTCGATTCGCACTGGCCACCAGGGAATTTACATGCGGACTTGCTCTGGCGCCCGAGATCGAAGACCGTTACCTGGCCATGACCCACCTTCGGGTGTGCGTCCGCGCTGCTAAAGGGTTCGGTCTCTAGTCTGGACCACCACGGTGGGGCCAGGACACTCGGTTATCAAAAAAAAAAGTATATATATATTTTTTTTGAAACACAATTATTTTAATTATATATTCACTAACGTCCGCACCTTGTGCGGACTAATATATATATATATATATACCTAATCATTCTTAATTCTAATGTTCGTTTTAATAAAAAATATTAATTTAGATTAGTATTATTATAATTATAAAAGTTCAATATTCATACTGGTAATCAATGTGTTAAATTACGTTCTTTTGTTTCATATTTTTATTTATGAGATGTGGATTTTGGATCAAAATTTTTTTTCTATAGTAATAATCAAATTAGGAAACTTGGATTTGAAATTAATCATTTATGATATTTGGACTGAAAGGATTATAACAAAATAACAATAGCATAGGAGTGTTCAATCCAGTAAAACTGAACCATTCAAAACAGAACCGAAATAGAGAAATAGTTTGGATTTGATAGTATCAAATAAACTGAATAGATGTTATTTTGAAAACCTAGTATATGGATATGGTTGAGTATATTAACTGATCCAACCGAAGAAATCGATTAATTAGAATATATTAGTATATATATATATTATTTTTTTGTCGACGTCCATCTTCTAAGATCAAGTGGTAGTCGGGCTTGACTGGTTCTGAAGAGACATTCTGTCCAGCTGGGTCTGATTTATATGGAAAAGAGAACCCTCTTGTTTCTCGCTTCCTTTGCGAGAGAATATACACGCAAATTCCTGGTCATTAGTAATAAATTTATAATAATCTTTATTTGAATTAATATTTTCAATAAAAATTAGAGAAACTGACTATAATATTAGTCACTAACCATAAGCTAAATATAAGATATACATAATTATGATATTATCTGTGGATATTGTTAATATCTGTTGTTAATATATATTTAATTAAATGTTTTAAATATCATGGTAATTATATACTAGAATATTAAAAAAAATAGTATATATATAGGTAGAATAGTTTGATGTTTATTAATTATCTTAAATTATGATAAAATTATATATTAAAAAAAATTAATAAATATTATTAATTAAACTGATGACTTATGCTAAAATCATGGAAAATAAAACTTAACTTGATCTTCGAGCCTTGGTTCCTCTTGTAAATGGAGTGTAAATAACCATTTAGAACAACGGCGATAAAAAAACCCAAGGTTTCTTGGATACTTTAGTCCAATATGATAAACTCTTGGGCCAATGAGTTATGTTTAGCCCAAAGTTTAGGTACATCCACTCAAATTTGATTTTTTTTTTCCTCTTGTTTGTTCGAATAGAGATTTTTATGTTTGGTTAAACCCTGGAAGATCGTAGAACCCCTATATGTGTACGTTTGACATATTCTATCTTCTCGAAAATGGAAATATAAATTACATTTTCGAGAGAGTTACTAACTTACTATACCACTCTAAAACAATAATGAAGATTGAAGAGTCTCATATCTGTTGATTCATATTTGAAAAGTTTTCATATATCAAACGCTCCCTCTATAATTTGGTGGGTCACATCACATGTTCTCTAATTATTTCATATGAAAAGCCATTATCCGAAAGAATTGACATATAGGTGTAAAGCAACGAAAATGAAATCGAGCGCAGAAACATGGATATCCACGAATGGACCGTCACAAGATCTTTCAATAACAATTAGTTTTTTTTAGGTCAAACGTAGAGAGTCAGTGTGTTGATGATGAAGCCCCTCGTGTTGTATATAGTAGCTGCCAAACACTAACATATTCAAATCGTCCATCCAATTATAAAGCTTCGGAACACAATAATTTAATTCGCCTTTTGACCTCCATTATGTCAAATACAGTCGAACGATCACGGGGACACAAACAACTAAACAAAGAACCATTAGTTGCACTTGTCTCAAAGAGTTTTGGATTTTGTTCATTTAGCTTTTTCGTTATTGCTTTTTATGGGTACGTTCAGTTCATCTATATATATGCAGCCATTATCTACAGTGGTTGTCACAAATGCAGATGCTTTTGTTTCCAAATAATTTAACTCTTTTTGCACGACTGAAAAATATCGAGTTAAATATCAATAGAGAAATTCTATAAAGTTCAAAGAAATGTGCTTTTTCTTTCTTACATTTTAATGGTTTTTCATTTTCTTTCTGTTCTTCAGGAACTATATTTTCTCGCTGAATTCATACCCTTTCTTAACTTACTTATTGAGAAAAAATCTGAACCGAACTAAAGTGCCTTCAAGTTAGGACCGGAGCCAAGTAGCGGAATGGTGGATGTCATTTCATATTCATAGCTGGTTTAATGACAGTCTGAAACGTGGAACGAACTAAAAATGTTCAATACTATGTGCTGTGGATTTACTTTAACCTTGTATAGAGAAACGATGCATGGGATAATTAATTGGAATTCATGTATTATTTATTCTCTACTTCTTGCATGTGGGCTGTGGCCTATTTCAAAGTATGGGACTATGATCGATCGTGTACCTCACCCCACAAACCAAAAAGTCCTAATCTGAAACAGTTTGCTTAATATGGTACGTCAAATCACTCGGGCTTATTTATTTTCTAGCAAAGCGTTGTATATATATATATATCCAGTTTTCGAACACACCTTTTATATGTCTATGGAATGTCTTTATCAAAAAAAAAAAAAAAATCATACAAGTTGATTGTAACATGTTTCTCCTTTCTTGTTTTGGTTCGATTAATATAAGAGATGGGTAGGTATTTAACTTGTTATAATTCATCTATGGGAATGGTAGGGTCTAATTATAAACATGTTTCACCAAAAAGAAAGAAAATACAAAGTGGTTTCTAGAAAAACAAGGCATAAGCATGTGAACTTCATCCACTAGCTGATATGTTCCTCAAACTATTACTCTCGAGTGACTTATAATCCGGTCCTAACTTGAATTCATTTAAGTCAGATTTAGTTATTATCTAGCAAACCATTGTATACATCCAATTTCCGAACACATTTTTCGTGTACCTACGGAACGTCTTTATCAAAAGTAATAATCTCATACAAGTTGATTGTAAATGTTTGCCGTTCGTATTTTGATTATATTCATATAAGAGACAGTAGGTTGTTATAATTCATCTTCGGGAATGGTAGGGTCTTATAAACATGTTTCATCACTCAAAGGGAAAAATATTGGTTCAAAAAAGACAAGGCATAAGCATGTGAACTTCATCCAATAGCTCCACCTGATATGTTTCCCAAACTATTACTCTCGAGTGAATTGCGGTCACAAACTCTTTTAGTTTCCCTATATATACATGGTGCACTTTGAGAACCTTGCTTACAAACTAACTAATCCATTTCTATAGAAGACCAAGATAGTAAAATATTCATCACTTAAGATTTTTTCTTCCTTTCAAGATCTCTTTTTTAATTACTTTCATTGATCCTCAAAAATGGGTATTCAGTTGATCGGACTGTCTCACGCCAAGCAAAAGCTTCAAAGAAGCTTATCAGCCAGAATTGCGAGCCTCTTGGCGATGTCGGGTACTAATAATGTCCCAAAGGGTCATGTGGTCGTCTACGTGGGTGAGACTTACCAAATGAAGAGATTTGTGATACCTATATCATATTTAAACCATCCATTGTTCCAAAGTTTGCTGAATCTCGCGGAAGAAGAATTTGGGTTCGATCATCCCATGGGAGGTCTTACAATCCCTTGCACTGAAGACTACTTCACTGCTCTAGCTTCTATTCTAAATTGTTCATGATAAGGGAGCTCACTGATCATCCCAAGATTCATTAAGAATATTTATACAAATATATTGTGTTTTTTTTCTTTGAATGTACCCAACTCAGTGTAGAGAATAACTTGAGATTGAGATACTGTGAGTCTCTTTCAGTTTTGGATCTAAGAAGATATTGCCAGTTCTTTTAACTGTTCCACTTTATAAAGTATTCATTTTCTCAGAAAATTAATTTAAGTTTCTTTTCTATGTCGATTTGCTTACTTTTCCTATATGTATATAGATTAGATCTTCGCTTGTTTTTATACAAGCAATTTTTATGGGAGTAAGTCATTTCTTTTGTTACCACAGTAATTCATTTAAGAAAGAACTTCCTAATGTAAAATGTTCCTAACAAATTACAATAGTCAGATACATGTACCCAGGTTGACGTTTTGTAATTTATTTTAAAGGTACCCAACCTAGTAGTGAAATAATTAAGTCGAGGTCCCAAAAAAAATTATGTAATACTGCGAATATGTCATTTTCTATTAGAAATTCAGATTTTTATATTGCTTTGTAATATATAATAACTTAAAACGAACTAAATATTTGTAATATTGATTCAAAATATTTAGAGGAAGCACCGTAAAGAAAGGCACGAATACAATTTCCCCAGCCAATTTTTATTTATACATTTTGGTTTTAATTTTAACGTTGTTTGACTTAAAAAAAAAGGACACCTAACCAAACTGATATTCAAACCGAACAACTTTAGTTTTAGGCTTTTAGCACTATGTATTTAGATTCAATTCAAACGAGAAGTAACTTCAATGAAGACATCTTCAGCACAAGGGATCGTGAGATATTTCCTGGAATGATCTATGCCAAATTCATTTTCAGATAGATGCAACAGAGCTTGGAACAAAGAATGTTTCAAATAATAGATGGGAACAACAAATCTCTTCGTCTCTTCTTCGTCTTCTACAACATATACAGTAAAGTGACCCTTTGGTACCTTGATTATGTGCCTTAAACTCGAGATTTTTGTAAGAACTATTCTCTTTGCTTGAAGAATTATGTCTTTAAACTTAATCATATCTAGTTTTCAAATTAACTAACTTTTTATAGCTTGAAAGGAGATGCATGCATGTGTAGCTTTTTGTGGATATATGTAATTTATAGGGATGAAGGTTTGTTATTCAAGGTTATAAATATTAAAAATTTGATAACATATATGATAATTAATTGAAATAAATAATAGTGGATTTATTATGATATGATTTGTCTTTTCTCTAAATTTAAGAATCAAATAAAACTAAAAACTACTTAGATCCTCTTGAAAATGAACTTACCCAATTCATTTAAATTTCTGAATCTACCAACTAATTTATTTTAATAGATCTATCTATATCTATATTAAAAAAATCTATCTTGTCTATATTTTTATAGGCCTATATATATATATATCTATTTTTGATAGACCTATCTATATCTGTTATATTTTTTTGAATATTTACATGTTTCTTTTGTAATAACCTTATAGCCGCCATAAATTAGTGATATTCAAAACGAATTAATCGATTATATATAACATTATAACCACATATGTTATCAACAAAAAAAGCTCATAGACGCCCACGGATTGGTACATTTATTCCAATTCACTATTTGGTATATTATATAGTTTCGGTGGAATCTTTCCAGCGGTGTCAGACTAACAATAGAGTCGATTACCATTTAGGACACTTTTTTATCTTTTTTAACACTTTAAGATACAATCCGCTGGAGGGACACTTTCCTTGAATCTGAGAGCTGTTTTGGACAAAAATGCCCTTGCTCAGAAGAAACAGAAGATGCGCTTATGTTTGGGTAAGTATAAATTGTAACTTGTTTTTCTTATTTCTCTTAATGTTTCATTTACTTTTATTTCAAATTCTAAAATATATAAAACAAAAATAATTATCACATTAAATTATGTATAAAATTCTCTATCTTTTAACATCCATTTTCATATATATATACTAATATATATACAAAAAAAGTATGGACATGGATATCATAGTGTGGATAATATAGTTATAAATTAATTGTGGACATGGACACAAAACTATATTTATTCATACACTATTTCAGTTTCTGATTAAATAAATATATAATAACCATATAAAAACATGTTTCTTTTTTCTTATTATTTTGATATCCATATATATATTTTTATATTTTAATGTCTAACTAAATTGCTAAATTATAATTTATTGGACATATGTTTTATGGATGTGGACACAATATTTTTTTTTTACAAAATTCTTTGTTTTGTTTTCTATTTTTTTATTTAAAGATGTATATGACCAAAAAAATTAGTATAACAAAGTGATATATATTTGTTATTTAATGATATATACTTTTATTGTTTTATCTAATTTTCTATATATATTTTTTATATATAACTTATAAGAATGTATGGATATGGATTATAAAAGTGTGAACGTAAGATATGTGGACATGGATATAAATGTGTAAAAGAGAATATCTAGACATATTAGTATGACACACAAGTTGTATCCACATCAAAGTTTCTGAAAGAGATCATGTTAAATGATGTCCATTATCGATTTTTTGTGAGCTAGTAGGTGTGGACATGGATTAGGATATATTTATATAGACATTGTAATCATGAAGAACATAATTGCATAAAACATGTCTGTGGTGTATACTTGAAAATTTTGATACTAATTAGAATACAAATCTGCACATATAAAAATTGAGGATGAAAACAAATACTTACATAAATATAAGGACCAAATATGTAAATTCATCATTCTTATTGCAGATCTAATCGAGCTTTCACCCATGGTGATACCAAGCTCAAACCACTGCAGCTTCACCTATATAATGGATGAGACTTCGGAAATGAGTTGAGCAAGGCGAGGAGTCAACTTGAGCAGCAGATCTCGTGGTGGCGGAGGATTTCGACGAGCTCGAACCCCCATGGCTTCACTGAGCCACCGAGCTCACCGATGCGATGTTGAGCTCGAAATCCATGTTGAGGCGTTTTCTCTTTCTTTTTTTTATCCGTGAATTCTGTCATGATTCGTAATAAAAAGATAGAAAAACAGACAAAAAATAGAGATAGACAAAGGAATAAGAAAAAGTTGAGAAGAAGGAGACAAGCCAAGAGGATTAAGAATTAATTGTTTCTTCGATTTGATGAAGGAGAGTGTATCGTGATTATTGGATTTGAGTATGCGTTATGAAAATAAATAAAAAGAAAAATAGAGTTTAATAAAAGTGAATCTGAACTTGAATTTTGAAATTCTAAAATAAATAAATTTTTGAATGATTTAATAAAAAGACTTTTGGATTTAGTTATATTTCTAGTTATTGTTAGATAAGGTTGAGGGCATCTAAGACATTGCACATAGAAATTGTGTGCCTCAAGCAACAAGTGTCTAAATATGCAATTCCAAAGACATAATGTGTCCTAGAATGTAAAAAAATCAATAAGTGGTCGTTCAGTTTCGTTTTCTGATCCGAGATTTCATCAACAATTCCATGTTCCTTTCGCATGCATTATTTCAATCACCGTTATATACTATATTCTGCTAAAAGAGCATTATTATCTAAGATTTCTTAAGTCGAAGTTCTTAAAAGAATATAAAAAACTGTCTCTAATGTATAGAAGACATAATATTTGGTTTCAAAAGTTTAATCATCTCTATGTTCAGTATAATAGAAATGCCTCAATTACAATATGCATCATGGTAAGTTCATGGTTAATATTGGTAAATTTCTAATTTTCTACTAGTCCATATGCCACTGTTGATCTTGTATTTTATTTATTGATATCAAAATAATTATACACCACTATAATTATCATGTGTTTAATAGTAAAGCTACGGTTGTGACAGGAAGACCCAAACAAAACAATCATTAGATGCCATCAATAGTCACCATAACTTATGGTTATAGATAATCATAAATAATCATCCGTATGATTTTGACACTGGACTTAGGAGCCACGAAAATCTATTGGCAAGCTAACGTGGTCCACCTCTTATATCTGAAAACCCCGTATACTTAATTTACGTCCTAGATGCTTGGTCCAGTAATGGAACTTTGGCATAATTCTTAAAATCTCTAAAAAAAAAATGAAACATAAAACTGGTTCAAAATCTTAGAAGAACATATATAGAAGAACAAACGCAAAGCTTCTTTCTAAACACACGCGATGATGCGTAAGCCAAGTATTTTTTTTTTAGTATTTTTGTTATCAGTTTCTATTGGCAACTCTTCTTTTTTTTTCTAACTCTTTCAACATAAAAAGGATACCTATCACTAAACGATATACATAAAGCATCTTATTCCAAATGCGAAGAATAAGATGCAGCGAATAATGTAAGATAGAAAAACAAGAATGTAGTAGGCCACACAGGCAGCGAATAGCTATAGTTCTGCGAGGATTTAGTTTTCGATCTATTCCATCACTAAACGGTGGTATGTTGCATATTCACACTCAGCCCTAGCAACAGTCACAATCGTCATCATCAAAATCACATGCAGAGATAGTCAGACCTTATCCAATGGCAAATAAATTCATCAAACTATTTATCGAGCTGTATTAAATATTTATATATAATCAAAAAATATTTTTATTTTAATACATAATATATAAGTAATGGTATAAAACCATCTCTATACTAGCTCATAGTTCGTCCCAGCAGTACGGCCCCTAGTTTGAGAACAAAGGAAAAAATCTACTTTTAGGATTTGGAACTCAACATACGTACTGTCAACCATTGCTAAAAGTGGTTCAAGAACTGGACCCACTTATTATGACCCAGGTCACACTATTCACCACTTCGAGGCTCTAATTAAATATACCCATCCTTTTATATTGGAAATCATATAAAAACATACATTATGTGCAGTCACATTTTACAAATATATATGGTGACTTTACATAAAGATGAGCTAAGCCATGTGAGCCAGATGGATGACGGGAGGGCCCAACAGCCCATAACTTTTGGGTTTTTTTTTAAGTGAGAGATATCTCATCTTGCTGTTATTTTAGCATTCATGTCATTTTTATCTGGAAGCTGCATGCTTTAAGTTTACTACTATAAATAGAAACTTCTTCTCCTCCTTGTCTATCAAGTCACTTGCTTCAAATATTTCATCCACAAAATTGTTGACGTTTCATTTAAAAACAAAGAAGAAGATGGGTTTAGTGCGGTCCATGCTTCCAAATGCAAAGCAAATCTTCAAATCACAATCTATGAGGAACAAGAACGGTTCACCATCATCAACAACAACTTCAGGGCTTGTTCCTAAAGGTCACGTAGCGGTTTACGTTGGGGAAAGAACGGAGAAGACGAGGTTTGTGGTTCCGATATCATACTTGAACCATCCTTTGTTCAGAGAGTTTCTTAATCGCGCAGAGGAAGAGTTTGGATTTCATCATCCAATGGGAGGTTTGACGATTCCTTGTCGAGAAGAAGCGTTTCTTCATCTCATTACTACTCAGCAGCTGCATTGAGGAGCGCATTGATTAATTAATAGTTTTAGTAGGGTTTTCATGAATCTTTTTTTTTGTAAAAATGAATCTTTTTGTTGTTGTTCTATCTGAGAATTATATGAAATGTAGTGTGTGTATATGCACTTGTTCAAATTAAGCTTGTGTTTCGAAATAAGATTTTAATCGTTGTGCAAGTATTCATATCCAAACCACTAGAACCTGAAGATTTAGAGGCTGATTGGATTAAATTTTTCTAAAGCTTGTGAAGGATCATGAAATTTGAAGCTCTTTTCGCGAAAGATCATATTTTCTGACATTTTTGTTTGATTAATGCTTAATATATTGGGAATCAAATATATATTGAAACAAACTTAATGGCCAAATATTAAAGTACTGCTTCTAACAGTACTGTTAAGAAAAATATTATTATAAATATGGAAAGCTTTTACATAATGGGAAATCACTTCATTACATAACTTTAGTTATTTAATTATTTTGAATAACCAGTTCTGACTTACATTATATATATATTTACAGGAATGGTGGATCACATGCACTCTGAATAAGCTAAATTGGTTGTAGTATGTAACCGTTGATGCATCAAAATAGGACATACTTTCTTCGTATAACAAACAAATTATAAACTGTTAAAAATGTCTGAAACAGAGCTGCTCAAATATTTTATGAAACTTTACGATAAATCATATCTAATTATTGCATATATAGATTGTCAAGCACATGTTACTCTCTGTTATTAGGAAGATATAATTGTGATAATAACAATAATGCAAATACAACACGTGACCGTCTTTACAATAACTGAGTTTTCTTATAACTACTCCAATCATGCATAAATGCATGCGATTTATACTAAATATTCTAAATTTCTAATTAATTGTATCAGATCAAACATGTATAACTGAAATATTTCAACCGGTTGATTTGATCTTATTGAAAGAACCGAACATTCCTTCGCTGTATAATGTGGATAACAAACGTTGGTCTTAAATAAATTCATCCAACTTTATGTTATTGTAGAATCAGTGATGAAGACTGAACTATTGTTGATAAGTTTTAGGGTTCTAAGAGAAATCATACTAATAATATATAAAATAAAATACTCTTTAAGACACAACTTCTCCCAAAATTTTATCTTGAACTTTTTGATTCTACATAAGAACTAAAGAAACAATGCATGGTAAAGGAGTTGCGGCTGTAACTTCTGCCACTTGGGTTCAACTCACGGTAGAAGGGACTATTTACAATGCTTGGGTTCCCGGCAAAGAGGTGAAAACACCTTTTTTTTTACCCAAAAAAAAAAAACAATGCATGTTCAATGTTTTCTCATTTTCATGACTACAAGCTTAGTATTACACAAAGGGTCCTTTACAGATTTTAATAATAATAATTTTAGATTTTATAGTATTTGATATTATAATATATAGAATAAGTTTTGTAATTACAATTTTAGTTAAGACGCAAAGGTCATCTCGAGTGGGGCTCTAGGGGTAACACATATAGAACAAAAGCCACCATTTTCAAGCGCCAACAAGAGACTTGTCAAAAATGTATATAGTCATCAATATTTAATAAGGACACTTGTTTCTGTTGTCTATTCATCAGAACCAATAGGACCAAGCCTGTTTTATGTGATGGCCAGAGATTTTAATAAGAGAGAGAGAGATAGAGCATGTGAGTTCTGTAGCTTTGGTGGGTCCCTATCTGATTATATTCTAAAGTCACCCAGAGAAATTAGTATCAGCTTGATGCTTTTCTAGGTAAGCCCTAGTTTACTAGTATTAAGCAGATCCCATGTGAAAACCTGCAAACTCCTAATTTTTAAATACAATAAAAATCTTCTGTATCATTAAACTCAACTTCGAAGTTTGATTCCTTGACCTTTTTGACACTCTATAAATAACAACTAACTGAAACACAACTCCACCAAAAAATATCAATCCTTCTCCACTTTCATAAAACAGAGTATTCTTGTAACATTCCATAAATCTCATTGCTTTAGACATGGCTATTCGATTGTCGCGTGTTATCAACCCTAAACAGTCGCAAAAACAGCAGTCTCGTGTCCCAAAAGGACATGTTGCGGTTTACGTCGGAGAAGAGATGGAGAACAAGAAGAGATTCGTGGTTCCGATCTCGTATTTGAACCATCCTTCGTTTCAGGGTTTGCTTAGTCGAGCAGAGGAAGAGTTTGGTTTCAACCATCCGATTGGTGGATTAACGATTCCTTGCAGAGAAGAAATATTCGTGGGTCTTTTGAATTCTTATGGTTGTATTCTTTGAACTTGAGACATCTTTTGGGAAGCCACAATTTTTTTTCCATTTTATATATTTTTGTTTTGGTTGTTCCCTTTGTTTATTTCTGCAAAGGAGAACATGTTGAATCAGCCTGTAAATATGTTGTATAACCAGTCAAATCAGGTTATAATATTATGTACTTCCACAAAAAACATTGATCAAGAAAGATTTTTATGTTTTCAAAGATAATCTTAGCCTTGATTCGGAATATCCAAAGTACCTTAGCCCGATCGATGATTTCTAGGTAAAGTTAAGAATCACATGGTTGCAGAGGTTCAATGGTAAAATCGGAGTTAATTAAACCTGACCAATATCGGTGTTAGAAACAAGTCATTAGCATTTATTTCAACCCATTATCTGCATGGCCATATCATTTATCTAAATTGTTTTAACTTTAGTCACTAACTATTCCATTCGTTGCCTATTATTTATCGAATTTAAACCCAAAAGACCTTTGTTATCAAATAATTGGGTAGCAATATAAATTTTGGTGGCAAAAAAATCAGTATTGTATAAACAAAACCAAATTCTTTATCTTAAATTTATAAGATAATAAATAAAAGAATCCAAACTTTCTCTCTCTTTTTTTTGCTTTTTGAAACAATATAGCACACAGATTTAGAACCAATTGCACTGGCCATTTTCTGGACTAACGATAGGTCTTCATTGTAAGCTCCTTTTTCTGATTGTGATGCATTAACTACTGTATCTTGTCAATCTCAATTAGAGGTATATGATTTGCAAATATTTTCTGTTTGGGTGTGCATGGTAGATAAGATCATGGCAATTATATCTTGTATTACTTGTAAAGTTTTAAGTTACAGAAAATGACATTTCAACAAAAAGATCACAACAACGGTTGAGAACATCTTGAAAATCTACAAGACGCGAATCAAATCAAGATAACAGTCATGTTATAATGTAACTCATGAAGAAATTTCTTATACTTTGTCGCATAATTAAATACAGACGTAATATATCAACATACGTATGCTAAGTTCTAGAGGGAGTTTCATTATTGCACATTAAGCTATATATATATATATATATAGGATAATTGCCAAATAGCAATAATAACATCTACTAAAGAACTATCAATCAAACACAAATACTAACTTCTCCCATATCAATAAGGAAATAAATAATAAACTTCTAAGTTTATTTTCCTAATTAATTTAAAAATAGTTTGCATTTAAGTTTACTAGAAATTTGGCATACAATCTTTATAAAGCAGTCGTCCGACAATTTGTTTAACATACGATACACCTGTCACCTGGATCCCGAGTTAGAAAGCTGAAATCGAGTATCTCATAAGAAGATATTTACTAGCTAATACATGTTCGGATATTCAACTCGAATACATGCTAATAAACCATATATTATTGGATTAAATCACAAAATTGTCATATAATTTCATTTTTAATATTACTGATTCCTGCGTTAAAAGTTGTTTTCCAAAGATAACAAATGTGGTCACCAACTAATAGATCAAGAACGATTCCGAAAAGCATCCATATGATTCGAGACTGAAAATTGGGTGATTAGATGCGACTCAGCAAATGATAGTATTTAAATGTAATGATTTGTTAATTGAAGTATATTTGCGGCCCTAATGATTCGCATCTATCAGACGAAAACCAATCCAATGATTAACCAAATTGAGCATTTTCTATATTTAAATCTGAAATATCAAATTGGTTATATCTATCCTGAATTTTTCTTCGTGTTGATCGTTATTTCAGCCAATGTGACAAGTTGCTCGTTGTCTTCTTTGCATGTGCTTGTCCACTTGTTATTATCTTTTTGAAAGCACACACACTTCTATGCTGAAGAGAAGTAGAACAACTTTCATAAGTTCAAATAATATTCAGAGAAAAAGGATATCATAATAATATTTTGACTTTTCAGCTTAGTTATATATTTATATATTAGTAAGAACAAATAAATTTTTGTTGGACTTCATGAACAACTTGCATGAGGAAAAAAAAACTCAATAATTGCCCTTAAATTACTGAAAAGCTATTAGTCGTTAATTTAAAAAAATTCATTATAACTTTTAAATTTTCATTATTATAAATAGAGACAACATCACCACCTTTCTTCATCTCAAGCATTGTGGTGAAAACGAAAAAAAAAATCGTTTAGTATCTTTTGCCCTAAAGCAAAAAAAGAAAGAAAGATGGGGTTGTCTCGTTTTGCGATCACAACTGCAACAAAGCAGATACTGAAGCTAAACTCCCTGGCAAACAAAAACCGAACATCATCATCATTGGATCATGTCCCTAAAGGACATGTGGCAGTGTACGTAGGAGAACAAATTGAGAAGGAGAAGAAGAGATTTGTGGTTCCAATTTCGTTTCTGAATCATCCTTCCTTCAGAGAGTTCCTTAGTCGGGCAGAGGAAGAGTTTGGATTCAATCATCCAATGGGAGGCTTGACCATTCCTTGTAGAGAAGAAGTGTTTCTTGATCTCATTGCTTCTCGGTTACAATAAAGTTAAAAAGATATGTTAGATGCCTCTTAGGAGCATTGTGTTTATAAAGATCTTGAAAACTTGTTCTTGAGACTGATGATGTATCTTTTCCCATGTATTTTTTTTAATCATGGAGAATCTTGAAGTGGAATTTTACAATCTCATATTTGGTTTATCTCTAATAAAGTGACAGACACAAGTTTCTGAAGTCTTTAAAAGAATCATTTACCATTTATATATGAATAAATACAAACTTATAGAGATATACATACCAACTGTTTTGCCATGCAATTAACTTCATGTCTATGCAACATCCTCATGTGGACAACAAGAAGAACCATGCAGGAAGCAAAACTTGAATGTTCCACTTTTCTGCTCCGATTCTGGAGGAATGTGATGTGACATGTACTGAGTATCTCGTTGCGTGTGAAAAAAAACTCTCGGAGGTTAACTAGGATCAAAATGAGAGAAGCCTCTTCTCAGTTCTCACTCAAGTGACAAGTTCCCTAGCCGGATGCTGCGTTGCTGGCGAGTGATTTGGTTACCTAATGGTACTTGAGATGATCTTAAGTCCCCTGGCTTTGTAGAGAATGGCGAATCAAGCTTTGGTTGAAACCAGTTCTTCAAAGCAACACCATTGATTCTTAATTTAGCATCCTTTCTGTGATAAGGTATTCCCAACCTTCTCAACAAGGCAGAAATGTCTTGCCCAACCCTGTCAACAAAAGGGATGTTCTTAGAAGAATATATATAACTTAAGATGGTAAAACATCATCTCTGCATAATCAAAACAGAAAAAAAAAAAAGATAGTCTCAGTTTACCTTCCTGCAAGGTCAATTGTCTTCTCTCCTTCAGGAGTTGTAATCTCCTTTTCTTCTATGGAAATTATCAAATTTATATGAGGTATCTTTGCACCTGAAACATACATGAGATAACAGGTAAGAGATTTAATTACAGACCTTAAAGCCATTGAAAAATTCAATCAACCAGTTAGATCTTCCCAACTAACTAACCATTTGTAAAAGATTTTTATCCTAACGTTGATGATCTGATAGTGGATATTCAGATCAAGAAAAGCCAAAAGACCAATAACTATTTAAGGGGTTGAAATTAAATTAAAGAAGACTAATGTAAAGTTATATCAAGAAAAGTTAAAGAAAACAGATTATCTTACCAGCTGCAAGGCGATGCTTAAGACCTTTAAAGATGGTTAAGAGGTAAACCTGCCATATTTTTCATGACATTATTTACTATTTAGATACGTGGGAATCCAAAAAGTGCTAAAACAGTGTGATATTGATCTGTTATTTTTTTTTTTTTCAATATACAATTCATGATCACTGGAAGAGTTAATCTATAGCCTTCCTAGCTATTATTATGTTTGGGAACCTGATGGTAATCTTGTAAAGAAATGTAAAGTTTATTCCACTATAACAAAAGGGTTTTACCTCAGCCACGTTTTTGGGCAATTCTGTCGTGTCAAAAAACAATGGAACTTTATTGAAGGACATAGAAGGAAGAACTCCAAGAGAAGTAGCCTCCTGCAAATCATGAAAAAAATAATAATTTAAACTCTGTGGACGTAATGAATATCTATATGAAGCTACCAACATTACCTCAAGAAGTGAAAATGCTCGAGGATCATACTCTCCAAACCCATCTACTAGTGGGAATATGTTATGCTGCTTTTGTGAAGAAACGTTGCCTAAATTCGAAACCAGTCTATCCCTCAAATCAGCATCATGTGGAAGTTGCAAGCATCCCAAAACTTGTGAAACTACTTCTGTAGTAGGAACTGTACCACCTGATATTGTCTCACGGTAAACCATTAAGGCCATTGATGTCCTGAAAGAAATGGAAATGTATCAATATCAACATTAAGAAGAGGAGTGACTGCCTTAAGATTTGAAAGAGGAAGCTATACTGACCATTTATTTTCAATCTGAGGTCGTCCTGATTTGAAAGACACAACAGGTTCACCAGCTGCACAAGACTTCTCGAACCTTCGCTTGCAAAGGCCTTTGTTCAAATTAAGAGACATAAGTGCTATATTAAGACAAACGCTTTCATGTTTGATTGCATTGAAATGTAAAATACAAAAGCTTACTTGTTATGCATCTACACATGATGAAGTTTGGTGATACTCCATCTTCTTTTGCTCGAGAGAGAAGCTTGAAACTTACCTCAAAGTCATCCTTTCTACACACGTAAATTTCAGAGAATACTGAATTCTCAAATCTGCACTGATTACTAATCCAAACAAAGCCTAAATAGTTCAATTTAAGAAGAAGTTACCTTTCACTTGCCAGCATGAGCATGGAGTAAGTGATAGTGTTTGGTGTTAATCCCAAAGTCTTTATCTCATCAAGATATTCCATAGCCTTGGGAAGTTGACCACCTTCACCTGTTGATACTCTAAGGTGTCAAACCAGTAATGATTTTTCTTTTCCGCCTTATACTTTTATCAGGGTAAAAGATTAAGATAGTGTAATGTATGAGGTCTTACACAAGGCGGTGATAAGAGCATTCATTGTTGAAACAGTTGGTCTAAGTTTGATTGACTTGATCTTTTCATAGAGCTCCAGTGCTTTCTTCCAGTTTTTTGCCTAAACCAAAAAGAAAAAGGGTATCAGTAGTGTTCAAGACTCTTGCCACAGCTATTAAAAGGCAACATACATTACAACAAGCTCCCATGAGTGAGCTATATGTTATGGTTCCCAGACGTATGCCTTGAGATTTCGCATCCTGAAGAATGCCAAAAGCTTCGTCTAACATTTTTGCATGTCCTGCAACATCGATCAATGCACTAAAAAAGACCTGCACAAGGTTAAAAACCAAGATTGCATATATAAGCAAGATGGCTTTAGAAGCACTTCAAATTAATTCTCTTAGTTAAAGTGTTAAACAGTTAACTCCTAACACACACTTCCATAAGTTTTAGCAGGTAATCTTAGAGATAACATGTTCATGCCTCATAAAGATATGGAACTTCTTTTTTTTTTTTAATACCAAGAGGTTCGGGGCCAAATCTTGTAATCCTCATAGGCTCGAAACATTAGTTTCGTCCCAATGGTCAGTCGAACTAGGGACCTCTGACATAATGGCCAGAATCCTTTCCAGTTGGATATGCAACTTCGAACATGACACATAATTCAAAAATAGACATACCTCGTCAGGGATAACACCTTTCTCTTTCATATCATTGTATATGCTACATGCAAAAGCCCAGTCCCCAGACTTGCTGCAGCTATTCACAGCAATGGTATAGACTTCTGGAGTACCCTTTATTCCATATTGATGGATCATCTTGTACACTTCTTTAGCTCGTTCGACCTGCAATAAAACTTATCCTTAAATCAAACAGAAAGTAAAAAAAACAAAAAAAAAATGGAACAAAAACAAAAAATCCACACACCTGACCAGCATTGAAACATGCTTTCATCAACGCACCAACCGTGATGTGATCAGGGTCTATAGGGTGCGTCTCAGCCTTCATTTCAGCTAACACATCGAAAGCACGGTCAACAGCTCCTGACTGACCACATGCGGAGATGAGGGCGTTGAATACAACCCGGTCTGGCTTAACATTCTACTGCATCGAACATGTCATCAATGTAATAATAGCCTTGATATTACAAAAACATTTAGTAGCCACAAAGCAAGAGGATAATATCAGGAATCTAGAAACATGATAGGAGGCAATACAAACCTTAGACCTTAAAATACCATAAGCACCAAATGCCTTGGCTACTTGTCCAGCTCTAGCACATCCATCAATAAGCGCACCAAACGTGTGAAGATTGGGTTCTACTCCAGAATTTGCCATCTGGTGGAACACCTGAGAATATAATAACCCCACGGAGATATAAAGAAATGCACAATACATGTCACAATAATACCACACCATTCAGACAAGACTAAAAATGAACCAGCCTAATATGTTTCTTCATGGAAAAGAAGATTAGTATACCTCAAACATTGCATCAACTTTGCCACTTTTAGCACAACTTGAGATTAAAGTTGTGTAAAGTTTGCAATCAGCCATCATAGCATTCTCTTGCACCAGTTGCAGAACTCCACGAGCTCCTACATAAGTAACAACTAAACATTTAAAAGAATGAACGTTAGCAAAATCAATATGGGATATTAATATCACCTTCTATGTCCTGGGAGCTTGCACATACAGACATTAACATATTGAATGTGCTCATCGTAGGATTTGGAATCAACTTGGTAAAGCGAAATGCTTCCTTGACAGCTCTTTTCTTCTTGCAGAGTTTAAAGAAGCTTGCGTGATAAATCTGATGTGAGGAGATAGGAAAAATAAGATCACTGAAAAAAAGTTCCACATTTCAAATCGAATCAAAACTAAGATTATAATCCATATTTCTCATAAAAGCAGCCATACCTTGTCCATGTCCAATAGATCCCTTTCCTCCAGATCTTCAAGTACGTTGACGCAGTCCATTAGCCTATTATATATGGATATTGCACCCTCAAAGTCAAACAAACAATCAAGATACACCACTGTTTTTTTCAAACCAGTTAATAATTTTATTACCTCCCATCTCTAAGTAACCGGTAGTAAGCATCAGTAGTTTCTAGAGAACGCCCATTGCTATTAAGTATCTGGGAAGGGAACTCAGGCATGCTTTCATCAGTTTGGTGAACCACATGCTTCTTCCCATCATCTGGAACTTCCCAGTCTCTTCTTACATCTTTCCTTTTGTAGGACAAACCACCGTTACCGTGTCCCACAAGATTTTCTTCTTCAACATAACCTGCAACGAAGAGTTACTTTAAAGCATCATCGTAATGGATTTTCACTGCGAGGAAAGTACCACACTGTCAACGTACCAGTAGCCTGATTAGAACTTGGTCCTGAGAACTGAGTATCAATCACTCCACCGTTCTTGTGGTCTAGCAATAAACTATCAGTTGCAGGAGAAGTAAGAGTAGGAGAGACTGCTTTAACACTTGTCAGCCTTGAAGAAGTGGGTGATGAATGATTAGACCCATAAAACGTGTGAATCTCTTCTCTTTTGCTCTCCGTGAAAATGCTGTAGTCAACAGGCTTTTGGGCCAAACCATTATATTTATTCTCCAGAGCATGTGTATCGTCATCTACCACCACATGTGGAGAAGCAACCGAATGAACTCCCACCACCGCCTGCGAGAAACCATTCTCCATAACCATTTGCTCTTCAGGGGCTTGTGTTCCCAATGTAGCTGATTCCACAGCAACATGCCCATTACTCATAGAAGATGAAAGGGACTCATCTATAGAACTATGTTCACTAGCAATAGTGCTGACACCGGCAACAGCAAACTGAGACTCCTCAGCTGCCACTTCTTTGGCCACAAATGGATCGTACTCCATCACAGCAGCTTCCTGGACTTGATGAGCCTCCTCTTCCTCAGATTTGTTCGCACTTTCTTCCACCTTCTTGCTAAAACCTCTGGTGATTGATGACGAGGCAACAGTCTCGTTAGCATTTTCCTGGATTTGATGAGCCTCCTCTTCCACCTTCTTTCTAAAACTTCCATTTACTTCCACAGGGTTCCCTTCATGAACATCTAAATGTTGACTTTCCTGCTGACTCTCAGTACTACTGATCTTTCCTCCATGAAGCGTCTCTGGAGATTCTGCAACCTGATCAAGTTTAGCCAGTCAGAATTCACTTCAAATTTCATCAAATAAATCATCAGCTCAAGCGATGGCAGAGGTAAAAGAAATATAAATTTTACTGACCTTGTCGGAAAGTTGAATGACTTTGTCGGAAAGGTTACTGACCTTGTCGGAAAGTTGACTGGTCTTGTCGGAAACTTGACTGACCTTGTCGGAAAGTTTTCGTTTTCTGAAAGAATTTTGGCAATAAGCGAAAGCAATGGCGGAAAAAGCGGTGACAGCCACAACAACAAGGATCAGACCAGAGTCGATAGAAGCTCTAACGACTAAACGAGGCGATGAACGACTAGTTTTCCGTTTTCCGGCGCGAGTTCGAAGATGATGATGGTGATGAGGAGGACGGAGAGTGTGGCAGCAGCCGAGGAAATCGGTACGGATGGAGCGGAGACTAGAGGCGGGAAGAATCACCGGAGAGTATGAGGTTAAGGTGAGATACTTCGACGACGAAGTGGTAGTAGAGATGAAGGAGGAGGTAACCTCCATTGGAGGAGAAGGCGAGAGAGAGGGGAGGAAAGATGATGAGAGGATAAAGGGAGCATAAAGAGGAGAATAGTTGAGAGGATATGAAATAACGAACGACTCGCTGTGGGCCATATGCTGACGTGGCTTTAACGGCCGTCAAGTCGTCAACGTTTTCCTTATCATTTTTCAAAAAAAATTTATATTATGCAAAGACCAAATAAAAGATTGTTTACTTATCCGTTGGGTTTGGGTTTGGGATTGGGATTGGGTTTGGGTTTGAGATGAGTCCAAGTCCAAATGCGGGCCCACTGATGATCCAATCTATGTGCTTCTCTGTGTCTCGTTCAGTTGCTACTGCTTCTTCTGTGTAGTAACTACTAGGAACAAATAGCTTTTAGCTGATGATTTCATGGAGCAGTGGCCTATGTGGCAGATTAAGAAATAGTAAGAAGCTTTTAGTTAGTTTCTTTGATCATTCTTTGAAAGTGTACACACTCTTGTGTTGGTTAGGAACAAATAGCTTTTAGTTAAACCCAAAGATTATGATGTATCAAGGGAAAATTCTAAAAGAATTCTAGTTTGATTTTTAAGAAAGAGCCAATGCAATAAACATGAAGCTCCTGAATCACACACCTAATCTTCACCAAATATCAACTAGGTAGAAACAAACACCGCACAAGATGCAGGTCATAGACTGTATATATATATATGCCTTCACCTTGACCCTTTTGAACATACTCAATATTTAACAAGAGAAAACAGATAGAAAATGGGAAGCATCGACGCAACAGAGTTGGGTTCAGAGAAGAAACCAAATCCAGGGAAAGCCACCATTCTTGCTATCGGAAAAGCCTTTCCTCACCAGCTTGTGATGCAAGAGTACTTGGTTGATGGCTACTTCAAAACCACCAACTGTGATGACCCTGAACTCAAACAGAAGCTTACTCGTCTCTGTAATCTCTCCACTTTAACCTTTCTCTCTTTAAAACTTTGTATAAGCTTCTGAAAACTGAGAATTGTTGGACTGTTTCGACTACTATATAGGCAAGACAACGACGGTGAAGACAAGGTATGTTGTAATGTCAGAGGAGATACTAACGAAGTATCCAGAACTCGCCATTGAAGGAGGATCCACCGTGAAGCAGCGTCTGGACATATGCAATGACGCTGTCACTGAAATGGCAGTGGAAGCTTCTAAAGCCTGCATCAAGAAATGGGGCCGTTCTATCTCCGACATAACTCACCTTGTGTACGTCTCCTCAAGCGAAGCTCGTCTTCCTGGTGGAGACCTGTACTTAGCCAAAGGACTTGGTCTCAGCCCCGAGACACACCGTGTTCTGCTCTACTTCGTAGGCTGTTCTGGTGGCGTTGCAGGCCTCCGTGTAGCCAAAGACATAGCCGAGAACAATCCGGGCAGTAGAGTTTTGCTTGCGACGTCTGAGACAACCATCATTGGGTTCAAACCCCCGAGTGCAGATAGACCGTATGATCTTGTTGGGGTCGCGTTGTTTGGTGATGGAGCTGGAGCTATGATCATCGGATCCGATCCAGACCCCATCTCTGAGAAGCCTCTCTTTGAGCTTCACACTGCAATTCAAAACTTCCTTCCTGGTAAAAAAAAACTACATGATCTTTGCATCCTTATAACTTAGCCTATGTGTTTCGACAAACTTTAGGATAGCATTTTCATGGTGCAGACACTGAGAAGACCATCGATGGGAGGCTAACGGAAGAAGGGATAAACTTCACGCTGTCGAGAGAGCTTCCGCAGATTATAGAAGACAACGTGGAGAGTTTCTGCAAGAAGCTAATAGGAAAAGCGGGACTGACTCCTAAAGACTATAACCAGATGTTCTGGGCGGTTCATCCAGGTGGACCAGCCATCTTGAACCGAATGGAAAAGCGGCTTAACCTCTCGCCAGAGAAGCTGAGTCCAAGCAGAAGAGCTCTCATGGACTACGGCAACGCAAGTAGCAACTCCATCGTTTATGTGTTGGAGTATATGTTGGAGGAGAGCCGGAAAGCAAGGAACATGAAGGAAGTTGAGAACGAATGGGGTCTGATTCTAGCTTTTGGACCTGGTGTTACTTTTGAAGGCATCGTTGCTCGAAACCTTGATGTTTGAGCAACAGAGAGAGATATGCATGTAATAAGATGGAAGCTTTAAAGAGATGAACTCTTTTTTACGATACTTAAATGTTTCGTAGTCTAAAAATATTTCACAAAGCAAAACAACGTAGAATGTGCAATTTGAAAAACAACGAAAGAGTTGTTATCAGCATTAAAACCAGGGATCATGAAGTTTCTTCTAAGCTCATCTCTTGCACACTTACCTTGAAGAAGATGATAAAACTTCAACAAGTCCAGGAGTTGGATCTTCTCATAACGGGTTTCATTTGTTTGTCTTCCTCAAGAGCAACCATACCGACATGTGATGGATCTTCCAGCATCATCTTAGCTACTAAGTATCCGGCGATTGACCAGGTCTGGCATTTTCGAGACTGCTTCCCAACGTATCTCCCTAGCTTTCCATCGTAGTACTCAGGCCAGTTGTCTTTATGAAGCCTAGCCTCAGCTACTTCAATTGCTCGTCTTGCTATTTGAGGTCGACCAGTTTTAATACAAGCAGCCGTCAGTAGCCACAGCAGCACTGTGCCAGGAAACATAAAGGTCAGATTAGCTTTTGCATACAGTAGAAAACCAGATGAATTAGTAAAATTTACCTGGCCAGGACCCTCCATTGTGGTAACTCCATCGGGTGTTTTTGGGGTCACAACCAGTTACAATTCTCCATTCATGGCTTTCTATTGCAGGGTAGCAAACTTTCAGTGGCATTTCTCCAACCAACTCTTCCCAGCGAGATTCTATGAGATCCATAATTGCGGTTGACTGTTCAGGAGTAGCCATGGAAGACAATATGGCTATACAATTTCCCAACGCAAACCAACGGAAATCCATTCTCGCTGGGCTAACATTGCCAATGAAAAACCCTCCGTGAGATGGCATGAAGTCGAAAATCCATTCCGGAAGAGAATCAGGGATTACGTTGAACTTGTTGACAGCGGTGTGGGAATACTCCTCTGTCTTGTATCGGTAAATGTCATTAAGCTGTTTCAAGTCTAGCCAAAAGTAACTTCTCATGTGGTAGCTCAATGCATGGAGTCGCTTCACTATCTGTTCCACCATCTCTTTACCTTCTCCATCGTGTTTAAGTACGAGCAGTGCACACCTTAAGGCCATAAAGAAGAGGGCTTGAATCTCTATCGGGTAACCATAAACTCCCTAAACACACAGAAAACAAAAGATTCTCAATCTGTCTCCTTGTAGAAAGAATCAAATTAGTAAAAAGGACTTTAGCTCACCATCCTACGATCAATCATACAGCAGCCATCAGCGCATAAGAGAGTGGGAAAGGTATCAAACCCCTCAGAGAGACAAAGGCTTAGTATCAACCGTATACCCTTCTGGCATTCAGGCATGTCAGCAAGAGAAGAGTCTCCAGTAGATTTTGTGTAGGCTCTGAGCAGAATAATCCACCAGAATCCAGAATCAACCGGCGCCACTCTCCCAATTGCGCTCTCGCCAAAATCAGCTATCAACGTTTCATGGTTTCTAACGGGATCATGGAAAACTTTGAAGCTAGCAGGCATAACTCCTTCACCAAGCTGGAACCTATCAATCTTTTTCTCCCACGACTGAAGACGAAGAGTCTTCAAAAGAAAGTTTCTCACTATATCTGGTTCTCCGTTCATCAAGAACGCCAAAGCACTTGGTACAAAGTCTCTCACAAACACCTAAGACAACCAACCAACACACGAATTAAAATGTGTGTGTTTAAGCAAAATTTTCAAGATTCTTCACCTGATCATAGTTGAGTTTCTCTTCGGAGTTATCCACAGCAGCAATAGTCCCAACAGGCTGTCCACGGAAGTACACCATAGACCTTCTCAAAGCATCCCACGCCTCTCCCACCATAGGATGAGACTCAAACCCATGAACAGACCGAGGAGTGTTGAATCCAGACCTCCTACCCACGCTCGGTGAAGCCACGTAATCAGCGTGATCATGGACTCGAGAAGCATTATCCGCGTTTCTAAGCTGCGGTGAGCCGGATAACTCAGTGAGAGACCTTTCGTCGAGTGATCTCAGTCTCTCGATGTTCAACGGCCTCGGCTTCTCTAGCAACTTGGAGAAATCAATGTCATTGATATCGTCTAGCGTATCAGCCTTCTTGATATCTCCGTTCTGATTTACATCTACGTTCAGATTCAAACTCGACATTGCTAGCGAACAATCCAATGATCTCACTCCCTGCATTATCATAGATAGATATCAGATCCATTTTGCTCACAACGATAGCATAATCATATCGTAATCAATCAAACTGTTATGCAGAAACTGATGACTATCAAACGGAGAGAAACTCGATCAATCAGAACGCAGAGAAGCAGAGAAACTTCACGAACGATAACAAGAAAACAACGAGAGATTTCGACTCGATTTTAACGATATCAACGGCACAGGAAGGATCGAAAACAAAACTCTCGCTGAGCTAACGCACGTACACGACTCTTCGCCGGAGATCCGGCGAAGAAAACTAAGCAAGGAGTTACAAAACCTCATCTCGATCAAACAGTTCTTAAACCACAGAGAGACGTACGTAGAAACGGATCACGAACCTTGATGATCGAGCGTGGAACGAAGAAGAAGAAACGAACAAGCTTCTTCCCTCTCTATCTCTTCTCTCTGATCACGAAACAGAAGAGAAGCGAGAGTCGGAGAGTGTATCACACACTAGTCGAACAAGTAATCTTTGGAAACGGCGAAGGGTAGACGTATCAGCTACTCGGCAAAAGTAGGAGGATGCGGGGTCCACGTGTACGAACAGGATGTGATTGTGACGGGAGGATGGAAACGAGCGCGGTGACTCTAGCGATTGGGAGAAGGTGGAAAAGGTTACCCTTTGATCAAGCCATGCATATGATATGATTGCACGGAGGTTGTTGCTTTTCGAGTTTCACCAGTATTATACGATATTTAAATAAATAAATAACATATGGTTTATAACTTTATAGTATAAGTTAATAATCAGTGACGTGAGAGAGTATCTTTGCAGTGAGTAAGATGTTTGGTTGTCCACGTGTACGGTGGCAGGGGATCTCGTGCCATGCACAGAGTCAGATGACTGACTAATAATTGTTCGTTTCTGCATATTTTACTATTTAACTTAGAGTGAGTGACTTTCGATTTCAATAATAAAAATGTTTATCAAAAGGTTGTATAGTTTGGAGAACGAATATTACTAGATTAGAAAAAACAATTAACATTGTCTATTGGTCGACTCCAAAAGTTTATTTTGCCAGTGCTTTGATTTGATTTTAACTTTTGGATTTTAGGGACATAATGCTTTTTTTTGTTCTCAATAACTATAAAAAAAAATTTCTAGGTCACTCAAATCATTGTTAATCTCAAATTTTTTCTTTTTTATATCAAAATATATAGAATAACTATTTTTATCATCTACATTCAGAAAGCCGTATGCTTTGGAAGAAGCTTGTTTTCAAAAAAAAAGCATTATGTCCCTAAAATCCAAAAGTTAAAATCAAATCAAAGCACTGGCAAAATAAACTTTTGGAGTCGACCAATAGACAATGTTAATTGTTTTTTCTAATCTAGTAATATTCGTTCTCCAAACTATACAACCTTTTGATAAACATTTTTATTATTGAAATCGAAAGTCACTCACTCTAAGTTAAATAGTAAAATATGCAGAAACGAACAATTATTAGTCAGTCATCTGACTCTGTGCATGGCACGAGATCCCCTGCCACCGTACACGTGGACAACCAAAAATCAAAGAGGACATAATGTTTTTTTTTGCTAGCTTATTGTAGACAATAATGTGATAGAAGTTGAAAATGGTAACATCAGTGCCGCAGATCAAAAATAATAGTGGATAATCTATCTACACCATCTCCAATGGCAAGGTGGCAATGCCAGTACATAGATATTTCGAGTCCAATAAAAAAACTAAAAAAATAAGCTCTAATTGATAACTAAAAATTTTAGTTATAAAAAAATTAAAATTAAAATTTACAATATTTTTAATTGACGAATTTTTATCAGTCCTACAAATTATATTTTTTACTCCTTTTATATAGATAAAGAAAAAGCATTCAAAGTTCTATTTTGCTTTTTAAACTGAAATTTTATTCTAATTATAATTCATTTGTTACAAAAACAGTATACATTGCAAGTTTTCAAGTGTACAAAATTATATTCCCGTGCTAATATTTCTTGAATATGTATTCAAAATTGAGTTTGTCCAATAGTTTACTCTATTTTTTAAAAAAATTGATTAACTCTATGATAAAATTGAGTTATGCTCTAATGGTGGTTTTTAAAAAAAAATTAAGTGATGAAAACAAAAAACTCTACTTAAATAGTACACTCATTTTCCATTCTATAAGAAATAGAGTATCATTACAACATATTTATTCAAAACTATTTTATAATGAAAAATAAATACTATATATTAGGAATGCTGCTAGCATATCGTGGAGTGGAAGAAAAATGATTCATACCAAGTGATAGACCCTAGTTAGGACTTAGGATACTAGGAGACGTCGCGTGTCTAAAAAATATTTGATGAAGTTGATGGTGTTTGTAGTTTTCTTTGGTTTAGACATTCACATAATTGTGACTGAAAAATAATCGAATCACTTTGGTAAATAAATACAAAGTGGCTATGCTGCTAAAAAGTGAAGCCTAATAATCCCACCAAACGTCTAAATCGGCATAATTAGCATCATTCCACCTTAAATCAATATCTATTATTTTCTTTTGTTTTAATTCTTTACATTTCGTATTTTCGAGATTTTGGAGTGGTCACAACCGAAGAAGGCATGTTAAATAGTGTAACAAGGCATGCGAGTTGCATATTAGAAAGGTTGTTTTTTTTTGGTATAAAAAGGTTGTTGTTATACTTACATTTATCTAAATTTCGTAATCCTATGCACCGTGTTATACGTTTTGTAACTTCGAGGGTTATATCTCAGGGTTTTTAGTGAGCTGAATGACATTTTTACATTTTTTTCATATCGAAGATATATTTATTTCAAGAATATTTTTAAAAAGTGAATTATATAATGATTAGATACTGGGCTTCTGCTTTCGGCTCGGCCCACCTATATAAAAAAAACGCCGTAACTCTGTCGGGTCCATCTAACAATAAACAATCTCATTCGCAAAAACGGGCAGCCTCAAATCCACGCAACTTTAACCCTTGGTCAAACTAAATTTAACCACAGTTAATCTCCATCCCTACACGTGTCTCAAAATCAACGGTCACAAACATACTTTCCTTTTCTTCATCGAATCCTCTCTATATATGAAGCACCCATCGCTAACAACCCTAAGCATCACCACCACTACTAACACAGCCTCCTCCTCTCTTTCAATCAAAATGGCTAACCCAAGAGTCTTCTTCGACATGACCCTCGACGGCGCCCCCGCCGGCCGCATCGTGATGGAGCTTTACAAAGACACGACGCCGAACACCGCCGAGAACTTCCGCGCCCTCTGCACCGGCGAGAAAGGCGTCGGAAAGAAGGGAAAGCCGCTCCACTTCAAGGGATCGGCCTTCCACCGCGTGATCCCCGGGTTCATGTGCCAGGGAGGCGATTTCACCGCCGGGAACGGGACCGGCGGGGAGTCGATCTACGGCGATAAGTTCAAGGACGAGAACTTTGTTAAGAAGCACACCGGGGCGGGGATCCTCTCCATGGCGAACTCTGGTCCCAACACCAACGGATCTCAGTTTTTTATCTGCACCGCGGAGACGTCGTGGCTCGATGGGAAGCACGTGGTGTTTGGGAAGGTTGTTGAAGGTATGGAGGTTGTGAAGGCGATTGAGAAGGTTGGATCGTCTTCTGGGACGACTAAGAAGAAGGTTGTTGTTGCTGATTGTGGTCAGGTTGCTTAGATCTGAGTGATTTGATGATTATGAATGTTATCTTTTGCTTATTTAATGTTTTTTTTTTCTGATCGTTCGAGTTTGTAAAACCCTGAGGGTTTTTTGGATTTGACTGCCTTTGAATAATTATGAATAACTATGAGCTTTTTATTTATTATTGTTGTGAAACTTATCTCAACGAGCTTTGGATTCTGTAAATCACGTGTTCTTAATCCATGTCTTTAACCAAGATGACAAAAAGAAAAAGACTTTTAATATTTGCTAATCGCAACCAATTGTCTTTATCCAACGGCCATTGACATCTCGGTATCACGAATAAATAAATAATTATTTGGTTTAGGAATCTTTTAATTTGTTTACTGTAAAGTATGCAGTCTGGTGCTTGCCGTTGACCATCTCTGGCTCTGCGTTTCATCCTCTATGAACCACACCAGTTCTTCTCACATAATGCTCAGTGCTCACCTCAACGTTCTCGATCCAAGAAGCTACAGGTTGTAGGCATTAGACTTGCTTTCAACGAGAAACGTATGGGTGATAAAGCGACGTGACGAGCTCGCAACCCATACTGCCATCAGCCATGCCAACCAGTCAAAAGAATATAAGGACGAGTTAGTACTTCACATTTTATGTTTTGGGACAAAACGAGCTGAATCTGTGTTGGAGGGAATATGACTTCACACGAATCGAATATATGAACTCATCCCAAAAGACGACAAGCTGTCTTTTGTCGGATTTAAAGAGCACTCGTCTATAAAAGAAGATTATGTTAACCTAACAAAGGACTGACTTTTTTCCGAGCAAACTCAGATATAATCTAATTTGCAATCTCAATATTTGTAAGATTGATCTCAATATTTGTAAGATTGATCTCAATTCGAACATCGACCTCGCCTCACATTTGTAATCTCTTTTTGTACTTTGATTTTCTTCTAATACAAATGAGATTTCCGGCCCTACTTTTTTCATTAATCATTTTTATTCATCTCTTAATCACTATGAGCTTTTAGGTTATGCTGCAACCTAATCGCTAATCGCAATCCTTGTCTTTAATCAACGGCCATTAACATCTCTTGCTCAGCTCTCAATGGTGGCAAATAAATAATTACTTTGTTTAGGACTTTATGTAGAGTATGATAATTGTATTTAACTTTTAATTAGAGTATGCAATATTCAAACAAGAATACTTTCTTTAATCATCGTGAGAACGAAGCAACCTGCTGCTTGGCGTTGACCATTCCTGAAAAATACCCAGACTAATTTTGCTTTGCTAAATAAATACACGAACTTTTTAGGCTTCCCAAAAAATACACAGACTAATTATGGTTGTTCCAAAAATACATGAACTATTGAATTTTGGAGGTTTCACACCTCGATTTTGACGGTGTTAAACTCTGATTAACAGAAAATTAAGAAGTCGTTAGTGAGTTACTGAACACGTGCCTAATCAGTGAAAGCTCGGTTAACTCCTACCCTCCTAAAATCCCCAAATCGAAAGAAGAACAAACCCTAATTCCATTTAGCCCCAAATCGAATTTGTTCTAGATTCTCTTCTTCTCTAAACCTCGTTCTTCTTCTTCATGCCGCTTTGAAGTCTTGGATTTCCATATTCTATAAGAGACGAAAAAGATGAGGTAATTTCTCTTCGATTTCATAATCCGAGTTTGTGTTTTTCTTCTTCTTCTTCTTCATGTTCTGAGTTTCTAAATCCTAATCTTCGGTTTGATTGTAGTGATCTAGGGTTGATGAAGATTAGGCTACACTATGGAGGCGTTATGGAGCGTAAAGATAACAATTTTTTTTACCGGGGAGGATTAGTGAATAAAGACATTGCTATCGATCCAGACTACATGACATGGTCAATGTTTGAAGGATTCTGTGAAGACAATGGGTCAAACGGTGTGGTGAAACATGTCTGGTACAAGCTTCCACAAGAATCTATCGATTTGGTGAAAGTGATATCCGAAGTCACTTCAGATGCTTCTATTAATCAGATGTGTTGTGAAGCTATGAAAGTAGGAGGCGTTGATATCTACATTGAGCAGAGTGTTGGTGAGGAGGTTGATGATCAAGTACCAAAGGTTGGGGAAGAAAATAGAGGTGAAGAAGACAGAGTTGAAGAAGATGCTGGTGAAGAAGACAAAGGTGATGAAGACAGCGATGAAGAAGACAAAGACGATGAAGGTCAGAACAATGGAGAATCGTCAAATGCTCGTGATGAGGGTGAGGAGGAAATCATCAAAGAAGCAGGAGATGATATTCCATTTCAGTCACTCTTTGGGGATATCGGTGATGAGGAAGTTAGAGGTGGCTGTAGTGAGGAAGTTAGAGGTGGTGCTAGTGAAGAAATTAGAGGTGGAGCTGAGGATGATGAAGACGAATCTGAGAGGCAACTAAAAGATGATGAACATCCGGCTCCTGCTGTTGACACTGATGATGAATGGGAAGACTTCAATAGAAAAGAAAAAACGATTTCGAGAACTACATACAGCAACGAGAAGCCTCCTTACCTGTGGTTAATGCAGACATTCAAGAGTGGAGAAGAGTTCAAAGACCAGCTGTTGCGCTACGTTCTGAAGACAAATTATGATGTGAAGCTTTGCAGATGGGAGAAAACAAAGCTGGGAGCCATTTGTACAAAAGAAAGATGCGAATGGAAGATTTATTGCTCAGTTGAGAAGCCAAAAGGAAAGTGGATGGTGAAGTCTTATGTGGATAAACATAACCATCTCAAGAGCAGCAAAGCAAGAATGCTGAAGCAGGGTACAATTGCAAGGCTATATAAAGATGAAGCAAGAAGAAGGCCTGGTATTAAGTGGACTGACATCAAGGATGAGATAATGATGAGGTACAATCTCTCTGTTTCTAAGTGGATATGCACGAAAGCAAGAAGAATGGCTCTAGATTTGGTTATAGAAACGCAGAGGGAACAATTCGCCAAACTGTGGGACTATGAGAGGGAGCTTCAGCGTTCAAATGATAATACCACGACTGAGATTGTGACTATTCCTCGTGAAGATGGTAGGTTTGTCTTTGATAGATTCTACATCTGTTTTGAGAATCTGAGGACCACATGGAAGCGTTGTTGCCGGCCTATTATTGGTCTTGATGGAGCATTTATGAAATGGGAGTTAAAGGGTGAGATTCTTGCAGCTGTTGGACGGGACGCGGATAATAGGATTTATCCTATAGCTTGGGCAATAGTTAGAGTTGAAGATAATGCCTCATGGGCTTGGTTTGTTGATAAGTTGAAGTCTGATTTGGATTTGGGTTTAGGAAATGGATTCACTATCATATCCGACAAGCAGAAAGGTTTGATTAATGCTGTTGCAGACCTCCTTCCGGCCGCAGAGCATAGACATTGTGCTAGACACATTTTTGCAAATTGGAAGAAGGTCTATGGAGCGTCAGAGTATGAAGATTATTTCTGGGCAATTGCGTACAGCTTCACTAAAGGTGATTATCAGTTCAATTTGCACGCCTTAGAAGTGTTCGATGCAAAGGCACACGAGGACTTACTGAAAACAGAACCGAAGACATGGTGTAGAGCGTTTTTCAGTACACACGCACGATGCGAGGATGTGTGTAACAACCTCTCCGAAAGTTACAACAGAACAATCAGAGAAGCTCGTAAGTTGCCATTGATTAACATGCTCGAGGAGATTAGGAGGCTTGCAATGAAGCGTAACTCTCGAAGGCGTGACAAAACAAGTGGTTGTTCAACTCCATTTCCACCGAACATCATGGAGATCTTTGAGCAAAACCGCAAAGCAAGTGACCACTGCACGGTGATCAAAAGTAGTGAAAGCTTATATGAAGTCAGTGAGTTCGATTGTAGCTACGAAGTATGTCTTCCATATAAGCATTGTGCTTGTAATCGATGGGACATCACGGGGATACCCTGCCAACATGCTATCTATGTCATAAATGAGCATAACAAGGAGCCTGAAGAGTGAGTGCCTTGACTTCTCAAATCATAGTATTTTTTTAGTGTTATATATGCTCTAACTCTGTCTATCTTGTGTGTACTTTGTAGCTATGTTGATCCTTACTATCTGACAACAAGGTGGCAAGAAACCTACGAAAACAACATAAAACCTGTCAACGGAGAGAGACTGTGGGAGAAGACATTCAAAGATCCTATACAAATTCCTGACAAAAGAAAAATGCCAGGACGTCCAAAAAATTATGATAGGATCAAGGAGGCACATGAGTCCAAGACAAACCCGACGAAGGCCACGAGAGAAGGTAGACGCATGACATGTAGCAACTGTAAGCAAACTGGTCATAACTGTGGAACTTGTACTCGACAAGCTGTTCCTGATGTTCCGAAAGGCAAAAGAGGACGACCAAAAAAGACACCAACTCCGGTAAGTAACAAGTAGATTGATGATATATTCTTTGATGAGCTGTTCCTGACTTGTATATATGTGACTTGTCTTAATAAGGATGATCCGTGGAGCATTCAAAATGCACCGAAGAGGAGGAGGAATGCTCAAAGCCAGTCAACACCAAACCCGGTTAGCACACAACCTTGTATTGATCCACAACCTTCAACTGCTCCACAGCCTTCAAATGCTCAAAATATTAGAGGACGTGGTCGTCCCCGCGGAAGAGGGAGAGGGCGTGGTCGAGCTCGTGGAAGTGAGCGTGAGCCTCATACTCCAAGAGAGTCTGGTTGCTATATTGCTCCCTTCTCTGGTCGTGTGTTTGATGTATGGGGGCCTGCTCCACAAGGTTCTCAAGACCAACCACCTCAAGACTCTTAGGATTTATCTCTTTCTTTATCTTCTTGTCTCACTTCTCTAAAACTTTGTAGGATGATGTTATTTTGGTTGGATGTTTTCTTAGACTTCATAACTTTCTGTGACGATTTTAAGATTATTATGCTTTATTGATAAGAAAGATGACAGGAAGAAGAAATAACATATAACAACAATCCACATACATTGATGAAAATGATGCAACTACAACAATCACAAACCAGCACACACCCACCGAAACGTACAAACCAAGACACAACCACAATGAAACATGAAAACATGAAAACATAAGACACAAAGCAGAACTACTTCTTTAACATGGCAAAGACGATGATGATTGTGATAACAATGAAGCCTCCCCATGAAAGAATAAGAAATTGCCTTAGCAATTTCTCCTTTTCAACCGATGTTATAAGCGCAATTTCTAGTTTTTTCTTCTCCTCTGCGAGTCTGTCCCCTTCCTCCAACAATAATGCAGTTGAATCTTCAATAGTGGCTTGTTGAGAAGTTGTCCAAGGTGACTGTTTAAGGACTTTGATTTCTTCTCTCAGACGATCCATCACATCTCGCGCCTCCAGTAAACTCTGTTTCTGCCAACCATTTTGCTCCTCTAAATCAATCCAAGCCACGAACCCATGAGGATTACACAACCAAAACCTTCGACCCGGATTATCGTTTGTCCACGCTTTTGCCATACTCGTTCGTCTCTTGCAGTGGCATAAAGGACCTTCGTTCTTCTTCTTAGAGGATGATATTGCACCTGAACTCGAGCCTTCACTCTTACCCATCTCTTTCGATTTGTTCTGGAGATTTCTCAGATAAAAGGAGAAGAGAGAAAATTAGGGTTTGTTCGTAATCGATTTGGGGATTTTATGAAGCCAACGAGTTTTTCACGGCTTAGGCACGTGTTCAGTTAACTCACTAACGGCTTCTTAATCTTCTGTTAATCAGAGTTTAACACCGTCAAAATCGAGGTGTGAAACCTCCAAAATTCAAAAGTTCATGTATTTTTGGAACAACCATAATTAGTCTGTGTATTTTTTGGGAAGCCTAAAAAGTTCGTGTATTTATTTAGCAAAGCAAAATTAGTCTGGGTATTTTTCAGGAATTTTCCCTTTTATTTATTATTGTTGTGAAACTTATCTCAACGAGCTTTGGATTCTGTAAATCACGTGTTCTTAATCCATGTCTTTAACCAAGATGACAAAAAGAAAAAGACTTTTAATATTTGCTAATCGCAACCAATTGTCTTTATCCAACGGCCATTGACATCTCGGTATCACGAATAAATAAATAATTATTTGGTTTAGGAATCTTTTAATTTGTTTACTGTAAAGTATGCAGTCTGGTGCTTGCCGTTGACCATCTCTGGCTCTGCGTTTCATCCTCTATGAACCACACCAGTTCTTCTCACATAATGCTCAGTGCTCACCTCAACGTTCTCGATCCAAGAAGCTACAGGTTGTAGGCATTAGACTTGCTTTCAACGAGAAACGTATGGGTGATAAAGCGACGTGACGAGCTCGCAACCCATACTGCCATCAGCCATGCCAACCAGTCAAAAGAATATAAGGACGAGTTAGTACTTCACATTTTATGTTTTGGGACAAAACGAGCTGAATCTGTGTTGGAGGGAATATGACTTCACACGAATCGAATATATGAACTCATCCCAAAAGACGACAAGCTGTCTTTTGTCGGATTTAAAGAGCACTCGTCTATAAAAGAAGATTATGTTAACCTAACAAAGGACTGACTTTTTTCCGAGCAAACTCAGATATAATCTAATTTGCAATCTCAATATTTGTAAGATTGATCTCAATATTTGTAAGATTGATCTCAATTCGAACATCGACCTCGCCTCACATTTGTAATCTCTTTTTGTACTTTGATTTTCTTCTAATACAAATGAGATTTCCGGCCCTACTTTTTTCATTAATCATTTTTATTCATCTCTTAATCACTATGAGCTTTTAGGTTATGCTGCAACCTAATCGCTAATCGCAATCCTTGTCTTTAATCAACGGCCATTAACATCTCTTGCTCAGCTCTCAATGGTGGCAAATAAATAATTACTTTGTTTAGGACTTTATGTAGAGTATGATAATTGTATTTAACTTTTAATTAGAGTATGCAATATTCAAACAAGAATACTTTCTTTAATCATCGTGAGAACGAAGCAACCTGCTGCTTGGCGTTGACCATTTTTTCTCTGCGTTTCATCTTCTCACATCAACGTTCTCGATCCAAGAAGCTACACTTGAAGACATAAGACTTGCTTTCAACGAGAAACGACTTACATCAAAGCAGCTCGTCGAGTTCTACCTCGAAGAGATCTCCAACCTCAACCCGATACTCTTTGCAGTCATTGAGACGAATCCAGACGCTTTGATCCAAGCTGAGAACGCAGACAGAGAACGTGAGCTGAAAGACGTCACCACCGAGCTTCCTTTCTTGCACGGTGTTCCGATTCTGCTCAAGGATTTAATCTCCACCAAGGACAAACTTAACACCACGGCTGGCTCCTTGGCCTTGCTCGGTTCCGTCGTGAGACGAGACGCGGGTGTTGTCAAGAGACTGAGAGAGTCAGGTGCTGTGATCTTGGGCAAGGCGAGCTTAAGCGAATGGGCTCATTTTCGATCTTTCGCTATCCCAAGTGGTTGGAGCGCGCGTGGCCTCCAAGGAAAGGTCAGTTTCTTCCATCACTATATATATAGAAAGTTCTGTAACTTGGGACTCAAGGTTAGGTAATTTTTAGGGCTGGACAAATAAACCAATCCGAAAATCCGAACTGAACCCGACGTGATAAAAATGAATTCAAACCGATCCGAAACTGATTTAAATACCGAATAGAACTTGTTTTGCGGTATTTCAGATTATGAGTTTTATCCAAACCGAACTCGAACTCAAATGGATTTCTGAAAAAAAAAATCCGAAAAATTCAAAATCCCGAAAAGAGTTTGTACCAAACTCAATTTTAGTCTTTAATATGTATTCAAAATACATTAAGATATTATTGAGTATCTAAAATAATTATCTATTACATGAAATATTAATCCATAACAGGTATGATAAGATCTTTGAATGTTTTGCAGAATCCGTATGTCTTAACTGCGGATCCGTGTGGGTCAAGTAGTGGTTCAGCTATATCCGTGGCGGCTAATCTTGTGGCTGTGTCACTTGGGACTGAAACCGATGGTTCCATCCTCTGTCCATCGAGTCAGAACTCGGTGGTCGGGTTTAAACCGACTGTCGGGCTGACTAGCCGAGGCGGTGTTGTTCCTGTCTCCTTGAGACAGGACAGTGTAGGGTAAGAGTAAGACTTAGATAGCACCCAACTTTACTAGTGATTTTTTTGTACTAAGTTTGTGTGTTTGCAACGTTAAGGCCGATATGTAGGACAGTTTCAGATGCTGTTATTGTCCTTGATGCTATTGTGGGTTATGATCCCTTGGACGAAGCCACAAAGACTGCATCCCAGTTCATACCCAAAGGCGGTTACAAGCAGTTTCTGACAGCTAGTGGCCTTAAGGGGAAGAGACTAGGGGTCGTTATGAAGCATTCTCTTCTTGATCATCCCATTGAAATGTTAAGGTAAAGCTTTGTTTTTTCTTATAGTCTCCATTGTCATTCAATCAAATCACTATCTTTCCATTAATGAAGACGAGAAGGCGCCACCGTCATTGAAGATCTGTCGATACCGAACATGGAAGTCATTAAGGATTGGACTAAGAGCGGTGAAAGAACAGCACTCTTGGCTGAGTTCAAGATGTCTCTGAATGCATATCTTAAAGTTCTTGTGAAATCACCGGTCCGGTCCTTAGCAGATGTTATTGCTTACAACGAGAAATTCGCTGAAGAGGTAAGTACTAAACTGCTAAAACGAACTTACTTTTTTGGATATGAGATCATTGCTTAAAAGTCTAATTTGAATATCCGGAGAAACAGAATATCTATGGGTAACCTATTAGTCTGAGTCCTTCTATAGACCTGAGATACCCCAACTTACATTTTTTGGTTTTTGAAGAATGTGATCACTGAAATGAGAAAAAAAAAACACAGGAAAAGGTGGAAGAATGGGGACAAGAGCTCTTTCTTGCGGCAGAAGCAACCAACGGAATGGGTAAGAAAGAGAGAACAGCGTTGCAGAAAATGGAAAAACTTTCCAGGAACGGACTCGAGAAGCTGATGAAAGAAAAGGAGTTAGATGCAATCGTCTCACTTGGTTCAAAGATGAGCAATGTCCTCGCCATCGGAGGGTGTCCAGGAATCAATGTCCCCGCAGGATACGATAGCGAAGGAGTTCCGTTCGGGATAACCTTTGGAGGATTAAGATTCTCAGAGCCAAAGCTCATTGAGATAGCATATGGCTTCGAACAATCAACTTTGATCAGGAAGCCACCCAAGTTCAAAGCTCAAGGCACGCAACGAAAACAAAGTTGCTGTTTTCTATAAAGATTATCTTTATAATGTACATTTATTTGGTGAGTGGAAACAACTTACATAAACTTTATCACTGTTCGATATAAGCTTAAACACTAAGCTTAGGGGAGAAGTCTGAGCTTACAAAAGGAGCTGAAAACTCATCGAAACAAGCCATTCTGATACGCTCTGGAGTGGCTGGAGTCTCCAGAGGGAACCACTTGGTGAGACCCACCTCGGTTCTAGCAGCTTTGATGGCTTCCTTGATCGCAAAGAAGACTGATGATGCAAGAAAGAATGGTGGCTCACCTACTGCTTTAGATGAATGAATCGCCTTTAAGTTCGGATTCCCCTGTTTCAAACAAAGGACAATCTCAGCTTCAGATAGTTCAAATGTGTTTGTTGCATACCAATTTAAAGCTTGTTGCGTACCTTGAGAAGAGAAACATTCAGGTTGAACGGAACGTCGTTAATGGAAGGTATCTTGTAGTTTCCTGGTCCGCAAGTGAGTAAAGTTCCCGGTCGAATCCATTTATGAGCTGCATCTCCCCATTTGAGTTCTTCTAGAGCTACCCAACCTAGTCCTTGTACAAAAGCTCCTTCTATCTGCAAATAGTGACTTCAAATAAAACATTTTTTCCTTTTTAAAGATAGCAAAAATGCGTTTGAGGGTGTGAGAGAAGAAGACGCACTTGTCCAACATCAATGGCAGGGTTAAGAGAATATCCGAGGTCCAGCATTATATCAGCTGCTCTTGTGTGAAAATCACCAGTCAGCGTGTCTATCTCAACTTCAGCAAAGGCAGCTCCGTATGTGTAGTATCTAAACGCATTCCCTTTTCCAGATATCCAGTCAAATCCAATTTCCGGAACGATGTGGAATCCGTGAGCTGATAGGTCTATCCGTTGAAAGTAGCAGGCACTTACCAGCTACATATACAGTCACATGGAAGAGAGAGTTTTCATCATAACAGGGTTCAAACTGGTCTGAGTTTAATGAAAATGCAAGAGACAAAGAATATACCTCAGCGAATGTGTTGAAGTTGTGCTTCGATGCAACAGGCTCAATTCTTGCTATAATCTGCTCACAGGCGTCTAAAACTGCAGCACCATACATATCAGAGCTCGCAGAAGCAGCCGTTGGTGACGCATTTGGAACCTATTAAGATACCGTAAAAACATAAGAGAGCAAGAACAACTTTGTCTGATTTTATGTATTGGCCTAAGCTAGAGTTCCATGTTCAATTCTAATAGAGATGTACCTTGTCGGTGCTTGTCTCTGACACGAAAACTGAACTAAGAGGAATGTTAAAGGCGGATGCAGCAACTTGGGCGACCTTTGTATGCAACCCTTGACCCATCTCCACACCTCCATGTGTCACCAAAACAGTCCCATCGGTGTAAACATGAACAAGAGCACCGGCCTGTAACAGCCACAAAATGGATGGTATAAAAAAGTCTTTATTCTTTACAGTTTGATTGCTAATTCTGAATTAAAAATTATCACCTGATTCATGAACTTTGTAGTGAATGATATGCCAAATTTTGTGGGAACTATAGCTACACCACGCTTTTTCCACCGGTTTTGGCTATTGAACTCGTCTGCTTCTCTACGAGCCTTTAAGAAGTTGGAGGATTCTTTCAGCTCTTTCCAGATCTGCTGCAATGTGCAGTGCTGAAGGGACTGTGAGTAGTGTGTGATTGATCCTTCCTCTTGAAAGTTCATCTCCTAAAGTAAATCAAACACACCAGAAAACATTAAAACATGAAACTGACAAGAACAATTACTACAAACTTTCAGGACAATAAAGAAGGTTAGAAAGACATTTAACTCACTTTGATTTCTTCAGGGGTTTTATCAAGCTCTGCTGCGATTCTCTGGATCCAGTTTTCAGTTATAAGCATACCTTGGGGCCCTCCAAACCCCCGGAAAGCAGTGTTGCTGGGGAAATTAGTAAAGCAAACGTTCCCTATGATCCTCACATGCGGAATCTCATAGACGTTATCCGAGTGAAACATGGCCCGTTCGAGAATAGCTAGGGAAAGATCCAAAGAGTTTCCACCGTTGTTGTAGATTTCAAGATCCAACGCCAATATTTTTCCTTCATTCGTAAACCCAACCTGTAAAAGGTAGCAGAAAACAATCAAAAGGATTCTTCTAGTTATTCTAACAATCAAACTCTTTCTTCATAGCAGAGAAAGATACCTTGTACTTTCCAAGGAAACTATGACGATGACCAGTTATCATCATGTCCACGTCTCTGTCCAGTATGAGCTTCACAGGACGATTTAATAGGTAGGAAGGAACAGCAGCTGCAGCAGCAATGAAAGCTGATCTTGTTTCCTTACCACCAAATCCACCTCCAATTCGTTTGGTTTTGCATACCACTTTAGACATTGGAAGACCGAGAACATGAGAAACATATTTCTGATGCTTTTGAGGAGCCTGCATATATATCACAATCACAAGTATTGCTTCAGCAGAGACAACATTATCATTCAATATTTTAAAATAGCTGATCCCTAATGGTTTTCTGTTCCACATGATACAAATTCTAAATATGAGAAACATATTTCTGATGCTTTTGAGGAGCCTGCATATATATCACAATCACAAGTATTGCTTCAGCAGAGACAACATTATCATTCAATATTTTAAAATAGCTGATCCCTAATGGTTTTCTGTTCCACATGATACAAATTCTAAATACTTACTTGAGTGGATGAAATCATATGAACTTCGTTTCCTCCATCCAGTGTCCAAACCAAACTACCATGAGGTTCCAAGTAAAAGTGTTCTTGACCACCGATTTGAACCTCTCCCTCTATAATCCTGTCACACTCACCGGATTGAAAGCACAGCTCTACATCCCCTTTCCTTAGCCTTTTCTCTGTGTTCGGATGGAAACTTTTAGCATTAATAGCCTCCTTGATTGATAATATTGCTGGTAGTTCCTCATACATAACTTCAACTTTCCCTGCTGCAGTTTTTGCATTCTCATGTGTATCCGCCACAACCACACCAATGACCTGAAATACCAAATGAAATTTAATGAGATAACTGAGAAAGGAAGAAACACTTCCTCTAAGACACAGAGAAACTCTAACTCTTCCAGCAACAACAACTGGTTCCCACTGAGTCTCCATAGAAAAGATCAAAAAGAGACAAAATTGAGGGCTTTATTTTTCTTACTTGTCCAACGCATGTGACCACGTCCGTGGCAAATAATTCTTCGTCAGCAACAATTGGTCCAATCATATTATCACCAGGAATATCTTTGGCAAGAAACAGACCAACAAAACCAAGTGAAGATTTGGCAGCCGAATCATCAATAGAAAGGATGCGAGCATGCGGCATTTTGCTTAGCACTAAAGCAGCATGCAAGGTATTAGGAGGCACTGGGGTATCATCAGTATATTCTGCTTCTCCTGTGACCTACATGAAAATATAAGGGCGGTGGATAGAATTATTTTCTACTCACCAAGCTACAACAAATTACAGTAAAAGGGACATTGATTAGCTAGAGGTTTTCAAACATATTTTCAATATGATAATGGAGAAGTTTGGAGTTGAGAAAGAGAGGCCATAAACTATATGAAGAGGAATCGAAGTTCCACAAAGTAAACAATCATGTAACTGGAATTTTCAGGGCGTCACAAATCACAGAACGTCTTTGTTCTAGAAGGTTAAACAATAGACAATGGCAATTGACCTAAGAAACAATCTGAGAACGGTGGATGGAACAACATACCTGCATTCTGGCTGAAAGATGGACCTCCGGCGAGCCAACAGATGTTCCTTGTTTTACTGTCTCATAGTCTTGTTTTCCACTTCTAGATAACCGAGGAACAGGTTGAAGAGCTGATACATGGGAGGGTGGAAAGGTCTCTACAGTGGGGTATACACTATGCACATCATGAGAAACCCATAAGAAAAATTTAAAGAAGAAGCTCAGGGTCAAAGATTTCCTAAACTCCACCATTCCACCAGGAGCATCATCCTTAATCAACACATCGCTCTGTATGACCTCAAGCGCATCTTCCAGAAGGCCTTTGTTCCATTTCTTTCCAATCAAAAATTCCTCAGTCTTTCTGGCACGCAACGAAAGAGGAGCCACACCACCATAAGCAATTGATGCATCAGAAACAAACAGTTCTTGACCTTTCTCTTCAAGAAACACACGCATTCCACCATTGACAATAGCTATATCATCATCCCTGCGATGAGCCTGCTTAAACTCTTTCACATACTCTAAGGGCCTTGTCCATGGAAGGAAGACCGACAGCAAGATCTCGTTGCTTCCCATATCCACCTTACGATAACCAAGGAAGAAATCTTTTGCAGGTATGGACCTAACTTCCCCACTGCAGTTGACTATCCGAAACTCTGCTCTTGACGCCATCCAAAGAGGATTTAAATCAGATATTGGACTAGCTGTACAAATGTTTCCACCAATGCACGCAACATTTCTTATCTGTGTCCCAGCAAACCACTTCAGCTGTTCAATAAAAGCCTTGCATGCTGATGTTTCATGTTCAGGACGCTCCTTTACAACCCTCCTGAATAACCTCAATAGTTCAGAAAGTCTCAAAGCAGAACCAAGCTCTACTCCATTGTCATCAACATTCAATGCATTGAGCTCTGGGACTTGAGCAACAGAGATTAGTACCTGATACTGCAACCTCTTCAGTCTCATTTCAATTCCCACCTCCGTGTTCCCTACTAGCAGCTTAGCGTCAGGATAGTTTGCTTTGAGCTCAAGCAAGTTCTGAAGGCTTACAGGTCTAAACCAAGTGAGTCCCCCATTTCCCCTTAACTTCAAAGGAGATAATTTCCTCAGCAAAAGCTCAGGAGGGAAAATAAGCTCCTTTTCTGTGTACTTAGCCCCATCTATATCACTGTAAGATATGGACTGTATCCTATCTTCATTACAATTGGCTGCTTTTGATCCACAGGAACAAGGTTTGCCAGTAGATGGGCAAATAGTTGAACCATCTTCAACGCTGCTAAGTGAGGATGCTCCACTGTAAAGAGCATCATCAGATTTTGCAAAAACCCGAAACGCATCAACGATGGGTCTATAACCAGTACAGCGGCATAAATTCCCCGCAAGACACTCTTCAATCTCCTCTTCACAAGGTGAGTTCTTACTTGACCTCAGTAACGCGTACATAGACATGATGAACCCAGGAGTACAAAACCCACATTGGGAACCATGAGCAGATGCCAATGATTCCTGAGAGAATTAACATCACAATAATATGTATTAGCAATAACATAGAACTCTCCAGAAACGAGAGGAACTGAGTAAAACTTTACCTGAAGTGGGTGCAAGCCGAGTTTGCGATGGCCAATTCCCTCAATGGATATAACATGCATCCCTTCTACAGAATACAAAGGTGCTAAGCAAGCGTTGACAGCATAATGCCTGTAACAACATTTTTCAGTTAGGCCAAAAGCTTAAGCAAAGTAGAGCCAACGTATCAGAGGGAAAAAGATACTAACACGCATGTCTTGGATTTAATGTCATAGTTAGAGACCATCACCGTGCAAGCCCCACAACCACCTTCGCCGCATCCCAGCTTTGTCCCGGTCAGTCCAATATCTAAATGAAAACAAGAAACACGTTTGCAAGTTTAAAAAAAAACCTCATGATGGTTCATAACAAAATCATTTCTGCGAGCTCTACTTTATGATTCTCAAAAACGAATCTCGCACTTGTATGCATACCCAAACCAAGCATATTAAAAACAGACATAAGGGAATGAGCTAGCGGATCAAAAAGTTAGCTACTTGGCACAAACAAGCAACTGCATCTGTAGGAATATTCCATTATTGATCCGGCCCTGAGATTCTAGGGGCTGTAGACGATTTAGTAAAAATTTCAATAGTTTGGGGACTATGAAATTTTTTAAAACAAATTTGGAGGAATATATATATATATTTTTTCTGAGGGCGAATGTTTCATCCGGCTTTGACCAAAACCCGCCCTTGATCCATATTATTCAAAATAGATTAGCTTTTGAGCTCAAAGTTCAATACTTTCAATCATTCCCTACCTACCACCAGAAGAACAGAGCTTATGTAGCAAGTAAGATACACACCTTATAACAAACCACTATGATTTTTAAAATGAATCTATGCATACTCAATCCCTACATATCAGGACAAACATAGTGGATCAAAAGCAGGGCTGTTCATGGGCCAAGTGGATAAAACATTCGCCTCAGACCCCTAAAATTTTTGAATATTTTTTATATACAAAAAAATCTCAGGCTGGCAAGTCAGCTACTTGGCACCACAAACAAGCAACTACATCTGTAGGAATATTCCACTGATCCAGATTCTTCAAAAATGGATCTAAAGTTTAATCTTTTGAGCTCAAAGTTCAATACTTTCAATCATCCCCCTACCTACCACAAGAAGAAACATAGCTTATGTAGTGAAGTTTACGCACCTCTGAGGTATTCAAGAAGCGTCATATGAGCCAAACCATCTGGCAACACTCTACGAACGCCGTTAACGTATAGTATCGCCTCCGTTAGCTCTCCGTCGTTCTTCAGCGAACCCATTTCTCAAAAAAAAAATGATTCTGCAAATTTGGGATCGAAACGAAACTGATTGACGCTAAGTCAAAAGCTCAAGTTGATCACGTTCCTTCTTTCTATATATAATTAAAAATAATCTCTTTACGCAGATCGCATCCACCGAAGACATCATCATCCTTCTTCCTTCGTCTTCTTCAATATAATATACAAAACAAACTGTCATTTTCCATATTTATTGTTTTTTTTTTCTCTGACAAAATATTTTTTTTCTAAAAGCCCATTAAGTAAAAGCCCAAGGCCCATTAAACAGAACAATAAAAGAGTCTTCTTCAACCTAAGCGCCGCTTTTGAAAGCTTCTTCTCCTCTTCTTCTTCAAAACTCGGAACTGAACCTTTCTCTGACTGATTCAATGGGCAAGGCGAAGTTTAAACCTGTGGGTGATGTGAAACCTGAAGCTGAAGAAGAAGTTGAGAAAGTAGAGGAAGTTGAAGAACAGAGAGACGCCGGAGCTGTAGCAGAAGAAGAAGAAGAAGAGAAAGAGAAGAGCTTTGAGGAGCTAGGGCTTGACCCTCGTCTCATTCGCGCTTTATCTAAAAAGGGTATAGAGAAACCAACTCCTATTCAGCAAACAGCCATTCCTTACATCCTGGTAACCATCAAAGTCTCTACCTTTATGCCTTTCTCTAGAGTCTGTTTTGTTTAATTATTATTTTTTTGTCTTTCTAGGAAGGGAAAGATGTGGTTGCTAGAGCTAAGACTGGCTCAGGGAAGACATTGGCTTACCTTCTTCCCTTGCTTCAGAAGCTGTTTTCAGACTCTGGGAGGAAGAAGAAGCCTGCTCCTTGTGCTTTTGTTCTCGTTCCTTCTCGTGAGCTGTGTCAGCAGGTCTACACGGAGGTTTCTTGGCTTATTGAGTTGTGTCGTGTTCAGCTTAAAGCTGTGCAGTTGACTAGTAGCATGCCTGTTTCTGATATGGTTAGTGTTATATATAATCTTCTTGCAAGTTCGGGTTTAATCTATTTTTATAACCTTTTTCTAATGTTTTTCTTTGGATTTTTTTTTTAAAAAAATTGCAGCGTAACGCATTGGCTGGCTTGCCTGAGATTCTTGTCACCACACCTGCTTGTATTCCAAAATGTTTTGCAGATGGGGTTTTGGACCCCGCAGCTATTAGTGAATCGCTTGAGATTTTGGTTCTTGATGAGGTATGATAAATATTCTCCTCGAGTTTCAATGGTATGAGAACTGAGAAGTAACAGTAGCTTTGTGAATTCTCTAGATAATCAAGTAGGTAACTCTTTAAGTGGAAGCCGTTATATTATACATTCGTCGAACGTTATGAGTATAAGCATTCAATTAGTTCTTAGAAGTTATTTATCTTTATATTGAGGAGGTATTGATATATTTCTGCTATCAGGCAGATCTGTTGTTGTCATATGGATATGAAGACAATCTAAGGTCGGTAACTTCAATAGTCCCAAGACGTTGCCAATGCCTACTTATGTCTGCTACCACAAGGTAATTCATCCGTGTTTAAATAATAATACTAGTTAAGCTCACATTTTTTTCTCTTGAGAAGTTGTCTTGAATGGTGGAATCATGTTTGCAAAATGTCAGTTCTGATGTTGAGAAATTGAAGAAATTGATTCTGCACAACCCGGTAGTCTTGACCTTGCAAGAAGGTTCTGACAAGGAAGAGCCCGTCCCAAGTAATGTTCAGCAGTTTTGGGTATGATTCAAACACTTAGCTTTGCTTAAGAAATTTTTTCTTGGTTATGTTCACAGTTGTGGTTCTGATTAAAGATGACTATTGTGTTATCTTGTCATAGATTTCTTGCAGTGCTCAGGATAAACTACTACACATTCTTGCTCTCCTGAAGCTAGAGGTTGTTCAGAAGAAAGTTCTGATATTCATCAATACTATTGACATGGGTTTCAAGCTGAAGCTATTCTTGGAAAAGGTAAAGTTTTGTGTTACCTATTGACATGAGAAATCCAGTTATTTATTGTAGTAATATTAGTGGATTAATTTATTTTTATTTGTCTGCCAGTTTGGAATCAAAACTGCAATTTTAAACGGGGAGCTGCCTCAGAATTCTCGGCTTCATATCCTTGAGGTACATCACCAAAGTCACCTCCCATTGAAGTAGCAGCTTCTAACTAATCACTCTGTGTTTGTACAGCAATTCAATGCAGGTCTATTTGATTATTTGATTGCAACGGATGATAATAACCAGACTAAAGAAAAGGAAGAGGTTAAAGGTGATGATAACAAGGATAATAAGAAAAACAAAAGGCGTTTCAAACCGAAGCTGGACGCTGAGTTTGGTGTAGTCAGAGGAATTGACTTCAAAAAAGTTCACACAGTAAGATTTTCTTTTCTTTATTGTAATCTTTTCTTTACATTCTTAAACCTTTCCTTAAACCTCTTTTATGCACAGGTCATAAACTATGACATGCCTCAAAGTGTGACAGGATACATTCATCGAATTGGGCGTACTGGGAGAGCATATAGCAGCGGTTCTTCCGTTTCTCTCGTGAGTTTTTTTTGTCTTAACGATACCTTTCTGATTAGCATGACCTCGTCTAATGATCTGCTTTATTTGCTACAGGTTTCTCCTGGTGAGATGGAAGGGTTTGAAGAAATCAAATCCTTCTTAGCAGGGGAAGAGGACAAGGATAGTGATATCATCACTCCCTTCCCTTTGTTGACTGAAAATGCTGTCGAGTCTTTAAGATACAGAGCTGAGGTGAGTAGTAATCTCTTACTTTCTCAAATGAAGAAGTATTAACGTTCTTTCTTTGTTGCAGGATGTTGCAAAGAGTGTTACAAAGATTTCGATTCGAGAATCTCGTGCTCAGGATTTGAGAAATGAGATAATCAACTCCGAAAAGTAAAAAGCAAGAATGACTGTTCTTAAGGTGTTGTGTTGTTTGTTCTGTCTTCTTACTTTTTTTCTTTTTTTGCAGGTTAAAGTCTCATTTTGAAGCTAATCCAAGAGACTTGGATCTATTGAAACATGACAAGCTTCTGAGCAAGACTGCACCTTCACCGCATCTAAGAGACATCCCTGAGTATCTAGTTGACGCAAAGACTCAAGAAGCGAGCAAGATGGTGAAACTAGCCAGAGCCGCTATGGGAAACAGTAGGAGATCCGGTGGAGGTAACAACACAAAGAAGAAACGATCGAGAAAAGGCAGTGACCCACTCAAAACCTTCAACGCCAATGTAAAACACACACAACTTATGTAACTTTTTCTTTCCTTTCTTTGCTTTTGTGTTTTAAATGTTGTCTGCTTTCCTTCGATCAATCAGGGATCTAAGAGAGGACGCGGTGGTGGCGGTGTTGGCCAGAAGAAAGATGCTAAAGGATCTAGCGATGGCTCGGCTAACAAGAAACAGAAGACAGTTTAAGATTATCTCGTTTTTTTGCTCATGTGTAATCAAATTTTGACACGTTGTGATCAGACAAAAGAAAGCAGACAAAAACAACAATCTTTAGCTCTATTCTTGTACTTTTCAGATATAATTTTTCAAAAGCTTATTGCTCTTCAAACCATATGTTATATAACTCATGAATCATGATGAGTAGAGATGTTAATTTGCAAGTGCCAAAATAGAGTTTGGAAACATCCTAGTCCACTTGCGTCTCTTTTTTGTGTTCGTCTCCGGCGAACACAACGCCATTTATTAACAACATTTGCTTTCCTTTGATTCACTTTCATGGCCGATATAGTTGTTAAACGATTTTCAAAGATATTTGAAAAAATGCATACAAACATGTAGGATTTTATTTGTTATTAGCCTAATCTTGGAAAATTTGATTCGAAAACCGGTAGAAATCTAGTGTATTTATATCTTAATACCACATCGACTTCAAAAACACTATTTAAAGATCCAATAAAATCCATGTATTTTGTGATGATACTTGATAGGAACAAACAATTTAAGATTCTTTCAATATGTATATTCTTATACCAAAATCTCTTTCTTAATTTGTAATCATGTTAAATCTTTGAAAAGATTTTAGTTTATAGAAAACACTGTATGTGTGATATGTTAAGGAATAAAATCTCTCAAAGTTACCATCAAATCATATTTTTGACCACACACATCTTACATAGTTTCAAATAAATTATGAATGCTCGAATTGTCGTTATAAGTTACCTTATTAATTTAGTAAATGATTAGACTGAAATATGTTTATTTCTTAATTAGTTTCAAATATTTAGTTGTTCTCGGTATTTCTAAATAACTTAGCTAAATAGACAATAAGACACATAACTTATTTGGTAGTGACATATTTGTAATTTTATTACAACAAATTTACAAAGAAAATATAAGTTTTTAGTATTATCAGCAAAGAAATATAACTGCATACAAGATAATTTTGTATTGTATTTTTCCAGAAGCAATTATAAAATGTGGCATATTTTTTTTTTACAAAATAAATTTTCGGAACTCCTTACCTAGTATATATATATAAAAATAAATAAACCGCCTAATATTAGGACATTTCCATCTTCCATTGTAAATTTTCGGAGAAATTAACGTTTCACCTATACCTCATTCTCTCTCTGTGCCTCCTCTCTCTCTCTCTCTCTCCCCGCCGTCGTCTCCGGCGAAACAACAACATTTGCTTTCCTCTGATTGACTCTCATGGCGGACATCGTGAAACAAATCTTAGTAAGACCGATCCAACTAGCGGATCAAATAACCAAAGCGGCCGACGAAGCTTACTCGTTCCGACAAGAATGCCTCGAGGTCAAAGCCAAAACCGAGAAGCTCGCCGGCCTCCTCCGCCAAGCGGCGCGCGCCAGCAACGACCTCTACGAGCGTCCCACGCGCCGCATCATCGACGACACGGAGCAGGTCCTCTTCAAAGCCATCGCCCTCGTCGAGAAATGCCGCGCCGCGGGGCTGATGAAGCGCCTCTTCACCATCATCCCCGCCGCCGCGTTCCGCAAGATCACGATGCAGCTCGAGAATTCTCTAGGAGACGTCTCCTGGCTCCTCCGCGTCTCCGCCTCGGGCGACGACCGCGACGACGAGTACCTAGGTCTCCCTCCCATCGCCGCCAACGAGCCGATCCTCTGTTTGATCTGGGAGCAAGTCGCGAATCTCTTCACCGGCTCTCTCGACGAGAGGTCCGACTCGGCGGCGTCCCTCGTGTCGTTGGCACGTGACAATGACCGTTACGGGAGGCTCATTATAGAAGAAGGCGGCGTGCCTCCGTTGTTAAAACTCGCTAAGGAAGGGAAACTTGAAGGCCAAGAAAACGCGGCGCGGGCCATTGGGCTATTGGGCCGAGACCCAGAGAGCGTTGAGCAGATCGTTAACGCGGGTGTGTGTCAAGTCTTTGCGAAGATTCTCAAAGAAGGTCATATGAAAGTTCAGACCGTTGTAGCATGGGCTGTGTCGGAGTTAGCGTCGAATCATCCCAAGTGTCAAGACCACTTCGCGCAGAACAACATCATTCGCTTCTTAGTGAGCCATCTGGCTTTCGAGACGGTTCAGGAGCATAGCAAATACGCTATCGTGAGCAACAAGGCAACTTTGTCTTCGATCCACACTGTCGTGATGGCTAGCAACACGAATCCGGGAGATAAGAAGGCGGGCAACGAGCAGGACGAGGCTCAGAGTAATATCTCGCATCCTATGAGTAACCAAACTCCGAGCCAGATGCATAACATTATCACTAACACGTTAGCAATGAAAGGCTCGGGCCCAGGCTCAGGCCCAGGCTCGGGCCCAGCTTCGGGTTCAGGTTCAGGTTCAGGTTCGGGTTCGGGTAATACTAACAAGAATCAAACAAAACATAACAGTCAGCATCATACAAAAGGTGGACCAACACCCAGAGGGAACAATCCAACGCATGTTTCTTTAATGGGGACAAGTATTAAAGGAAGAGAGTTCGAGGATCCAGCCACTAAGGCTCAGATGAAAGCAATGGCTGCAAGAGCCTTGTGGCAACTCTCGAGAGGGAACCTCCAAATATGCAGAAGCATAACAGAGTCAAGAGCATTGCTATGTTTCGCCGTTCTGTTAGAGAAAGGTGACGACGAAGTCAAGTCGTATTCCGCATTAGCAATGATGGAGATCACCGACGTTGCCGAACAGTACTCGGAGCTGAGACGTTCTGCCTTCAAGCCAACCTCTCCTGCGGCAAAAGCTGTGGTCGAGCAGCTGCTAAAGGTGATCGAAAACGAGATACCGGACCTTTTGATCCCATGTATCAAATCAATAGGTTGTCTTTCAAGAACGTTCCGTGCGACGGAGACGAGAATCATCGCGCCGCTCGTGAAGCTTCTTGATGAAAGAGAAGCTGAGGTTTCGATGGAAGCTGCGGTTGCGCTTATCAAGTTCTCGTGTACTGATAATTTCTTGCGTGATAACCACTCTAAAGCGATCATAGCGGCAGGTGGTGCAAAGCATTTGATTCAGTTGGTTTACTTTGGAGAACAAATGGTTCAAGTTCCGTCTTTGGTACTACTATGTTACATTGCGTTGAGTGTACCGGATAGTGAGACTCTAGCGCAAGAAGAGGTTCTTGTGGTTCTTGAGTGGTCGACAAAGCAATCTCATTTGGTGGAAGCGCCGATGATTGATGAGATATTACCAGAAGCTAAGAGTAGATTGGAGCTTTATCAATCTAGAGGGTCAAGAGGGTTTCATTGATTTATGACTAAGCTTCACTCTCTAGTATGAACAATCTCTTCTTTTTTCTCCCAGGCGAGTTTTGTTTCATCTTTGATGTGATCTATCTCCAAGCTCTCTGTATAGGTACATTGGTGATGCTCGTAGACATTTGTTATAAATGTGTAGACTATGTTGTAAGTCAAAACTACTATACATTGATTTAGATTATACACCAAATAATATTCCAGTTAAGTTTGTTTTGCATTTTTGTTTGAAGCTTTGTTCTCTTTGCATCATTAGGCTTTTGCGGGATTCAAATTGTCTTTTACTTGTTTATGTAGGGAGTAAATGAAATTAAGCCATGTAGAATAATTATCAATCATATACAGTTTAGAAGTACATTCTAGTTTAGGTCGTTTGTAAACAAGATGCGTAATTATTGTTAACAGAGAAAGTGCATGTTGCATGCAAGTAAACAAGAATTGTGAGAAAACGTTGTTAGTCTTGAGACATTATTGTAAACAATAATCTTTGTATGCGACCTGAAAATGATATGTGATTAAAATATTTACAAGCTATATAACACACTGATAAAGGTATATAACATTCACTTAGATATAATAACGAACATAAATGAAATAGAGTGAAAGTGTAATTTATCGATTCCCCATTATATAAACGTACACCATACAGCTGGTTTAAAACAATTAAACCGGATTTAACAACAGTAATCATGAATGTACAAAGTGTACAATCCATCCATCCCTTCTAGTAAACAATGAACAGAAAACATTCAAAAATACTATAGAAGTATAAGTAACATACCAAAAAAATGTTTTAACGAAAAGCAAATCCAGTAATCAACTCATCGATGATTACCACTAGGTTTCTTAGCATTCTTGATCCCATGAATCTTCGCATATATATCCTTCGTTCTAAACGCAAGCAAGATGTCAAGAGCAACCCCAACAATGGAAGTAATCGCCATTACAATGAAGATGAGACGGAAACAATGGGCTCCTACGCACGTATTGCCTCCACCAGGAGTTGGTGTAGCTTGGGCATCGTATAGTAAACCGGCGAGAAGACCCGAGAAGAGGAACGAGCCAAGTGGTAAGTTCAGCACGAGGATGTTGTAGATGAGTCCGTAGTATTTTAGACCGAATAGCTCAGAAGCTGTTGGTACGGTTATAGCTAACCGGACTCCGTAGCAAACTCCAACCACCATTGAACCGATGTATAGTGAACCGGGCATGGCTAAAGCCATCACTAGATATCCCACGGCCATGATGATTTGTGATGCAGCATTCCATAATGGTCTTGGAGTTCCATATTTTCTATTTATTCACGAAAGAAAACATCAGATTTTCAAGATTAGTCAATGTAATAAAAGTTTTAATCAATTAAGAACATTTTATAAAGGTCCCAGTCCACGATCTAATTGTCAAATGAAATTATTATTTTATAACTCAAATCTAAAAAAGATCTTTCGACGCAAACAAAAAAAGTCGCAAAAACAAAATGGAAAAATCTTTTTTTTTTATGGTCCCTGCCACTAGATATTGGACCCGTCTATTCTTAGACAAGGAAACTTCTCCACTGAATAAATTTCATGATTTTTACTAGAAATTTGTTTAAAAAGAAATATCATGTAAATGGAAAAAAAATATCCAACTCGCAGTAACAGAAGAAAAAAAAAAAAGCAAAACACAATAATATACTCGTCTTCCTTTGAGGCAAAGCAAAAGATGAAACTGACTTCACTTGGAATAGTTTGCTTTACGTATGCATAAAAATGATCATGTGCAGTTTACAAGTCACGTTACTACTTTAAGAAGATCTATGCTATCAATTATTAAATCAGTTTCCCAATCTATTAACTGGAGAGGAGAGAGTTTAGTGAAGTGACTTACTTGATAAAGTGCTCGGAGATGGTACCGGAGAGAATCCGACCAAAGAACCCCCAAATGCTCGTCATAGAGACAAAGATAGACACGTCTGTGTAACCAAGCGCAAGCCCGATCTGACCCATGTTGTTCATCACCGCAAGACCAGTGCCTACTCCACACAAGAACGACACAAACAACACCCAAAAGTCAACGGTCAACATCGTTTCTACTATAGTGTGTTCATCTCCAAGCACCGGCCTCTTCTTCTCCTCCTCCTCCTTGAGAAGCTTAGGAGACGGTGGCAACTCGTTATCCGCCGCCGCTGCGGCACCGACAACCACCGTCTCCTCCGCTATCTCCGATCTCAGCAACGGTTCCTCCGCGTCTTCTTCGTGATTTAAACTCCGAACGTAGGCGTGGAAAGGGATGGCGATGGGAGAAGCCAACAGGACGAGAAGCACGGAGGCGAACGCGATGGAGATGGCTCCGGTCTTGACTCCGATGATGTCGTACGACTGGAGGTACACGGCGATCACGACGGCGACGATGTTGAACACGGCGAAGTACCTCGACTCCTCGTTTTCCTCGGCGACGGAAGCCGCCGGAGGGATCTCACGGAGGAATAAAACCGCCGTGAGACACACGGCGAAAGGCACGACGGAGAGGAGGACGAGAAACGAAGCGGGGTCGGCGGAGAACAGAGCAGTGCACACGTCAGTGAAGATCGCAGTGCTCAAACCGACGTAACCCTTGAGGATCCCGGAGACAGGACCACGGTTCCGCCGGAAGTTTCTAATGCAAGTAACGAGAACCGCCGTGTTCATCCACGTCGTGCTGTTTCCTCCCATACATAGAAAGACACACATCTACACGCAAAGAAACAGAGTTTCCAAATTAAGAAAGAACACTTTAAGGGTTTCTATTTATGGAAAGTCGTGAATCTAACCTGCCAATAAGGTAGAGGCTGGATCGTGCGGCTCACGACGAGCCATTGCACGCCGTAGCCGATAAGACCTTCGAAGCATCCGATGAGGAGGATGACGGGAGTGGAGAGACGGTCGGAAGCGAGACCAGCGAGGATTCCGAAAGCTTTTCCGACGTCTTTAGCGACGGAGAGGCTGTTGAGCTCGAGCTGAGTGAGGTTCATTAGGGACTTGAGAGCGTCTGAGTAGTTTGAGAAGGTGTAGTTGTTGCCGGAGATGGCTTGGACCCAAACAGCCGTAACGAAGCCAAGCCATTTGAGAGCAGATGAAGAAGAAGGAGATCTACCGATACCCATTGGAGTATTGAGAACAAGAACAAGAAAGGGAAAGAAGATTTTTTTTTTTTTTTTTTTGTGAAGTGTGAGGGTTTGTTGAGCTATCTGCGTACGGTTTTAAAGGTGAAATGTTAACGTGCATTTAATACTTTTCCTTTTTTTTTTGGCACTTCGTATTTATCTTTTTGTAGAAAGTGTTTATTTTACTACTATTAATTATAGAATTAAATATTTGTTATAAGCTAGAATGACGAATATGGAAAGTACGAAAGGGACACGTACGGTGTGAAGGTGTTGGAAGCCGTGAAAATTACGGTGATTCGTTTCATTCCTTTTTCATTTTCATTTTTTTTTGTCAAATAAATGTCGTCAAAAAAATAATACTAAAAGAATTTTCTTCTAACGCAAATTGCTTTAAAGCATGGGATATTTTCTTAGTGGGTGATTAGAGTATGATCAAGTAGGATGATTAGTAGTTAGTGAATGGTTTTGGCCAGTTGTGTAAACATGGGATATTTTCTTAATGAGTGATTAGAGTATGGTCAAGTAGGATGATTAGTGGTAAGTGGATGGTTTTGGCCAGTTGTTTTGTTTTTCTCAGGCATGGGAGTTCATGCATCTGTAAGTTCTTTTTTACTTATTTGAATATTATATACATGTCATGACCACATGGTTTTATTTAAAGAAATGTGTTTATTCAGTCTTTAACTAATCAAAAGCCTCTGTAAAGCTGCAGTTGTTTTCGTTTAATATTGACCATTTCAAAATAAAATGATTTATGTAATAAAGTTTTTATGTTTTGTTTTGATTATATGGTAATGCTGGCATGTGAGAGAGTCATGGACTTTAGATATCTCTCGTATTAAAAGTTCTGTTTGGTACCATTAGGGAATCATAGAATAAAAAAGAGGAATATGCAGTGTGTATATTGAACTGAAAACTGGTGAACCGACACAGTTTTCTTTTCTTTTTGGTGATTGATTTTGCAGAATGTTGGAAATGCTAAATGAAAGTCGTGAGTCATTATAGTTATAACTACCGCTTTATTCATCGGAGTAATTACTATTGCGGCAAGTCGGCGACACAGCTTTTAACTGCTAATAAAGTGGAGTTAAAAAGATACAAAACTAGGCAGAGAATAAAGTCGTAAACAGGTGTACGACACATGACATCACAATGCATAAATATATCGTATCGAGTGGATATTCAGATCTGGAACTGGAGTTCGGAAATCAATAAGTGGGACTAGAAGCTTCCAGTCTGGTTTCGTTTTATCTATTTTTCATTCGGATAACATACTGATTTATTTTACTTTCATAATTATTTGTTGGTCATTTTTTTGCCAATCTATAATACTTAACTGAGATATGGACGTATGAAATTATTTGTACATTATAAACTAATAATTTTATTTTATTTGAAAAGAGTGAAAACATTTTTTATTTTTTAAAGTCTGACATATGTCTCCGTTGTATCTCGGGACTGATACTGACAAGTGCCTAACCATAAACAATTCCAATGCACTCACCAATTTTTTTTAAAGACATACATATAATATCTAATAGGGTTCAGGCGGTGTTTAATATGTCATCAATGAAATGGTCGTATTGTAGTATTACATGTAACTTATTTCTGACCCTAATATCACATTAAGAAAAAAGAATGATAATCACTATGATATTACTTTTTTGAACTTTACATGTGTCTATATGCTGTAAATGGTACATGGCTATTTTCATAAAAATGTTAGAAAGTCTTAGTCATAGGTACGTCCAAATACAAATATGTTATAAAATACAAATATATGTATCTATTTATAACATATTTGTATCGTGTGTTAGAAAAACATGCATAGCCTTATATGAGAAAATAAAACAATTTGTAAATAAATAACAGAAAAATCAATTCGCCTCGACGCCTATTCCGCATTTGGCCATTTCCACCTAGTGTAAGAAAAATCAGAAAACATGCCGCTGAATACTTAGCATTAAAACAAATCAACTCAATAAAATTCAATTTAATTTGCTTTGGTTTAACTTGGCTCGATCCGATTTATTAAGATAGTTTTTTTTTTCTTTAAAAGGTCGTTTATCGCCATTCGATTTCGCGGGTTTATGGGTCATCTATATCTTCCACCAAACAAAATGACTAGAATCAAGCTGCACAACACTATTAATATTATTGCTACTGATGATATCTCCAGTTCACACAACAAATATGTATTTTGGGCTGGCTTCCTCAATTTACCAAAAAGGTATTACAACTTTTAATTTGGATGAAAGCATGTCGTGTACAACTCTAACGTTTCATATCGCCAAGCCTTGTATTTCCTTCTTTTTATGTACGTACGGAATTATGCAACACTGATAATTTTGCGCATAAGTCTCTTGTTCTGATAACGATGTTTTAGTTATTTAGCGGGTTTATAAGTTTCATATGCACTATTTATTTAGGCTACAATACTACCACATTAAAACTTGATAAAATATACAGTCGGTTGTGACAACTGTATTTGTCGACTAAGTAAGGTAGCCACTTGAATTTACTACTTTACATCAAGATGTTTTCTCAAGCTTTGGATTGGGTACAGATTTAGATGAGTGTTCTGTTTCTTTTTTCTCTGTTCTTCGACTGCTCCACGGATAACCCAATGTGTTTGTAAGCTCTTGCATTATAGCTTCGTCGCTCGTTTAATATAGTATATCTTGTTGTTCCTGTAGTATATTATGTCAAACTATTGATGTGATTTGGGAAGGAACTCAGTTAACATTTTCCACAAGATACTTCCTCCTTGATAAGTGAACGCAGTCATTATCTTCTTTATACAACTACCATAAACTGCTTAACGTGTAGAGTGTGGTTATTGAATCTCTATAAACTTAGTCATGAGAGTTCCTTTCACGCAATCTAAATTTTTCAAAACAAAAATATCATTAAAGTTATTACTAAATTTTGGAGCAAAGCTTAATTAATTATATACAATGGTTAAAAAACCTAAATTATATATACACACTATTTTGTACGTTAATATTGGTTTAACGTGGATTCCGGTTCAGTTCCATTTAGATTAAAAGAACCATATTTACATAGTTAATTTTATTTATAATATTCTTTTTATATTGAAATTCGTTTTGGTTTCGATATGCGATTTTTTTTTTTTTGTAAACTGGATATGAGAGCTTTGTTTTCTATTATCACTCGTAGTATAGCTGATGGCTTTGGTGGATGAAAACGGAACTGTATGAAAGTGGAGCTGGAAACACAAAATAATGTAATAATTATGTGATATAGAACGATGCTATCATGTTATCCTAAACCCTCAATTCTCAGCCTCAAACACAATAATAATGTAATAATGACTCTTTGATTTACACCATTTCCTTCTAACTTAACATTTTAGAAAATCCGTTGTCATTTATCATTAGAATAGGGTGTTAATGTTACTCGATTTCCGTATGGAATAGGATGTTAAAATCAACCAGGCACTCACGGTGATATATGAGAAGATTTGACGGAGCTCCGAAACGGAAGAGCCTCAGTTGATGATTTCCGCTTGGTTAAATTTATCATCATTTACTCACCATACAAAGCAGTACATGTGTAGCTTTAAGATCAGTTTGAGGTTGTGCCAAATAGAATATAACAAAAGCTTACCATCGGCGTGTACAAAAATGTTCAACAAAAGATCTCATGCTATGTTTGAAAGCTTATTCGCATTTGATTACCGTTTGTACGTTTATGATAATGGTAGTGAATATCGATGGGACCGATTCGGGAACTCGGACAGGAAGTGAGTGATAGGGAAATGTCTCTATCAGTGAATTATTATTATTGTAGGCGAGGTTATCACAGCTGCCACAATTAGTATAACTTAGTCAAAAATGTGATCTGATTTGTGGGCAAGGTTATCACAATTTGCTTATCACAAAAGATATTTTCGAAAATATTCGGAAACACTGAACGTTGTCGGATTCCTAAACGACGACTCCATAAAATAATAAGCATTTTATTTATAAAGTGGATCCAACGGTTGAGAAATAGCAAGTACTAGCAGAACAACAAAATATAATTGTAGCTTTAATTAAACGTGGGGTGATATGTCTATAAATAAATATTAAATAACTCTTCAATTATTTTCTTTACCAGTTTGTGGGGCATGGAGACGATAATTGAATTTGTTTCTATCTATCTAAATCGAGTGGTTTAGTAATTTTGGATGTTCTCTTAACCTTTTTTGCGACAGTTAATAATATAACACTAATATGTAAAACCACACATGGTGAAAAATCTTGTTTTCATTCACATAACATATTCCTAGGCATAAAAGATTAGAAAACAGTTAATCAAAGAGAAAAAAGATTAGAAAAATGCATTAGTAAGCTAAAATATTAAAAAAAAAGTGGTAAGTTAAGTACACGCTAACAAGAAAAATAGCATATACCAAGATTTGGTTTTAGTGACAGTGAGTTATGAAACACCATAATTAATGATAATGAAAATATCTCACAACCTACCAGCTACGGTGGATGTGACGTGTCCATTAAGTTACGTTTGAACCATAGATTATAGATGATAGAAAGAAACAAATAGACAGATCTATTGTGTCTCTTCATAGATGAATGAGCCAGCCAAATAGGATCAACAATAAATATCAAGCTGAGTACTACTAAATGAAAGGGCTGGTTATACGAAAACTTTTAGATGTCTTTTCAATCGGCTAGTTGCAAAGAATACTGGTCCAATGGTTTATTTTCAAATTGATTACTACCAATATAGTGCAGATGATATTGAAATAAAAGGCCCATTTGGTTTGAGTAAAATAATACTGGCCCGTTAGTCGCTATTCAGGCCCATTAGCATATCACAAACAAAAAAAGACAAAACCCATCTTCGACGAAGAAACAGAACACACTTGGAATTGAGATCGATTTGGACTCTGTCTGTAAACTTTGATTGCCGCGAAGATTACACAATTCGATAGCGTAGAACGTCGAGAGAGATCTTAGAAGAGTGAAAGTTTCTGACTTTTCTTCGGCAATCTTGATTCAGAGGGTGTGAGATCGAGCTCTGTGTGAGATGAATCCTTAAGAAGGAAGAAGAAAGATGCGTAGAGAGATCTCGTTTTTGTTACAGCCCAGGTGCCTTCTTCTCCTCGTCGCCCTTACGATCTTCCTCATCTTCGCGCTCTTCAACACCGGCAAGGTACGATTTTTCCATGTTCTTTCTCAAACTGTAATGTTGGATCTGTTTGAATGCTCTTTCGACTATTCGGAAATATTGAAAGATTATTATGAGAGATCTGATTCTCTGAAACCCTTTTGTGAAGTTGCTTTCTTGTGTTGGTTAAGCACATTGAAATGTGTAAGTGAGTTTGCTGCGAGTGAGGCTTATTAGTGTGCCCTATACATTTTGTTGTTAGTTTCTTAGTGTTAGTAGTTAAAGCCTAGCCTGATCCTTTTGATCTTTCGTGGGATAGGTAAAACATAAGTTGGTACACATAAGTTGGTTCTGCTTGTCTAAGTTGTAAGGAAGTTAGTCAATGAGTTCGAATGTGTGGATGCTACTGCTAGCTAGTTTTTTCTTCTTCTTAGTTTCTACTATTCTATGATAGAATCATGATTGAGTTTTCCAGCTTAACTAATCTTACATATGACTTGCTTTCTCGCTTGATTGCTTATAAGGAGGAGGAGAAGCAAGTAATCCAGGATTTTGAAATCACACACAGAGTGTTTCTCGATGTTGATATCGATGGCCAACGCTTAGGTAAAAAGAACTGATATAGTTGACATAAGGAAAGAAACACAAGTTATCTCTTCTTTGCTAAATGCTTCCTTCATAGTTTGTTGATTCCGCTCTATATGTTACAGGCAGGATCGTTATTGGACTATACGGCACTGCTGTTCCCAAAACTGTAGGTATGTGTCTTCATCATCTTGACTGCAAACTTCAGGATTCTGTTAAAACTGTTTAAACAGTTTCTGATGGTACAACTCTTTGTTTATTTTTTGCAGAAAACTTCAGGGCATTATGCACAGGTTTGTACTTAAATGATTGTGTTTAATCTCAGATTGGGTGCTTCAGTTTCTGATTAAAATGGATTTAAAACGCTAACGTAGGAGAGAAGGGGAAAAGTTCAAGCGGGAAGCCACTACACTACAAAGGAACACCGTTTCATAGGATAATATCAGGATTCGTAATCCAAGGAGGAGACATCATCCATGGTGATGGCAAAGGCAGTGAGTCAATCTATGGTGGTACCTTTCCTGACGAAAATTTCAAGATCAAGCATTCACATGCAGGTGCGCTTATACTCAACTTATGAAAGTGAGTTTTTATGTATCCTTGTAGTTTATCAAAATTTTGTTATTTGTAGGTGTTGTAGCGATGGCTAATACAGGACCTGATTCTAACGGCTCACAGTTCTTTATCACTACTGTTAAGGCTAGCTGGTACACTCTAGTTTCATTAATGATTTTTCAGTGTAGAGTTTGGTATATCCATATGTGAAATGTGTGTGTGCACAGGTTGGAAGGGGAACATGTGGTGTTTGGTAAGGTGATACAAGGGATGGACAATGTGTTCGCCATTGAAGGTGGAGCCGGTACTTACAGTGGGAAACCAAGGAAGAAAGTTGTGATTGCTGATTCTGGAGAGATCCCTAAAGACAAATGGGATGAAGAAAGATGACAAAAACATAAAAGCTTACACATCTCATCTCAGCAAAATCTTGGCTCTGTTCCTATGAGATCCTCTCTCTCTCTTTTTATTTATAGTTTTGCAGATGTGATGATCTGAATTATGAATACAATGCCAATGTAGTTAGTGTTTTAAAGCTGGACGCTTCTGTAGCTCTTCTTCACTTCAGTTTTTTTTCTCATATATTTCAGTAGACTTTATTATTTATATATATATATATATATGATTTTTAGTTCGGTCTACTATTATGTAGATATCTGATACTAAATTTCATAAAGATAGATTTTCTAGTGTTTTCACACATTAAAAAATATATCAAATCATTATAATAAATGTATCGTTTTTTTAATTTTTAAGTTTAAATAATTTTTAACCAATAGTAATTCAATAACGTATGAAGTTTACATATTTTTTATAGAAAACAGAAAATTTCTATTTTTATGAAACATTTTTTTTTTAAACATGTCTTAGTAAAACAGAGGGAGTACTAATTGTGATGAGCTGAATTATGGTAGACATGATAATTAATTAATTACTGAAAAACATTTTCAGCTTGTTAAATTAATTAAACTCAGCTTTTTGGGTTGGGAAAGACTACAACCTCAGATGTTGTCGCTAGTTACATACACTTAATTTCAACCTCTAACACTCAAATCAGTACCTAATATTTCACAATTTCTAAAGTTACTATTTTCTAGTTATCAAATAACAATATTGAAAAAAAACTACAAAAATGAAAGGATGGTATGGTGAAATAGATAATTCCAAAGAAGAAAAGACCACACAAGTATTGAGCAACAAGTCAAAGCCTAACTACTGAATTACTTTAGAAGACAAGCCACCAAATGTTACAAACAAAACCTCCAAATAACAAACTACAAAGGAGACACTAATCAATTAAAATCATAAACACATGAAATGCTATTATCTACTTGCGTACACCTCATCAAAACCTCATGTATGGGCTATTGTTATCCACACATCTGTAGAGACATGGTTATGTCCTCTCAATGCGTGTGTGATTGTTTTAATAGCTTTTGATGATTTGGATCTTCAGTGTTTGTTTGCTTTTACACTTACGCGTTACTATAGGGTCTTTTTCTGCGAAAAGAAAGTACAACGTTGAGTATTTTCATTTTTTTAATCATGATTCATGAACGCAATCAGAAAGAGAATTTCCTTTAGGTTTGGTATACTTGTGTTCATAAACCTGCGTTTGAAACCATTGAAATAATGATAAAATCATATTTATTTCAGAAGTTGATTAAATACTTCTTAAATCAAACGAGATACCCTGATCCAGAGAGATCGAATTAGGTTGAATCTATGTCGGTACAGAACAAAAATGAGCATGAAAGTGTTAGTATTGTCGAGCTTATGCGTCCATAACTTCAGATGTTAGTGTTTTGGCTTCTTATATTATTGCACCCGAATAATAACAGGTAGGGGTCCATGCAAACTCATGTCTATGTATAATAATCATATATATACATACTCCATCTATATAACTGTATCTAAATTCATGCATTATCTAGAAAACCGTATGCACATGTACGTATGGCATGATACAATTAATGGTGTGAATTGCTCGACTTATAGCATACATGCTATGGACAATAATTCATCGTAAGACTATAAACTTCGGGACTGCAAAAATTCTTCTTGGAATTGTGTAGTGTGGCCATCACCGTATCTTTAGGTTATTATTCTGTGAACCTTTTATTTACCGACACCAAAATATTATATGATTATTCAATTGAAAACAGGGTGAATCAGGCCAATTAACTTGTAACCCGAGTTGCATGAAAAGTTGATCATGGTTAAAATTGGGTTATCTACATACGCTGACTTTTAGATGAATATTCAGGAACCTCCATATGAATACTTCTTCATATTTTTATTCATATCTGAACGTCATCATCTAGTGGATAAAACCTAGACGTTTCAGTAAAACCTAGACGTTTCAGTTAAAAAAGAGCAGAGACTTGAGTTCCATTGTATTGCTGGAACTCAAGTTGAAGTTTCTTATTATTGCTTCATATTCTGTTGTCCAACCCAAAAAATATATGTAAGTTTTTTCAAACAGTTTTGTTACTGTCTTCCTACATGAAGTTTCGTTATTCAATATATATTTATATATATTATCTCGTGTCTCATTCCTTAGCTTCCACGCAAAGGGTCGCTTGCGCTTTTGAGTAACACAAAATTGAAGAGACCAATGAAGGATGTAGGCATCGGATCCAGACGTATTATTTGGGACCAGCTTCTCTCGATTCCCCGCGTCTTTCTTCTTTCGCTCCTTCACTTATATTCTCAATGTTCAGTTCTAATTTAATCATCCTCCTTGTTAATAGATGTAAATAATTTATGCTTTGCTTAATTTTTTTTTGTTTACCACTTGCTTTACATTCTATAGTGTCAGTGTGGTTATATTTTTCATAAGAATAACGCAATGGTTTAGTTGTATTTTTTGCTTTAAACTTGCTATAGTGTCAGTGTGGTTATATTTTGCTGTGGTTAATATATTTCAATGATGTATAAGTGATGTTTTACAACTTTACACGCAACTTTGATTTTGTTTTCTATTAATATATTATTTCTATATAAGATGAATTACACTATTTAGAAATAAAGTAGTCATAGCAGATATAATAATTTACTCTATGTTTAGATAATCGTGAAGAAAACAGATCAATTAGTAGTATTAAAATGCGTTGGTACACGCACGGGAAAACACAGCTAGCTAATGAAAGTTGAAACCGTAAATTTTGGCAATGAAGAAAAAGATAAAAGAAAAAAACACTTAATATGTCTTTTAATTTTTAATAGGCGAATATCCCAATTATCTGTAAATATGGAATGATAAGTTTCCATCCCAAGTTGATTTTCTCATTAGCCATTGGCTAACATTAACTAGCATTGATTAGTTGCTTTGGTAAACAAACTCACACATTCAAATTTAAAAGAAATAATTAGTAGTAGTACGTTAATTACAACCATTGTTATTTTTAGTGAAATAAAAAGAACTATACATGGGTGTTCGTAATTATAAGTATTCATAAAAAAGGCTGTAAACAGCTAAACTTGAAAGAAAAAAAAACCTGAATATTCTAATAAATACATCAAATAACTCTGTAAAAACATTATATCAAAGTGCCAGTCGCAGGGGTGGTAATTTCGTAATAATTAGAGAAATTTCGTGGCATTTACCTAACCATTTACTTATATAAGTCTCCACCCTACACTCTCCTCAACACACTTTCTCTCTACACCAAAAACATCAACGAAAGAAGAAGAAGGCACTAACTTAGCTCAGCAACACTCACTATGGCTTTGAAGACGGTAAAACCAAATACTATATAGTCTATATCACAATTTCAACAATTATTTATTATTTGTTTATCATTTTTGAAAGTTTATAACCATTTGGTGTAGGCTTCGACGAACGGGATGTGGATGTTGGAGGACTGCAAGAGATCATTCATGGAGATGAAGTGGAAGAAAGTGCACCGATACATCGTTTTCAAGATCGAGGAGAAATCCAAGAAAGTCGCCGTGGACAAGGTCGGTGCTGCCGGCGAGACCTATCATGATCTCGCCGCTTCCTTACCGGAGGACGACTGTCGCTACGCGGTGTTTGATTTCGACTACGTCACCGTCGATAACTGCCGCATGAGCAAGCTCTTCTTCATCACCTGGTAAGTCGTGTTTCAAGTGTTTGAGCAAACTGTTTTATCCTCATCATCCACTTTTAAATCATAACCAAACCGGTCCATAATACATCGGTTTTGTGGGAATATACAGGTCTCCGGAGGCGTCGAGGATAAGGGAGAAGATGATGTACGCGACGTCAAAGAGCGGACTGAGGAGGGTGTTGGAAGGCATTCACTATGAGCTTCAAGCCACCGACCCAACCGAGATGGGATTCGACAAAATCCAGGACCGGACCAAATAAAATATTTACATTCCGTTTAACCGGGGTTACATTGTTAGTGACGTGATCATTAACAGACGTTAATTATCTATTAATGTTAGTTATTGTTGTTTAGTGCTTGACTTGGTATGTGAGACTTTCCTTTCTTTCCTTTTGTTGACAAAAGTTATCATCTATTACTGTTTCTGTTGTTGTTTGGTAGGCCAAATGTCGAATGTTATTAATGTCTCTGTTGTCGCTAATGCTAATAAATTAAAGCTTAATATTGTATCAGATATGAAGAAAAGGGTTGAAATATACACAAGGCATAGAAACGTATGAGATAAGAATTATTGAAAAATGTTTGATAACCATTAGGTGATGGTGTGTGATTTGTGGACTAGACTAGTTTGGTAGAATTTGTATCCAATAATATATTGCTTGGGATGTTATGTTTACAAACTTTTTCAACTGGGCCTAGTTTTGTACCTGGATTAGGAATTGAGTTTTATGGATTTGAAACAGCTGAATTTACTCAATTTGCATAGTCTTATCTCTGTAAAACACACACATCACATGGTCCAAATCGCCTAACGGATCTTTTAGTATTTGTTAAGGGATAATGAATTTACAAGAATTGGAAGGCCTACAAAGTTGCGTATGTTTAAAAATTATTTTCTTGGGTCTCGACCCCACTCAACCAAAAGTTTATCAATGCCTTATCATCTTGTAGATAATATGAAATCATCATATTTTCAAATAACACAAAAGCTCTCGTAGCTCAGTTGGTTAGAGCACCCGTTTAGTAAGCGGGAGGTCTTGAGTTCGACTCTCAACGAGAGCATTTATCACGTCCCCTCTTTTTTATTTTTTTATTATTTTTGACTGGAGAAAACAAAAACGTAACACACCTTTAGATGAAATGTTCGATGTGGATAGGAAGCCTATAATTTATTTAACTTTGAAGACTTCGAAGTCTTTATTCCTAATTCACCGTTTCATGCCCTCCATCAGTTTATAACTTTATATTCTTACCCCTGGAGGTAATAGATGAATACCTCTTATGGTCGTTCTTTCAATCTCTATAGATATCGTTTTATCTCTTAGGTATTTCTCACATTCCTCAGAATCATTTATCTTATAATATATGCCATATCTTAATTTTAGAATCATACGTATAATACAAACTACTAAATCACAGTTCTGTCATGTGATCTCTCATCTCTACCTTTTCTTTTGTGTGACCACTGTTTAATTACTTTAACGTTGAAATATCATCGAAAAAATCGGCACCATATATACTAATGTCTTAAGATAATATTAGTAGTTTTTGGAAATATGGTGATAGACTGATAGTGAAATTCTTGTTAAATTATACTTTTGTAAGTCGAGTGAAAAAAAAACACTTTAATTTGATAAAGACATTTTACCAACAGACGCTGACACGCATATTGTATGCGTTGTATTGATATTAGAATGATGAAATTAACGAAACAATGAATAGAAACATGCACTAGTAATAGTAAATCCCTTTCAGCCATTCTCACTACCTCTCATCCATACATAGCTTATCTACTTCCTTGAAATGTCAAATCTCTTGGGAATAACCAAAGACATTTGTCAAGCATGGGTTTGGCTTTACGTTGTTCCTAGTTACTCCAAACGAGTTCAGTTAGGAAACACAACAAAATTTTCACACGTCATACTAGACTAGCATGAATTCTATGGTATATAAATACTAACAACTATGGTATTAATTTTTTTTTGTTTGAAAGAAACTATGGTATTAATTTAACTTATTGTTGAATTTATGAACCATGTGAAATTTGTATTGTATTAAGGCCAGGGTTATATTTTTTTATTCCATTGAGTAGTTTTTTTTTTCTCAAAATTCCATTGAGTAGCTATGATAGGAACATGCAATTAGACAAACACAACAATATGTTAAGATTGTTATATCCCAGCTTTCAATAAATTTCTTGATATTCTTCATTACATTTTCAGTTCATTTCCGAAGTACTAAAATCCAAAACGCTAGTGTTTAACTTTAAACCCAAGAAGTCATAACAACCAATAATAACACTACTACTAATATCGCTTGAAGAATAGCTGCTGCTACTACTACTGTCCTCGACTTGACATTTAACATTATCGCAGCTGCACTCCTTGCCGTTTCCCAACCCAAAACGGCATGCAGTGCACTTGTACTTCTCTCTCCCAAACCAAAGTTTGGTCTCATCATGGTGCTGTTGGTCTTGCCATGGCGGGCTGATTCTAAGCTCAAGATTCAAATCTAAGCACTTTTCTTCAACAACAGAATACTCAACTCTTTCTTTTTTGCAAATCAGTCCTTTCTGATCATTTCTCTCGTCTCTGAAACTTTCTTTTTTCTCCAGTTGACGACTGAAAGATAGAAACTTCACAAGCGAGTCCTCTGTCTCTCTAGTCTCAGGCGAATCACGAGGAGCTTTGGCTTCGTTGATAGGCCTATGAGTCGTGGGATCAATCCCTCCTCTCAAAAGCTTCCTCTTTACGTGTGTATTCCAGTAGTTCTTGATCTCGTTATCTGTTCTTCCAGGTAATCTCGTCGCTATAAGAGACCATCTGAGGTGGAAAAAACAGAGCATAAGAAACAGAGTATGACTAAAACAGAGCATAAGAAAGAGAGTATAACTAAAACAGAGCATAAGAAACAGAGTATGACTAAAACAGAGCATAAGAAACAGAGTATGACTAAAACAGAGCATAAGAAACAGAGTATTATTAAAACAGAGCATGAAAACATAATATGACTAAAACAGAGCATAAGAAACAGAGTATTCTTTAAACAAAGCATAAGAAACAGAGGATCTTGTTTGTTGAAGGGTTTTGTGATGATTCTCACTTGTTTCCAAGGAGGCTATGGAGTTTGATGATGAGATCATCTTCTTCGAGGGTGAAGTTTCCTCTCTTGAGATCAGGGCGGAGATAGTTAATCCACCGAAGACGGCAGCTTTTGCCGCAGCGGAGAAGACCGGCGGATCTTGGAAGAGAGCGCCAACAGCCTTCGCCGTGAGATTTGATGTAAGAGACGAGCTTATCGTCTTCTTCTTTAGTCCAAGCTCCTTTGTTCGTGTGGTCCTTCTCGCAGCAAGGAGACCTCCCCATCTTCTTCTTCTTCTTCTGGTTCTTGTGATGATGAGACTAGCTAGGGTTATATGGAGAGATGATGTTCAAGAGAGATAGAGAGAGGTTGGAGGAAGGTGAGCAAAGCCTAAAATGTTTCTAGAAGAGAGTTGGTAAGACACGTTTGAAGTAGTGGCTAGTGGGCTCCGTTTATGATCAATTTAATATAAAGTTAAATTTGTAGTATTATTTGTTTTGTTTTTTTTGGATTGAAACTATTAAACTGCAATAGTCAGACGATTCTTCTTCAAAATCTCAATGAGAATACGCTATAAAGCGTTTTCAAGTCGAGTCCAACTGTACTTAAGCCGAGTAGGTGTGTGAAACCATATTATACAACGTATAGACACGTTCGAGTTTGAATGGCAACATGCCTTTTATTCCTAGAGTTTTGTATATTGTTTATGAGAATTTGCATGCCACCATACATACGTATTATAGTGTTTTGACTCAGAAAATGTTTACAGTGTTACATATTTCATGATGATTTTACCACTACACACTACCACAAATTTACCACTTGATTCGGTCTAACGTTAAACGTTATCTATGATAACTCACAATACAATATGATATTGTGCAAGACATGTTAAGAAAGGTGTTTTCGTTCTTTTTTTTTTTTTTTTTTTTAAGAACGAAAACATATTTGATGATAAAACTAATAATTTGAAAAGATTTGTTTGGGACAAAGCATGATGGTTTCACACTGCATCGAATCATGGGCATATATGTTACAATAATGAGAAGATAATAGTTGTCATTGTGAGTTTGGTAAGTAGGTTGCAGTAGCATCCAAAGTAGAATATTCAAATCAATAGTTTTTTCTAACAGATCAATCAATAGTTTTAAAGATGTTAGTTAGTAGCATTCTCAAAAATGAAAGAAAAACATGTTAGTAATGTTTTAAAGCATTACTCAGATCGTTTTGTGGAATCTGAATTAGTTATAATATCTACATATCATTATCAAAGTTCCATTTAGTTTCAACCCAAGTAATGTGATCAATCATCAAACAATCACATAGGTAAAATCTTATAAACAACTATATTTACTAGTGACTAGCACCAGTTCAGGAGTTATAATGTACAGGCCGTAAAGTACAGCTTCTGGAAAATCTTGTCTTCGTGAATATTTGGAAGAAAAAAAGAACAAACAAAAACCAAAGATGATATCTAAAAATGTCAAAAGAAAATTAGTGTGGAAGGTGAAGCCTCAGAGCACCATTATCCTAGAGACCCATTAAGGGTCTCTTAATTATTTTTTAATAGTATTTAAGGAATAAAATTGTTTAAGAGATTTAGTTAAGAACCTTGAGACTTTTATGTCTCCATTGCAAGTCTCTTATTTTAAGGTTCTTAAAAATCAAAAAGCTGAGTTTGTGCCAAAGGTGTGTAGAGAAACAGGAGAACATAGATTATTTGCGACATTCCAACCTGTAGACAAGTAAACTGTAAGGCCTCTCTCACTACAAGAAGGTTTTGGAGCAATGTGAAAGCGAGAAAAGAAGAGTTCAATTCTTACAAGTACTGCAGTTTTGTTATTGTTTCCGAACACTTTAACAACGATTGCAACTACCAGTCTTTATCACTATCACCAGTAACACTGCTGCAACCAGAATGTCAACATGGTTCCACAAGAAGTGCATATTTATTAACATTCCAGTACTCGCAAGGAACAGCGCTGCAAAAAAGTTGCGGATCGTTTCCACCTGAAAGAGAGGCACAACAACGATAAGAACAGCTATATACGGTAGAGTAATTTTGGTATAAAGGAAAAAGAAGGGAAATGTATTTTATAAATTCACCAAGTACGAAACACTTCGTCAAGTTCGAAAGACTCAAACTTGGGAGAAGATCCTCAAGTTCGAAGAGCAAAAATTGACATCTTATTTGTTCAAGAGTGTGCTGGGCGAGATCAGTTGTTGAGATCATCCATCACTCCTGCCGCAAAGAAACCCAACTCAAGACTTAGACCGAGTTATCTTTCCGTGCATCCCTTGAATAGCTTTCAGTGACTCCTCCTCAGTCTCATACCTCAGGAAAGCAAATCCATACATCAAACCCTTTGTCATCAAGTCTCATGTAGACAAACAAGGAATCAAAGCAACATAGTAGAACCATAAACAGAACATTAACACAATGCAAAGCCAATTCACCAGTTCATCAGAACTTAGACACCAACCAAAAGATGAATTGAAAACATAGACATCTAAGAAAATTAGAAGAAAAAAGACAGAGACAGAGAGAGAAAGGGAATGGAGCTTACCACTCACATACAGTTTCGTCTTCGGACCAGAGATAGAAGACGGTGGAGATGAAGAATCCGGCAAAGAGAGACAGCCAGAAACTAATAATCCCCCGACGTCGTGGCGTCTGCGAGCTGAATTCACGACGGTTCCGACATTGATTGGTCCACGCCAGCAACCAGAATAGACAGACGAAGAGAAGGAGCAGGTGGTGGCTGAGAGGTTAGTCTTAAGAAGCGATCTCCGAACACGACGGATTAACAGCGACTATCAGCCGCAATCTTCCTCAGTCGCTGGGGATCATCGCACGCCTTCGCCATCGATCCTTCAACTCTCTCTCTCTCCTCTCAAAGAGATGAACGCCCAAAGGGCAACACGTGTCTCTGAAGACCGTGTCTTGTAGCCCCTAAATAAGAAACGTCTTTAGCATTTAATCTAATTTTCTTTTTTTTTTAATGCAAATAAAACTAAGAGACGGTCTGAGAAGACCGCGTTAAAGATGCTCTCACTGTGTAGTTTGAATCAATGTTATGAAAAAAGTATAGAGAGTGGATTTCTACCTGCTTTCTTGGTTTTTTCCTTTAATGATTTGCCCTAACACGCACCTTTTTACTTTCCCAACTACCAAACACAAATCCCTTTAACTATTTTTCTCGTCATTAACTCCAGCTTTCCTAAAATTGTAACGTCCACCTAATTCTAGAAAAGCATGTTTTTTTTTGAAAGGTACCAATAAACATGGTTTCTTGACAAAAGCTTTTCACAAGCCTATCATGAATAAATCATTGGATTAAAACTCTACATCGTTAGTTCAAAAAAAAAAAAAACTCTACATCGAATAGTCTGATATAATCTATTTTCATACAACTATTTTTGAATACTTGTGAACATTCTTTTTTTTCTCTACCAGGTAAAATACTAAAAGACAGTGCCTTCTTAATTTTACAAATTTTCTATATAGTTTAGCACTGCATACGGTAGTGTGTAAACCAGGTTTACAATATACGAAGAAACCAACACGGGTTGGCCTAGTGATTTCTTGAAAGTTTAGCTTTCTTGATTCGATTCTCGTTGAGAAGAGATTAAACAACTGACTATTGTCATTGGCTTCCAAAATTAGTCGGGTATTTTCAGTGTCGTCTTAATCAATATAATAGTCTTTGGCAAAACACGGAATATAAACTCTTTTATAAATATTTTTTATATATATTTTTTTCACTGCATTTATTTTAACTTGACTCTAAGACCTGAAACAAATAAAAAGAATATCAAAAAACTAATGATGAAAGTACAAATTTCTTCTTGTTTTATTTTTTAATCAGTAAATTAAATTTACTTAATTATGGGTCTTTTTTGATAATTTATAGACCTTTAAAACAATACAATTTTTTTTTGATCTATAAACCCATGACAAATGTCTATATTGTCATGGGTAAGAGACGGCACTGGGTATTTTCGATTCTGTATTTTCAATCGAGGTAACCCAAATCATTTTAAAAATATGAACAAACATGCTTGACAATTTTTTAAATAGCCATATTTTTGTAATAAGTATCAATAAAACATATCAATAATAATTTTGGTTTGGTTTCTAAAACTGTTTGGAGTGTTGGCAAAAAAAATGTTTGGAGTAATGTTTTATAGAAAAGGAAAGTAGCTTTATTGGTAAGAGTTTGTTGGATACCTGAAAGACAATCTTAAAGAGTTTGGTAGATCTCATGGTCTACATTTACTCTGAACTGCTACCGACACAATGGAGTATTTAATATATTAACAATAAAGAATTTGGATAGAGTATACATGTGATTTGTTGTCCACACACCAAACATATCTTAAAATAAATGTACATTACATTTTTCTTTGTAACTTTCAAAATGTATACACACCTACAATAGGCACCAATACAGAGTGCAATATCTTCTATTTTTTTGGTCAATACAGAGTGCAATATCTAACAAATATTTTCCTAACTATCTTCGTTAAATTAGTTCTTTTATAAAAAAAACTAGATTTTGACCCGCACGTCCGTGCGGGTATATTTTTTTTTAAAAAAATATGATGCTATTTGATTTTTATGTCACTATTTAGGATTGGGCAAAAAAATCAAATTCGAAGAATTGAACCGATCCCAATCCGAATAAGTAGTACTAAATCCGAACCGGAATTGATTAAATATCCGAATTATTCAAAACTTTGGTATTTGAAGAACTGAAATCTAATCCGATCTGAACCGAAGTATTTTCGGTATCCAAAATAGATTTATATACGTATATATATTAATTATATTTAGATTATATATATATATATATATATATAAACATCCAGAATATATATGATACTTTTAAGTTCACTTAAATGCTTGAAAATATATACAAATAATCAAACATAAATATCTTAAATAGTTAAAATATACTCAAAACTCCAAAAATAATTACATAATTATTAATTCTCTATCCAAATATTTAAACCAAACCTATTTAAATTGGTTATCCAAATCCGAACCAAATACTCAAAGATCTGAACTGAACACGAAATCTCAAAAAGCCCGAAAACAAACCCGAACGCCCACCCCTAATCACTATTATATATAATCCTATATGTGTCATCATAGGTTACAAAATATGTGTTATCATATAATTAATTGTATTTTATACGTACCATCAAATAAGTTTTCTTATAATTAATAATATTTTATATATACAATCATATAAATAATCACATATATTATATTTTAAAATTTAATATGAAATATAAAAACCATAATTTAAGTTGGTGTTTGAAATTGGGCTTTGTATTGTATTTTTCTTATATATATTGAAAATAGTTTTATAATAGTTATAGGAAAATATGTTAGTAAAAATCAAATTTTGAATATATATATATTTTTTTGAATGAATTTTTGATAAAAATCAATTTTAAATTATTATTTTGATTTGAATATATATATCAAGTAACATAGACCATTACTTTTTAATATAATGTAATGGACTTTTAATTCTTTTAGTAGCATAAGCCCATTTTTTTTTTCTAACTTACTGCTATTCATGTTTCCAAACAGTACTATTTTTTTAACTACTGTCCATATTGCCAAACAATCTCAATGTGTACTTCAACTTTAATAATATAGACTAGAGCTTGACCCGCGCACCCGCGCAGGTGTTAGTTTTTTGATAAATGAATATTTATTTGTATAAGTGATAATATATATTTTAAAATTTACCCGTTTAATTTTTTTTTAATATGACATTTATAAACACAATAATTTTATAGTTTATATTGAGTAGTTTTATTTTATCATGTAAACCCTTAATTATATCATCCATTTATTTAGAATACGACCTGTAAAATCACACAAATGTATTTTTATTTTTTATGGATCAAAATTTTATGATTATATATAATAAAATTATTGTATAAACTGTTTTTATGGATCAAAATTTTATGATTATGTATAATGAAATTGTTGTATACTATTTATTATGTATATGTGGAATTAGTAAAATAATTACCGTATAATGTATGTAATTACGAAATGTATATATGGAATTAATTATTTTCAAATACACATATGTATAATAAAAAGGAAAAGACAAAAAATATTAAAAGTTAGGTTTATTAATTATTGTTGCCATGATTTTTTAGTTAGAATTTGATTTTGGAAATACATTAATTGAAGAGAAAAGACAAAAATCCTAAAAGATAGGTTAATTAATAACTTCAGTGGCATGACATTGTAAATATAGTGGAAAACTAAGGGATAATCTAATTTTGTACTCCTATTTTAATAGATTAGATTATAGGCATGTTATTGTTAGGTTACAAATCTTCACATTCCATTGAAACAATTCTTTTACGTAAGAACATACTCACTCTGTTTCACAAAAATAAACTTTTTAATATTTTTCATGCATATTAATAAAACACATTAAACTACCATATCATTTCCTTTAATTTTTAATCTTTAGTAACTTTTAATCAATAGTAATTCAATAAAATTAATTAATTATTTTGAAGTTTACAATCTTTTCATAGAAACACAAAAAAGAATACGAGACAAACTTTTTTTCTAAAAAATATATCTTAATGGAACGGATGTAATAATTTGTAATAGAAAAAGTTGGAATAAAGCTACTTTGATGACGCAGAAAATAAACGCTTTACGTCCATTATACCATTCCGAGCCAATCTAGTTGGTGACTGTCAACCAACATTATTTCTTTACCGTTTCTAATGAAAATACAAAAAACAAAGAAAAGGTTTTAAAGAAGCTTCCTACCTAACAAAACCTAACACGTTATGTTAGGTCCAGTTTCAGGTCATGCCCCACTTTGTAGGTATCGACCGATCTTTAGTAGATATCCCACAAATGTCGTTATCATCATCATTTAAGTGTAACAAGTTGCAATGAACAGTAACACAGCCATGAATCACAAACCATCGAGAAGCACTGGCCATATGGCCAGAAGTTTTAATCGGCGCGCACATTACGTCTGAGAAACTTTTGTTTATTTCGACTAGAAATACGTATATTAATTTTTGTGATATGCTTACTACTGAATTAAACCAAATATTACCGATTATACGTAGTTTTTTTTGCTCCTTGATATGTTATTTTCTACTAACACAAATGGAAACAGTAAAAAAGTTCACCGTAGAGAATGAATCAAATAATAACTCAACGGTAAATAAAAGGGGTGGTAACTAAAACAAAATAATGGTTTAAATATGTAGTTTTTTTCTTCCTCGGATCATATTCCAATATCTTACTTGGATGTAAACGTTTAAATTCAAGAAACCAAGTACAAACCGAGAGACAAAAATCAACACTGCCACAACACTTTTTGAAATCGGTCAATTAAACGCAGAATATGAACCATTCAACCCTCAGTTCTTCTTGTCACGAGCACACTTGACTTGCACGGCAAGTGTCTTCACAACGTTCTTGCATGAATCCTTCTTGTCTTGTTGGAATGTGCTTTTGTTCACCGGAATCACACACTCTGCTTTCCCCAAACAGTGCTGCACGAGTTTCTTTTGTTAGTTACTTCTAAGACAAGCTACACATTTTACAAAAGAACAAACATTATTTGAAATTTAATTACCTTCTCAACGACTTGCTTTGAAACAGGAGCATTACAAGTACCAAGTGTGAAGTTTCCACAATCACCAATAGGGTTTCCGAAGCTAGCGAACTCAACGGCTGCGATCTTCTTATTTCCCGAGCATTTAAGAGTAGCCGTGAGACTCACGTTATCTGTGATGGCTTTGACCTCGTCTTGCTTCCTAATCCAATGTCCAACACTTGGAGTGTAGTTTTCTCCAACGTAAGAACAAACAGTGTCTCTGTTGACGATGACAAAGTCTATAAGCTCAGGCTTCACATTAGGCTCTTCCTCGAATATAACAAGAAGATTTTTCTTGGGCTTCAAGAAAGATCTAGGGATGTGATACTCTATTTGCGTGGATTGACCTAATGGATTCAAGAAAGACATCCAATATCTTCCAACGCCTTCTCCGTTCACCCAAATCAACCCTTTTCCCATTCCACTCATGCGAATAGCTGCTGCGCTTTCGCTCTCTGGTGCATCGAAGTAGGTCTGAAATGTTTCACATTCATTAGGTTATTAGACAATCTCTACACTACAGTCTATATAGTCTGATTTTTTTTGTTTTGTTTTTTCTTTGGTGTATTTTTTTTTTTCATTACCTGGTACCATGTAATTCCTGGTGCTTTTCCAGAGAATTTCTCCCACTTGACCTTCTTCAAACCTTTCTCGGTTTGGATTCCGAGTCTTTCACCTTCCATACCGACCTAAAGATTTTAAAAATGAGGATCAAATCAAGGACATGTTTTCTTAATGTTGTAAATCAGTTAAAAATATATTTTTTTAGTTTTGAAACACTAGTTACAGAGAAATTATATAAGAAATTGATTTCAAACCTTGTTCCCCCATTTGCTGCTTTCAGTGAGATCAAGTGTTCCAGAACTCAGTCCTAAGATGGAAACACTACGAGGACCGGTGTATCTATGCTCCAAGTAAGATCCACTGTCCTGTAATAACAGAAAAAGGCCAACCACTTATTATTATTTATTTTTTTGAACACAGACCAACCACTTATGAAACGTATCTTCAATTTATATATAGATTCGAAAACGTTGAATTATATTTGTTACTTACTGGAAATCCAGTGAGGACACCAAGCATAACAAGGTGATTCTCTCCTGCTTTTAGTGTAACTGGTTTCTGGAAAACAAAACTTTTCTCGTCATGGCTTCCATGTCCATTTCCTGGTAGCAAATAAAAATATCATCATCATAGTTCATTTCAATATTTTTACATAATTTCTACACAATTCTTACCAAGGTATTCTCCATTTAACCAAACGTGCAACGCGTGTCCAAGACTAGCAATTCTCAAATTAGTTTTAGCTCCTGTCTTCTTAGGTAAGTGATTCTCATGGACCTTGAAGCTGTAAGGCAAAACTAACGTCAAGATTTTCTTTCTTGTTTTTTTATAATCAAATGAAATGAGTATTTACCTTGTTGTGTACCATCCATAGTCTGATTTGTCCTTAGTCAAACCGTACAGCTCAACGGGTACGTAAGAGTTACCTTCTAGCTTTTTAGGCAATGACTCAGTGAACACTTTGAAATCAAACTTTTTCTTGTTCGCCTGTTTAGACTTCATAAAGTTCCTCGAAGTGTGGTGAGAAACAATCTGATCCAGTTTAAATAAACAATAACACGTTAAAGACTTTGTTATTGTTTTTGTTTAGTTTCATATTTTACTCACCTGTGCAGTGTTGTAAACAACAGTTTTACAATCTGGAAGAATACTAATAGAACGAGGAGCTATCACGTAGTCTCTGCCTCTGAACTTAATGGTTTCTGCAGCTTCGGTGTTGTTGTTAGCCAAGAAAGCTGCACAAGATTTCGTTCCAGGCTGTTCGTAGTATCTAATCTGTAATTACAAAAATATATAGTATAGTTGAGTAATTTCTAAACACTGATTCTTTCTTGACGAGTACTACATGTTATTGTAATACCTCTGTATCTTTTCCAGGCTTCTCGGTCCGAGGCTGACCCCAAAGAAGTGGTTTCTTGCAGAGGTTAAGAGCATTGTGAAGATGTTTAAGATGACCATACTTGGGCTCTCTCTCTAAACCATATTCATCAAGAGGTGCATCATCGTAGTATCTAGTGGTTACATAATGAGCAGAGGTTCTTCCGAAGTTGGTTCCTCCATGGTACTACAAATATTTATAACACAACATATACTCGTTTCAAGAATTACAACACTCAATCTTTTGTAAGATTTTCAGACGCAATTTATTTTAATTAATTCAAGTGGTTACTGTACCATGTAGTAGTTCACATGACTTCCATTTTTGGAGAAGAAACGAGCAACTGAGAAAGCGATATCTTCTACTGATCTTTTAACTGGCGCATCACCAAACACACGGAACCTGTTAAGTAATTTTTTTAGTATAAATGGTAATGGTCTTGTCACTTTCATGAATGAATCTCAAGTTTCTACGTTTTTAATTATGAGTAAAAACTCACTGAGTAGTCCAGTTCTCGGTCCACATAGACGGTTTGTTATCTTTGTTTGGACCAGGGAAAGTATCACCACAATGTCTTCCATTGCAAGCATTGATCTGTTTCAATGTATTTTCAAATCCTTTTAAACATTTTCAGACAAAACACAGCTTAGACATTATAATAACTTTACCATAGGATCAGGTGCATCATTCTGCTTGCACATAACCCATGGGATCCCAAGATTCATTGAGTTGACCAACTTTGATCCCCATTTAATGTAGTTTACTCCGTCTTCTTTATATGCGCGTTGAACCGCGCTATACTCGTTCTCTATCTGCAATTCATTTTCATATTCGTTACAGAACCATTCATATTATTCAAATCATCAGGTAAATGTGTTAGGGTTATTGTTTGGGACCTGTCCTAATATAATGGGGCCTCCTTGTGAAGCAAACAATTTTTCCTCCTTCATTTTGTCGAGTATCATCCGTACGTACCTCTCTGTATGTTCCTGCAACAGTTTTTTTTTTTGGTTATATATGTTAATCTCTTTACTTGTAACAAAAGGCACACATTTGTGTACATAATACCTTGAATTGTTTATTGTCTGTACGGAAGAAAATTCCAGGAACTTCTCTAAGCCAATAAGGAAGTCCTCTAATAAAATAAAAAAAACAAATCACATAAAACATTATGGGAAAAGTTTAAGAAATGAATAAGCAAAAAAAAAAGTTGAATTTCTTTACCCATGAGTCCATTCAGCTTGGATAAACGGTCCAAGCCTCAATGTAACATACATGCCATTCTTTTGAATCAACTTTATGAACTTTACCAAATCAGCTCGTCCCGAAAAGTTGAACTAATGAAAACAACAACCAAACGAAACAGATTTAAAATCATAACACATATATTTATATGTTAATTTGAACATGATTTAAACAAATCGATTTGAGTTTTTAGTTACCTTCCCTTGTTCAGGCTCATGCACATTCCAGAAAACATAGGTTTGAATCGTGTTCAAACCGCCTTGTTTCGCTCTCTTGATGATACTTGGCCACATCTACACAAAATCCAAAAATCTCTATATCAATACAAAGAACCTTATGAGAAAAAAGAAACATAAGATTATTTATTTGATTGAAATATATAATACTTCAGGAGTGCTTCGAGGATAGTGGATAGAGCCAGAAAAAAGAAGCTCTCTTTTGCCATCGACGATCAAAGACGTTCCATCATAAGTCACCTCCTTACCCTTCGTCTTCTTTTTCATCTCTTTTTTAGAGGCGAATGTACAAGAAGACGAGAGGAGAACCACAAGAATGGCCGTTAAGAACCATCGATCAAGAGAATGCTTTCTCATTGAAACTCTTGGATTAATATTGTTTATTATGTGTTTTTAGAACAAGAAGCTAAGTTCTCTAGGAACCTCGTCCTTGTCGGAGGAATAAAAAAAACAAGGAGAGCTCAAATAACAAGCTCTGAAAAAAGACAATGATATAAGAGAATGTTTTGCACTGAACTTTTCAGGTTTCAGAGATTTTTACGCGTCTGAAATAGAATCCACCGTTGTATCTTTCAAACTCCTTTTTCTCCTTTTTTGATTTTGTTTATTTTCTATTTTTAAAGTTTGTTTTAGCCCATTTTTAGCCTAATATGAGCGCAGCAAACACATAACAGATTTTCTTCTTTTATTTTCTTTTTCCACAACGCATTCTCTTAAACTATCAATCAGCATTTTAACAAATTGCTCATACAAAAAAAAACTAATTATAATTATTTATTTTTACACAACTGACTATCTTTAACATGTTTTACTGCTAGCTTCATAATGTTTCTTACTGTGATGGTTAAAAAAATCGTAGATTGTATGTTCATCGAAGTTGCATTATACACATTGTCAAACACAAGGAATAACACTATAATCATACTAGATAATACGTTTTCACAAATGTATAGTTTCTGAACTTATATAGTACAAATAAATTATTTTAGAGGGAAAATAAGTAATAAAAAAGTACAAACAAATTATGTAGGCTGCTTAGTTTTTAGAGGGAAAATAAGTAATAAAAAAGTACAAATAAATTATTTTATTTCCATCCCATAAATTCGTGTAGGGTATTCTTTTGGGGAACGCACCAGCTGAGCAATTAAATTAAATTAAATTATTTTTTTTTGTAAGAAGAAGAAAAAGAAAAAGGAAGAGACTTTGAGCTGAAGACTTTGGAGCAGCTACTTCTTTTGTCTTGTACCTCTTAAAGAACCTCACTCTCTCTCTCTCTCTTCTCTATTACCAAAAATCCCCAAATCTTGAAAAGTTTAGGTTTTGAAGTTTGAGAGAGAGAGATGAGTGCTTCGAGGTTTATCAAGTGTGTCACCGTCGGCGACGGCGCTGTCGGAAAGACTTGTCTGCTCATCTCCTACACTAGCAACACTTTCCCCACGGTTAGCTTCCTTAAAGTCTTCTCCTTTTCTCTGTTCCTTCTTCTAGATTTGAGCTTAAAGGGTCCGAATGTGCAGGACAGTAGTTTGATCTTTGTGATCTGTTTTTTTTTCTTGAGATTTGCTATGATAGTTACTCAAAGGTTTGTTCTTTTTGAGTAATCTGGTGTGAGTGTGTTAGTTCAGAGGACCTTTAGCTCAGTGATTGTACTTTAGTGATCTTTATAGGATTTGAATCTGGCAGAGTTTGGTTTTTATGGTCTGATACTCTCTCTATGTATATACATTCTTGAGATTTTCAATGAAAGTTACTCAAAGGTTTGTTCTTTTTGAGTAATTTGGTAAGAGTGTTAGTTCTGAGGACCCTTAGCACAGTCTCAGGTGCTCATGTGTACTATTATGATGATAGAAAGCAGTATTAAGTAACTCTCTGTTAGGACATTGTATGGATAATGTGAGTTGATTTTTTGGTGTGACAGGACTATGTGCCAACTGTGTTCGATAATTTCAGCGCCAATGTGATTGTGGATGGGAACACTATCAACTTGGGATTGTGGGATACTGCAGGTAAAGCCACCTTTTGATTTTCATTAATTCTTTCTCTGCAGAGAGAGTGAGTCATTTGTGTGTGTGTTTTGGACTCGATGAAACAGGACAAGAGGACTACAATAGACTAAGACCATTGAGCTATCGCGGCGCAGATGTCTTCTTACTTGCCTTCTCTCTCGTCAGCAAAGCTAGCTATGAAAATGTTTCTAAAAAGGTTTGTTCTCCCCCTGCAACTTCTCTAATCCAGTGATTCTGATTCTGATTTTGGTTTCTTGTTTTTTTTTTGTTTTTCTCAGTGGGTGCCTGAACTGAGACATTATGCACCTGGTGTTCCCATCATCCTCGTTGGAACCAAGCTTGGTTGGTTCTTATGATAAATCTCTGTTCTTGGAGGGACTTGTTTCTGATAAATTGATGACTAATTATTCTCTTTTTAGATCTTCGAGATGACAAGCAATTCTTTGTTGAGCACCCTGGTGCTGTTCCTATCTCTACTGCTCAGGTACCTTTACTCTCACTCTCTTCTCATGTTGATCATCTCTGTTTCATCTAACTGGTGGTTATCAAAATAGGGTGAAGAACTGAAGAAGCTGATTGGGGCTCCTGCTTATATCGAATGCAGTGCAAAAACACAACAGGTAAATGTCTTTAATCTAGTCTTTACTTTACATGTATGAAGCCACTGATAACAATATCTGATCTTCTCCAACAGAATGTAAAAGCGGTGTTTGATGCGGCTATCAAGGTAGTTCTCCAGCCACCCAAAAACAAGAAGAGGAAGAAGAGGAAGTCTCAGAAAGGTTGTTCTATATTGTGATTCAATAGAGAGAGAGAGAGAGAAGGAATCAACATGAGGATTGAAGTAGCTCCACCTGTTTGTTTCCTTCAAGAAAAGAAGGATCTGTTGTTTGTAGTCTTTAAAAAAAATCTGAAGTAGTAACCAAGTATTTGTATTCTTGTTTTCATTTTGATCTGTAAATATACCATGGATCCTTTTATTTCTTTGCTTCCTAGACTCTCACGACTTGTTTAGAGATTAATCTCCAATAACGTTTTATGTGATTTCAGCCACATAATCAGTTATGAACAAGTATATTATTGCGATTAGTCTAATCAGTTAGAAAATGAAGAAAAGAAGCAATAACTTGACCATTACATGCATGATGATGCACCCATTCATTTTGAAAATTGAAATATGGAATGTAATGTATATATAAAGGTGTGAAAATTATAGAAATATTACTGTATTAATATGACTTGTAAAAATAATAGTTTTTTGTTTTTCATCAAATTTTTATTATTTTGATTATGGAATCGAAGAAGTATTCACATTGGAGATGGAGTATTGAATTAATTTGTGGTCATAACCTTTGGGCTTATCATCATTACCAAACGAATCTCGTTTGTTGATCAATCTCTTTCTTTACCTTACCTGCCTCTCGATTCAGACCCACGTATATATTATTCGATCCCCACCGCACTATAGTATTTCAAAAACAAAAGATTAATTCAAATAGTTGTTATGTTTAGTGAACTAATATTCACCTAAAAAGCATTTCAATCACAGTACTAGAGACTATATAATATACTCCCCTACAGCCTACGTACCAACTTTCCTTTGACATGTTTTCTTCGCTAAGCACTAAAATCGAATTTTGTTTTTTAGTAAATATACAATGTGATGATCTTTGCACTAGTCTTTTTTTTAATTCGGCTATTTTCAATTTATTAAAATAATATTTGCATTTGATATTATTGAGCTAATTGTCTTATAATTTTTGTTCGTTCTCCTTGGCCCTTCGAACAATCCAGTTAGATTACCGAATTAACAATACTTAGCATATGTAATAAGTCCAGAAAAAATGAATTTACTATAATAATCAACTAAACGTCATATAATTTATAAAGCTTCCCATATGTGCCAACTCTTCTATATCATCTCTCATGCATTACGTTATGTTATATTACTAGCATTTTACTTCTCCTACTTGTTTACCTTAATAAAATATAGTATGTGAGATTTATCAATTCTTCACATATTTCCGCAAAAATTGAAAGATTTTAAAATATATGAAGATGAAAAGAACAACGTAGTGTACACGGACTTTGTTAATTTAATTATCGAGGCATTGCCGTACGTAGTAGGGCAGCCTTCAAGGCTTGAGTCGAGGCGTGTTCGTTACGCTTTACCCTCAGTAGCCGGTGGTCACACACTCACAAGCCCCCCTTTTAGTGACCGGATATCGAGGGTTTCCCGCGAATTTTGCCGGTTCCTTTAACTAACTTCTCTTTTTTTTTGTTCTTCTTACGAAAATGAATATCAATCAGTTAAGAAAAAGAACATAAAGTCAGTAAAAACACAAGACTAGTCACTGTCTTCTGTTCTTCTCACTCCTCTTTCCAAAAAATCTCAGCTCTCACCGACACTTTCGTAATTCGATCGATTTATATACCGTGATAAACTCTATCATCTCTTTTATGAAATAACCATAAGTATGGTATAGAAGATGATGATCAACAATTACGTCTGAGAAAATTCAAGTCCTTAAATGTGTAAGATTTTTTTTTTTTAAATATAGGTCAATGTTATATTAGTCGTATATTCAAAATGCTGACGGTACATGGCGGCAGATTTCGATTTTTATTACTAAAAGACCAAATTTAATAATACATGCAAAGAGTTTTTTTTTTTGCAAATGGCTTTCTTAATTTAAAATGCAAGAAGAAAAAGGAAGAGTTTTGGTAACACTATCTTGTCTCGTTCTGCTCAACTTTATCTTTTCAAATCCATCTCTTTTGATAAGCTCGTATATGTCTCCAAGATAAATTGCCAGAGGACATTTTGTTTGAAAGATTCAGAAGATCTTATGTTGTAAAAGGAAGTTCAGTTCAGTTCACAAGGTTGCTGTAGTTTGGAATCAAGATTTCAAGAAGACTAAGGTGAGAACTTTCTTGAAAAGAACTTCATTTTTTACTCTTTTTTATTTATTTATTTTCTTCCAGTTTTGATGTAACCTAAACGGGGATTCAAGTTTCAGGATTGGTTGCACATCGATTGTAAAATTCTGCGTGAAAAAAACTGCCTCCATGGCCATCACTAACGACGATCTGTAAGAGCAATGGCTTTGGTTAATACTTCAGCGCATAAAGTAGATTTAAGGTCAAGTTCTAAACGTTCTGATAGTGAATACATGTATAATGAAACAAGGGCTAACAACGAAGAAGTCTTGAAGATAAGTGAAGAAAAGAGAAAGAGTTCAAGAAGATCGGTTTCACTTCCATCCATAGACATATTATTAGACGAGAAACCAGGTTGGCCTTTTCTCAAAATAGCACAAGTTCACCGTTGCCACACACGGAATGTCTCAGTGGTCAACTGGGTCATGAGCTTACCTGACCGGTTTCCACATCATCAGCAGAATCTAAACTCCGAGACAAGCTTTGTAAAGAAACAACTTAAGGACATATTGAAAGACGACAACAAATGGTTTAGCTACAATGTTCTTAAGACAGCAACATCAGATTTCTCTCAAGGTACTTTGTCTTTTATTTTATTTTTTTCTCCTTCTTTGAGTTTTGGACTAATCTCTGATTTTATATGGAAGAAAATCTTATTGGTAAAGGAGGGTGCAGTGAAGTGTACAGAGGTGTTCTCAAAGATGGAAAAAGCATTGCAGTGAAAATCTTGAAATCATCATCTAAAGAAGCTATAACAAATTTTGTTCATGAGATCGACATAATCTCTTCTTTGAGTCACCAAAACATCTCACAGTTACTTGGTGTTTGCGTCCAAGACAATGATCTAATCTCTGTTTACAACCTTTCATCCAAAGGAAGTTTAGAGGAAACTCTTCACGGTAACACAATGCTCTCAACTTCATATAGATAATGTCCCTCTCAAATTAGTATATAAATATAGTATGATGAATGATTATGAAGGTAAACAAAAGGAAAAGCATGTATTATCATGGGAGGAGAGGTTCAATATAGCAATCGGCTTAGCGGAAGCGTTAGATTATATTCATAACCAATGTTCTAAGCCAGTGATTCACAGAGATGTCAAGACTTCAAATGTTCTTCTCTCAGATGGGCTCCAACCTCAGGTAATGAAAGCTTCTTTCACAAGACACCAACGCTGTGTTGTTGCTTATGATTTTGAAAATAGCTGTCAGACTTTGGACTGTCGATGTGGGAACCTACGACATCTTATAGATATTCGATACAAGGTGACGTGGTTGGCACGTTTGGATACCTTGCGCCAGAGTATTTCATGTACGGAAAAGTCAGTGACAAAGTCGACGTTTACGCCTTTGGAGTGGTTCTTCTTGAACTTATATCAGGAAGAGATCCCATTTCGCTTGAGAATCCAAAAGGAGAAGAGAGCTTGGCCATGTGGGTATGTTTTCTCTTCAACTTGAATCGCAAGCAAAAACTACATAAAACCCTAAAAATATTAACTCTTGTAACGCAGGCAAAGCCGTTGATTGAGACTGGAAATGAAAATGAGCTGTTGGATCCAGAAATAATAGAGACATATGACGAAACTGAGTTTCAGAGAATGGTTCTTGCTGCTACAAATTGTCTCACAAGATCAGCCACACATCGTCCCAGTATTAAACAAGTAAAATTTTGTTTCCTTTGCAAGAAAACTAAGTTCGTTAATATCATCAGGAACTAATCTTTAATGTTTTGTCAGATACTGAGGCTACTAAGAGGTGTAGACGACGTCGAGAAATGGTCCAAACGGATTAACGAAGAAGAAAACGGAGATTGCTTCGATGACGAGGTTTACCCGAATACAAGGGCAGAATTACACTTGAGCCTTGCGATGATGCTTGAGGTTGAAGACGATGAATCTGTATCAATCAGTCCCATGGAGAGAAGTAACAACATCCTTTTCTCTTCTTGTTGTTCATCTAGGGAACTTCAACCTTGCTTTTAGTGGAGTTTATCTAATAATGTTTTTGTTATTTTTACGTATTATGAAAAATAACAAAAGCAAAACCGAACCTATAGTTTTATTGTTCTCAGAATGCGATCAAAGCTTTTATCGTTCTAGGAGAGTCTTTTTTACCATTTTTTGTGGTTCTCTTAGTTCATTACTTGTTAATGAAAATTTCCATACTTAACAGAAGAAAAAAACCCGAACCTAAGCTGTTTACGTAAAATCCCTGAACAAATCAAACTATACTGACATAACAAAACTAAAAAACTCTTACTAACTAGAGTCATTTTAGCATTTGGTTTTGTTCCTTTTTTTATAACTGTAAATTATATTACCAAAAGTAAATTGGTTACAATATCTGCATTCAATAGTGTTTCATTTTAAAGAAAGTTCTGCTCCAATGATTTTTTTTTTCTTGCTTCAAAATGAAAAAATGAAAGTGTTTGTTCAAATTTGAAGATATACTTGACATCTTTTTTTTTTAAGATGAACTTCTAAATTATAAATTGGCACTTCATTTTACCTATTCTTATTTTTTGTTTGTAAAAATAATTTTTATATACATTACAATCGCCCAATTAATTTCAAAGATTCAATTATTATTTTCATCTAATTAGATGTATATATCGACATGCATGGATTTATTCATTTCTAAAGAAGTAGCTCAATTAAAGAAAATTAAAATAAATAAACTTACTTACCTTTTGCCTTAAAATACTTTTGTTAATCACTTCTATATATATATATACTAGGGTCGGTCCGCGCTACGCGCGGGATTTGATTTACATGTGATTTTTTTAATTATATAATTGTATATTTTCATGTGTGTATTTTATGTTCGTTTTGCAAGAGCGATTTATTTTGACGTTTATGGTCTCAACTAATATTAGAGTTTGTAAGAATTTTTTTTTTTAAAAATTAGTGATTCATAATTTGTTGGTTAATTGTGGGTTGCTCTAATTTGGGATCTTAAGTGTGTTGGCATGTATATTCAGTACTCCACTCAACTTCCATTTGCATTTAAAAATATTAGCTGCAGACTGAACACCTATAAACTTATTTGAAGTATCTTAATTAGAAGTAAAGTTTAATTTATTTTAACTAAAAGTGGCATTTATTTTAATAATTTTTTCATAATTATTTTAACTATTTATTTTAATATTCATTTTAGAAATTTATGATGTCGATTTATTATAATATTTTAAATTATAATTATTTAGTTTTTCTTAATTTTTATTTAATAAAAATAAGTAATGTTTTAAAGAAAACACTGCGATGGATTAAATTCAGTGGTATTTTTTTTTGTCATTAGTGTTGTTATAAATAATAAGTAAAATAACGTCAATTCTGTCTCATATATATATATATATCATGAAATAAATTGTTTTTTCTTTTTATTATACAATTTTTCCTAAAATTAAATCTTTACATGATATAAAAGAAATAACTTATTCATTATAACTACAAATATTTTAAAATAGATAATCTGAAACTGTCATTATTATTTATATATATATATACACATGTTTGTTAGAATCTTATATGTATTATTATATATGAAAATGAATTTAACCACAATATCAAAATAATTAATTAGAATTTTTGAAATAATTTTCCCTAACTAATTTATTAAAAATAATTTGTACAATAATTTAATTATGTATTGAGTAACTTGATTTTATTTTATTGTCAAATAATTTTTTTATTTATTAGAAATATATATATATATATATATATATAAATATTTATAAAATAGTTAAAACAATACATAATGATGAAAATGTTTTTACTGCATTTATATTTATTTAAAAATTAAATGCGTATTTAAAAATATACGAAATAGAACTGTATTAAATTTTATTATCCCAGGATTTTGATGAAAACAATGTTTTAATTAATTAAAAATTACATTCATTTGAAAATTGAATAAGTACATTGAATTTAAATTTAAAATATAAATAAATAATACAATTGCCTATATATATTAAAAATAATTAAAATTATATTCATTCGAGATATTTAATAAGTATATTTAAATATAAAATATAAAATAAATAATAAAATTGTCTATATATATAAATCATTTCATTCTATATATATATATTTAGAATGTTGAGGCATTAATTTTTTGATTTTTTTATTTATAACATAAAGTTTTACTTAACCCGGTTTGCTTAACCGGTTGGTTTTGTTAACAAAGCATTCTCTGTTTTTTTTTAAAAACTGTAGCGAACTGGTTTTCTTAACCAATTAGTAATTAACTTGTGAACCAAAGTATTCTCTTTAACCATGTGACATATGTACGTGTGCCTACAAACCTAATTTTTTAAAGCTTTTTCTTCTATAAAAATCAACGCCGCCATTGTTATTATCTTCCTCTCCTTTTTTTTTGTTTTGGTACTTTCATCTTCCTCCAATTTCGCTTCATCGGGAATGCCAACTATGTTTTTCACGGCTTCGTTTTGATCGGAGGGAGCTTGGTGGTGGTGCTGAGGAGTAGTGAGGGTGATTTCTTCAGAGACGGCGGCGGAGACGGCGGCGGAGAGAGGAGTGCAGAGCTTTTCGAGCATGATGAGGACGGGGGTTTGGAGCGATTGTCTTTCTCTGGGAAGTCTTGGGCTGCCTCTCATATGCGAGAGCTTTTTTGCCATTGTTCTGTGGAAAGTTTTTAGAGTTAATATGATTGTGAGGGGGGGGAGATGAAATGGTGAGGGGGAGATGAAATGGTGAGGTTTACTGAATTAAGGCTCACTTATTTATATATGTAAATTCACCGACTTGAAGCAAGATGAGAACATTGAATGAGAAATTGTAGAAAGAGTGGGGAAGATGAAGTTGAGAAGAACTTTAATGATATTGATTGAATCCGGTTGGATTACGTAAAGTTTCTGATTTTAATTGCATTGCAGGAGGGAAGAAATCCAGTCAGTTGGACACAACAACAGCTTACAACGGAGATTGCCCGGAATAGTCGTCCTCTGTAACCTAACTGGAGCTCCATTGCAGAGTTCAAGAACAGCCGCATCCTAGACATGTTTTATCACGGTTTAGAAAATTAAGATAAAAGATGGTGGGCTTAGATCATGTAAGTTGCAGCCCAAGTAACTAAAATATGCTCGCATCAATTTGATCTTCCCATTAATGAAACGCAGAGTTTGAAGGGATGAGACACGTGTTGGCTCCTGGAGATTCGACTTTGTGACCTGGATGCTGAGTTGGCGCAACAGGAGGGAGGCAAACATTTTTTTATATATATAGATAGATATATATACACACATATATATATATATATATATGATTCTTCGTAAAATATGATGTTCTTTGATTTTTTATTTATGTTATATATGACATAGTCTTATAATATGAATATTTTAATTTATATTAAATAGAAGTTGTGATGAATTATTGTTAAAACAAGATAATCGAGTAACACTAGTAATTATGAAAAGTGGAAAATGTTATTAATAATTAATGATAAATTGAAGATATAATAGAATTGAAATATTCATTTTTTAAAGAGAAAATGAATCAAATCATTGGAGTAAATGTTTCTTCATTTTTTTTCTTCATTTTGAAGAAAATAAACTTTTAAAGGTACAAATAAAATCAACCATTGGAGATGTTATTAGATACTTCTGTCTCAACTTATCTACACAAGAAGTCACAAACTTGCTAAAAATAAAACACATAGTATTTGGACTTAAATAAATATCACATTTTGAAATAGTTACTTATATTTGATGTATATATGTGTACGCAAATAGACAGTCCTCAATTAATTTGTCTTTCTTCTGAAATTAGCCTAAGTTATTTTGCTTATGTAAAGCTTCTAATATTAGGTAACAAGATTAAAACACAAACTGACAAAAGACAATCTTTGGAATCTAGTAGCCTATATTATTGGGGGCGCTCTCTCTTTCCAAGAGCACGAAGAGACATTTTCATTTTCCAATTTCCACGCCCAAATATATACTATAAATTTATCTTCTCATATACGAAATAGTTATTTATTTAAAGTGACACAACATTTTCTACAATTGAGTATTCAAGTCAAAGATGATATAAAAGGTGATAAAATTTCAGTATATCATTATATCAACGAATCTGTTGATGTGTTTATTATTTAAAAACAGATTTAAAAAGCTAACTAATGTCAAAACCAAAGAATTTAATAAAACAATGACGATTAATTTGTTGTTGCGAGACTGATTTTAAAGCTTTAAAAAAAAATCTTAGATGGTACTTGTACAACTAAGATTAACTGAAATATCTAATTTGACGTTTTACAATTTTATGATGTTTTAATGATTAATTAAGCCAATATATACTCAACAATGTTAATTATAACATAATGCATTGTTTATATATGTATAACACTAACGTTACTGTATACGTATTTATTAGACAATTATCAATAAACGATATTTCATATTTTTTTTTTAAATCAACATCAGAATCGTGGTGTCTAAAATTTATTGTAGTATATTGTTTAACAAAGATGAAAAAATAATGTTAAAACATTTCAAAGGTATGTTTGAGTATTCATATTCTTATATATATACACTATTTTCACAATTCTATTTATAATGTATCTCCAACATCTCCTGCAGAAGTTGAGATAGGTAATATAAAATAAATTTACAAGAGTAGATGTGTGTGTATATATCTGAATTTCAAGTATAACAATAGCGCTTAATTTCAAAAAGTATTTAACCTTATCTCTTATTGACGCAAAATGTATTTAATAAAACGGATTTTAATGTTTTAACAAGTGATGGAAGTTGAGTGCTGAAACATGCCCCATTTTATGTCTTGATAATAACATACCACATATTTTATATATGGGCTATGCATTTGTCCGTATTCATATTTGCGTTGCTTGAGATCCAAATCAACAGACTATTTCTTGTGCAATCACATATACAGTATATTAAAAGATGATGGATTATATTATTGATTGGACTTTCATAATATATAGTAGTAAGAAAACGATAACTGGGTTATGCTAATTTAATTTATGGCCGTTTATGGGTCTGTATAAATATTATAAAACACCAGATAATGGTAACGTGTGCTGTAATGTTTATTAGGATATTGTTCGATTTGTTATTTATTAGAATCTGGAATTTCAAGCCAGATAGCAGGAGAATGACATACAAGTGGTAACAGTGAAGCTAACACGGAAATACCCCGTGAGGGATAAGTCCACAAGCCTTATAATTCGACTTAACTGATAGTTAAGTGTTTGATTGTTTTTTTTTTCTTTGTTTGTTAGCGTTAACTCGTTAGATAACCGTTTTGAAAATAAGAACCGAACGGTGCTAAGTAGTAAAATACTCTAATTTCAACTACGTTTGGACAATATTAACAAATTATGTGAGCCACGCTGACATAAACAACATAAACAAAGGTAATAGGTATCATATATATAAGGAAAGCTATGTAAAACCAACAACGAGAAAGGCAAGCCGATATAGCAGCGATCATGAGTAGGGATGAGTAAAATATCCTTATTTTTTTATTCGATTCATTATTTATAACTTATCGAAGTAAACAAATACTAATATGCAATATCAGTAAAAACAAAATAAATCACAAATACTAATATATTTAGGAGCGGGTATATGATCTTCGTAATATACACATATACATATATTTAAAAAAATCATATATATAACTTAAATAAATATTATATTTTATATAAATTTTACAATATTTTTATTTATTAAATTTATTGTGTTAGTTTAGAATTTTAAAAACTAATATTTTTATTTTATAATAAAATATTATTTTTTAATATAGTTTTTCATTTTTTGTACGGATCAAATCAGATATCCGGTTACAAATCCAAAAGTTTCCGGATATTTGATTGATCGAATCAGATCGGTTAATTGAGTATTGGAACGAATCAGATCTGATCACCAATACTTCCAAAAATCCGGATATTCGAAGTGGTCACCCCTAATCATGAGTTAGATAGCCGATAAAATAAAATAAAGACAAAGTTATATAAAATCAACATACCATGTTGGATTGAAGCTTTTTCATGGAGAAAAGAAATTGATACTTTTGCATGTTGGGTTGAAACTTTTGCATGGTGTTACGTTCTGATATGAAATATGAAGGTCTTTCGCATACATCTATTAATCCATATAGCTTAAGGGGGCTTTGATCAGATCTGAATAAATCATCATATGTCCAAAGGTAAAAAACAAACAAACAAAACAAAGAACGAGCTCGAGAATCAAGAACATAGAGATATTGAATGAATTTGATTAAAAATGAGAATATCGAATAAATAAGTTAGAATAAGTACCCCCACTAACCAAAATAAATAGAATTTTTGCATCAAACCTACTTTTATCTTTAAAAAAAATCTAATGTTCAAACTTTCAAAGAAAGCTACTTATCTCACGATCACTAATTTTCACATCAACCAACCATTTAAGTAATGGAATCTTTCTAAAAGAGAGAAAAATAACAAGTTGATAATAGATTAATAGATGGTGACTACGACCTATTTGTTTTTTTTTTAATCACAACAGATGTAGTACATCTGGTGATTAACAATCTAGTTATTTTCTTAATAACAGATATATCTTTGTTTTTCTTGTAACAAGGTGAAATCTAGTTGTCCTAAATATATGACTTACAACAAGAGTAATACATATTGGGATTGAAACTTACTAATAATAGGCTATACTCGAACTTATTTTTGGCAATCCTCAATACAAAAGAATATGATGCGCTTCATGATCTGCCGGTATGTATATTTAGGTGACTCCCATATAATTGTTCAAGTCTTATCAACTTCTGCAATGGTCGACCGTTCTCCTCATACGGACATTAACGTCTTCCAATCGATGGCTCGACTTCTAAAGTAGCGTTTACATCTCATTCTTCCCATGGCAAAAGTAAACGGGATAATGTTACTAAGATATAATAAAAGTTACGAATATATTATAAAGAGATATGGATTCACAAAGGCAACAAAAACCAAGTCCTGATAAAGAAACCAGGTAAACTTTAAAAAAAAATTAAAGTGGACAAAACTAAAAACTAATATACGGCCGCACGCATTTGATGACCAACTTTATTTATTTTTAAGTTATTTATTATATTATTACAAAATAAACTTAATAAATACAGATAATTCTAAAAACGATCATTTCCCCTGTTTATTATACGGAACGCGCAACCAAAGGCAGCGGCCGAGAAAATACAGTGCGACAAAAGCAAATTAAACGGTATACGAAAAATTGAAGTGAAAAATTGAAGTCGTCGCGAGTAAACTACCGAAAGAACAAAAGATGAAATTTAGTTGTCGCTAAAATACTCAGCGTTCTTTTACTCCCATGTCACTGCCGCAACGTCAAGAAAACATGCTGGATTTGTTACATGAGTGATGTGGTTGACTTTTTTGCCGTGATGATAGATTAAATTTCAGTCGCCCCAGCTGGTCGCCACGTTCACAAAAAGAACATAGTTATTATATTTATTCTATGATGATTCATATCTAACTTCAGCATCTAAACCCTATATAGATCAACAGATGATGGTTTTATTTGCATTGCGACGAAAATACCAAAAACTGGACCAAAAGATTAGTTGGATCACATTTCAACATGGTTCGACCGGATCGAATCTAAACTACAAAAAACAGCCTAATGCCGAAGGAATATCCCATCAGTAATTGGTTAGAAATGGGTAATTCTGACAAAGTACCCAAAAAATTGTATGTCAGTACTAATCGTCTGGAAAAAAAATCTGTAGAAATTTCGTTAGATGCCTATGCTAGAATATCATTGTTAATTGGTTGGGTATTTTCCGGGAAACTACGGACCACCTTGTTCTGTTGGTAATAACGACGATGTAAATTTGTTGGTATTTTCTGTCCAGCAATCCAACCAATTTCCATCAGAAAATTTAGAATTATCGAGGATACGTTTCTATCGGTAAGTTAGAGATTACCGACGAACTGAATCCATTTAACATTATAAACCATTAACTACAAATCGTTAGTGTATGTCATCTTCCGTTACGGAGGGTGACATATGTTTAATGCAATTGAAATTGAATGTTTCATTTGTCTAATTTATAGTGGAAGGATTGTTTCACGATAAATCTTTAGTTGAAGAGTTGTTTCGCTATATTTTTTAGTTGAGGGATTTTATTCTCCTTTTCAATGAACAGTTAGGTTAATTAAAAAAATAAATGCGAGGGAAAAAACTCATTTTGTATCTACTTGATATATATATTTGATCGTTAAGATGTATCTATCAACACTATATAATCCAAGCAGATATGTATCACGAATACACATCTACCACAATTATAATTATATTCGCTAATCATAAAATTTTCAAAAAAAAATGTTTTAATAGAAACAAAAAATGAAAATATAAAACTAAAAAAACTCGGCCCGAGTGGAACAAGGCATTACTTTGGTATGAAAATAGAGTTTTTAAATCTTTTTAAGGATGATAAAAGAGGTGTATATAGTTTAAATTTTATCAAAGGAGAAAGATTTTGGGAACTTCGTTCAAGGAACAAATTCACTATATCATTTTGAAATTGGCTAGCTAGTGTATTTATATATTTTCCCTTCCCTAATTTACGTCTCAAATATGAACTATATGTATAATTCTTAGCAATAATTTAAAATAGTTTTAAAAATTTTAAAATATATAAAGGTCAAGTTTCTATTCTAGGACAAAGTTCCCAAGATTCGGGAACCGATATTTTAATGTCTCAGGTGGTTGAACAAATATAAGCAGACGAACTTATCGAAACACAAACGAAGGATATATATCATTGCAGTCCACATTTCCAAACTATATTCCCTTTCCCACTATAGTTTTTTTTATAATATCTATTTAGTTTTCGGCTCATTTACAGATAATAACTTTTGACAACCAGGACATTAACAAATTAAGAAGAAAAAAAAATAAAGAACCGTACTTGAAAAAATTGTTTTTTAAATTATTCCCTTTAAAAGTCAAATGATTTTTCATTTTCTAGTGTAATTTGTTGTCTGGTACATCCATGTTAAGTCTTTTATATGATTATTATGGTGGTAGTACAAGTTTTCTGAATCTACTTTAAATAAATAGAAGAAGATGCTGAGCTTCATTCACGTCCAGATATATAAATTTCTAAGGCAACAATTAATTAATTAATTATTATTTTAAGAATCTCTCTCTCTCTCTCTCTCTCTCTCTCTCTCTCTACTGCAACTCGAAATCGTGATCGTACGTCCGGCCACCGAGATGATTCCATCTGTTTAGTGCGTCTTCGTGCCTATAAAACCTTTTCTCTCTCGTTCCCTTCACTCATCTCAATCTCGATTTCTTTACTCTCGACGATGAAATTTTCAGTCTTTCCCAGAAATTGAGCATCCTCTGTTGCTGAATTGCTCGGATCGTTGCGAAATTAGGGGTTTTTGATTGGTTTATTTGTAACCTAGAAAGTATCGATTTTGCTAATTCCCCAACTCTCGACGATGAAATTTTCGATCTTTCCCAGAAATTGAGTGTTCTCCGTTGCTGAATCGCTCGAATCGCTGCGAAATTAGGGTTTTTGATTGATTTGTTTAACCTAGAAAGTATCGATTTTGGGGGGTTTTAGCAATGGAAGACGGCGAGCTTGAAGTGTTTTCAAGCAACGGTTCGATAGATAGTTTCTTCGATGGGCTTTTAATGGACTCTCATCATCAACATCAACAAGGTGCTTGTACCCACACTCACACGTGTAACAACTCCACGGGAACAGAGCCGCACGCTCACACTTGCTTCCACGTCCACACCAAGATCCTCCCCGAGGACAGCGACGAGAAAGTCTCCACCGATGATACGGCTGAGTCTTGTGGCAAGAACGGTGAAAAGAGACCTTTGGGGAACAGAGAAGCCGTTAGGAAGTACAGAGAGAAGAAGAAGGCTAAAGCTGCTTCCTTGGAGGACGAGTGTTCGAGGCTCAGGGGGTTGAATCAGCAGCTTGTGAAGAGGCTGCAGAGTCAGGGTGCGTTGGAAAGTGAAGTCTCGAGGCTTAAGTGTTTGCTTGTGGATTTGAGAGGGAGGATTGATGGGGAGATTGGGTCTTTTCCTTATCAGAAACCGAATATTCCTTCCTTCTCCCACTTGGTGAATCCTTGTAACGTGCAGTGTGAGGATGAGGTTTATTGCCTTGGGGATGGGTTTGGAGTGGGGAATAATAGGCAAGAAGGTGGTGGTGATTTTGACCAGCTTCAATGCATGACTGATCAGAACTTAAACGGTTCATTCAACAGTGCCAATGTATCTGCCTCTAATAAGAGAAAAGGTGTGGTTTAGATCTTGCCTCAGTTGCTTCGTAGAGTTAGTATGAGCTCACTCGTGGTTTTGTAATGTTCATTATAGGTGGGCATCGTGGACCAAAAGGTGCTTGAAGCAATCATCAAGCTTGTACCATCTATTTTACACCAGGATAGATATTGTATTTCCAAATAAGTTTGTAGAGTTCAGCTGCTGCATCAGCTTCACTCAGGTTCCTCTTTTGTTTCCTTTTTTTCTTTTTTGAAACTATTTTCCTTCCATTGTATTATTGTTGTTGAGTGTGCCGTACCAAATGAGATTATTTGTTAATATAAAGTCAAATCTTTCCGTGTGTGTTCTTGTCATTTATTTGTTTTCATGCTTGAGTAGCTTCTTTCTAAGTTTGTATAGAAGAAGCTGCTTGAGAATGATCTCTGTGTATGTATGACTTGTAGCAATTGTTTTGACCCAATGAATGACAGTACTAAGGTGTTGGTGTTTTCTTGGTGTTCCGAGTGAGATCTCTGAATAGGTAAGTTGCAAAAGATTTACTTCCTGAGATAACATACCTTGCATACACTTAAAAACAGCTAATTCTATTATGAGTTCTTGAAAACTTTTCAAAAAAATGTTTTAATAGAAAAAAAAATGAAAATGTAAAACTTAAAAAACTCGGCCCGGATGGAACAAGGTATTACTTTGGTGTGAAAATGGAGTTCTTACATCTTTTAAAGTATGATGATAAAAGAGGTGTATATAGCGGTGAGCAGGGTATCCGATCAAAAAGTCAACGGGATTTATTATGAAGAACAGTGAAAGATGGAAATTATTTATGTTCTACCTGCATCAGAGAAAGATGGAATTGATAAACAGCTCTGATTCGGGTGAACTTTATACATCAAAATCGCCTATGCGAAAAAAGATATTGCCAAAGCAAAACAAAAAAATTGATCCAAACACAAAAACAAAAGAACTTGATTTCAATCCTCCTGAAAAATGTTTATTGGAGAACAAGGGTGAAAGAGATTTTCTCTCTAAAGAAAGAGAGAGAATCCTTTGTTTCTTTTTTTTTTTGTCACAAACTAAACTTCATTTAAAGATTAAACTGGGTTCATTACAAGGTTTCTTAACACCTGTTTGGCTAAGCCATCCACGTTAGAAACAGAGGATCTACTGACCCAATAAAAGGAAACAGAAACGAAAGCTAAAGATAGAGAGTTGATGTCGCTGAGGATTCCGTGCAAATCTGAAACATTTGAGCCATCCTTGATTGCCGTCATCAATTTACTTGAATCAGACTCGAAAGAGATTTGTTTGAAATCCAACGAAATCGCTGCCTCCATCGCAGCCAGTACCGCCAACCCCTCCGCCACAAGGGGTGATTTAACATTTGCAAAAGTTTGGGACCCTGAACAGAGATGTTCCTTCCCAATGCCTACAAATTCCCACGCCACACCCGCCTGGTGTCCTTCCCTGCTCCACGCCGCATCAGACCGACAGATTATCTCGTTCCTTGGTCCTACCCATTCAGACCTGATCCTTTTTACTCCTTGTTCCGCTACCGGTTGAGCTTGGTGCCACTCTCTCGCTAAGCGAACAGCTCTATTCATCACTTCAAGGGGACATGTCTTTTCCTCTCTGAATATACGTTGGTTCCTTGCTAGCCAGATGCTCCAGACCGTCCAAGCTGCCAAATTTTCAGAGAGAACTCCAGTGGGAGGGAGACAGATGATGCGCTTGACTCGTCTCCATCCCTCCGCAAAATTTGTCACATGATCAAGGTTTATTTCAACCTTACTAGGGAATTTTCTCCAAACCTCTCTTGCTGATGGGCAGAGGAAGACCATGTGAATCACAGTTTCCGCTTCCTCGCAGTTGATACATTTCGGGTTTGGGATGATCTGTCTAGCTGCAAGTCGTTCACTTACAGGCAAGGCGTTATGGGAAGCCTTCCATAACAGGAGCTTCATCTTTGGTGGGATATTAAGTTTCCATATGTCCTCGATCCATCTACTGTTAATGCCCCTCTCTCTTTGCGTTGTTGGATTCGACGCTCTTCTTTCCAGAGCTGCTACATACCCTGTTTTGGCTGTATACTCCCCTGCTGGGTTCCGGAGCCATATTCTTCGATCTGGGCCTCCTTGTCTGCTTGTTTTTATACTCATGATTGATTCTCGCAGCTCCGGTAGTAGTCGCACTACCTTTTCCTCGTCCCATTTTTGAGTTCCCTCCTGGAATAGAGCCTTTACCATCATATCTTTTGATGCTTCTGTTGCTGGGCCCATAGGTCTCTGTATACATTCGGTCGACAGCCAGGCTTCGTCCCAGATTCTCACTGACTCTCCATCCCCTATGGCCCAACCCAAGTGTTCTGCCATTAGGTCTCTCCCAACCAAGATGCCTCGCCACCCGTGAGAACATCCCGTCGCTGCTTCAACCTCAAGGAAAGGTTTCTCGTTACAGTACTTACCATTAAGTATCCTTGCCAGCAAACATTGCGGTTTTGTGAGTATTCTCCAACTCAGTTTTCCTAGCAAGGCGTCATTGAAGCATTCTATGTCCCGAAACCCGAGGCCTCCATCTCCTTTGGTCTTAGTAAGCGTATCCCATGAGATCCAAGCCATGCGCCTTTCCTCCGGTTTTGCGTCCCACCAGAACCTGGTCAAGACTGACTGAATCCGTTTGACAACGGACATCGGTAGCTTGAAACAGGACATGGAATGGGAGGGCATTGACGATAATACACTCTTTAACATCACCATTTTTCCCGCTGTAGATAGCATCTTAGATGACCATCCTATCGCCTTTTGTCTGATTCTTTCCACCATTCCCGTGAATAGATCTTTCTTCTTTCCACCATTCCCGCTGTAGATAGAATCCTTTGTTTCTTGTCTTTCCTAATTTATGTATCAAATATGAATTATATGTTTAATTTTTAGTAATAATATAAAATAGTTTTACAAAATTTAAATATATTAAGGTCAAGTTTTCTATTCTAGGAAAAAGTTCCGAGGATTCGGGAACTAATATTTTAATGTCTCAGGTGGTAGAACAAATATAAGCGGAAGAACTTATCGAAACACCAAAGAAGAATATATATCATTGCAGTCCACATTTCAAAATTATAATCCCTTTCCCACTATACATGTTTTATAGTTTTTTTTATAAAATCTATTTAGTCTTCGGCTTATTTACAGATAACAAATTTTGACAACCATGACATTAACAAATTAAGAAGAAAAAACAAATAAAGGACCGTACTTGAGAAAAATTAGCTGTTTTCATGCTTGAGTAGCTTCTTTCTAAGTTTGTGTAGAAGAAGCTGATTGACAATTGTATGCGCATGACTAGTAGCAATTGTTTTGACTATTGAATGACAGTTTTAAGGTGTTGGTGTGGTGTTGTCTTGGTGTTCCGAGTGAGATCTTTGAACAGGTGAGTTGCAAGAGATTCACTTCCTGAGATATCTTACCTTACATGCATTTAAAAAAAATCACTCATCGAATACAAAAGACTTGAATCATTTCTGGTTTTATTGCTTTGTTGTGCATTTTGGTCGCCTGCATCATCATGGTTGTAGATGCTTTCTGCCATCTGCCAAGCCTGATGGCCGTTGTCTCCAGCAACGCTTGAGATGACCCAAGGCTCGTCGTCCCTTGTTCCATGCAAAGTCTGATATATATTGGCCTTCTGGCCACCATGAAATAAAAGCAGTTCAAATGGACCATCTTTAAAATTAAAGGCTGAAAATTAAAACTGTAGTGGACTATTAGCTGGGAGGGCCAACTTGGGCAGTTGGGCTCTTCCATGGAGGCCACAAAGCCACTATATCAGACTTTTAACAATAGTTGAAAATGAATTTAAGTACTTTAGGCAATAGTATCTTTCTTTCATAATAGTAATACAACTTGTTTTCTAGACTACTAATTCTAGTAATTTAGGCATTCAACCTGGTAATAAGTATTTTCTATCCAGTTATTTCTTTTATACATTAGATATAATATAAATTGGGAATTTTAATAGTAGTTGAATTTTTCATTGTAAAAATTGAACTACTATTTTTTTTTAAAACCACAGCTTAACAAACAATGCAGCTGATACGAAATTCATTTGTGGACGCTTACACCTGTTAACATGTGCAGGCAGACCAATCATACCTAAACTGATGACAAAACACTTCCAAGAAAATTCAGTGGCTAACGTCCCATAATGATAATTTCCTTTTAGCAAAGAACACACTACATTAATTCCTATCAAAAACTAACCTTTGTGACAATTGGCGACATGTATCCATGTTAACAATGAGATGCTGGTTTAGTGACCACTAAACTAATAATTAGACTTCAACATGGCTAATTATTAAATAGGCACCGCAATCTACCGAATTTAATATCTGTTCATAGTAGTCATATACTATTAATCACCATGGCTGATTACAGCATAACCATAATTTTTCGTACTACTCAATTCCACCGAATTATATTACGTCCAAGAGGAACGAAGTATAGGCTTTCTTAATTCTTCTAGTCCGACAAAATTACTATTTGCATTTCTTTTAATAATGTTATAAAGTAATGCAACTTATTGTCGTATCATCTTTTGGACACTATTATCTCGCAAATCAAATTAGTTGTTCCTACTATTTATTTGGTAAATTAAATTAGTCGAAGGATTCCAGTGACATATACATATATATGTCATAATTTTTACTTCAAGATATTAATCGTTCAAAAGATAAAACGAAACATGCATAACCATTTTAACAACATGTAATTTACATCACAAAAATTAGTTCAAAACAAAATGTAATTTACATTATTTTCTCGGCCTTGACTCTTAAGATATTACATACCAACATGAATAAACAAACAAACAAAATACAATTTTCGGAAACACATCAACACAAACAAAACAAAATCACATAACCACGCAACCTGAGGCGTTCTCATCGCTAAACGCCGTCGTATAACGAACTTCAGTGGAGCTAGCACGTGCGAGCCGCGACACATGTGGATCATACTCGGTGTTCCTAACGTACCCAACAGGAGCTCTATTGTCGTAGACACCAGAGGCATAAGGATGAGCGACAACGTCGTAAGGAACGTAAGGGTATAGCTCGGCTCTTTTGCCGGTCCTGTGAATGATCCGAGCTACCACTTTGTTAGGCTCAACGTAACCAACCACTGTCACTTTCTGAGCATTAGGCTCGATCGTTACATCTCTCACTCCTTTCATTCCTTCTAATGCTCTTCTCACTTTCCTCTCGCATCCTTCACAATCTATCAAAACCCTCACGTCCACCGTCTAGTAATTTCATCATCATATATTAAAAAAGATGTGATTATGTAAAACGTAAAACTATATATGTGTTGAGTTTATTTACCTGTAGACTTCTGTGTCTCTTGGAGTCGCCATTAGAGCAATCAAAGTATTCAGAGACGTGATCAAGGACACCCATTTTTCTTCTTAATTTTCTGATTTCTCTTTTGAGTTGAGAGAAAATAGATATAGACTTTCAAGTTTGGAGGTATATGATATGATTCTTCTTTTTTCTGGTATTATTCAACAAAAACATGAGTTTTAAATCTTGAAAATACCACCTACCAAACTCTATAAGTAGTTTTCGACCATATATCTATATGTGATGATATTTTGTATCAACTCTAGTAACTTGGGTGTTAGTTTGACTACCGAACAACAAGAAAAGCCAATACTGATATATAATTCATGATGTCCATAAATTTTGATATAAAAAGGAGTCTAATCTATTTATGTCGCTTTTGTTACATATGCACCTCCATTATGGCAATAATTAAAAATGACAGATAGCTGAAATAGACATTTGCAATATAATACATGCTTGTCATTGGTCTATAAGTATTTTAAGAATATTTCCTTTCGCAATTATTTCAAAGCTGACTAAACACATAGATAATTGACAATTAGTTTTTGGACTTGAAGTTGGTATCTCTTAAGATGGAGGACTGCTCGTGTTGCGTAATGGCTAACCATTCTTGACATGTTTATGCACAAACAAAAATATCTTTCAACATCATATAGTGTGTTATGGTTTTAAAATTGATAACTCTAGTTAAAGTCTCTAAGAGAACATTGTTTTTGCTTCCTTCTAGCTAGCTACTGCAGACAAGACTTTATGAAAGCCACATCTCATTTTGAATAATCTTTTTTTACAATTTATAAATTTGTAGAGCAGTTATTAAACGTGATGCAATCTCTACTCTGATAATCAATATAATCAAACAGTTGAAAATAATGATTAATGGATTTATACATAGTTTATTTAAAATAGGCAAATAATGTACAATTTTTTTTATTTGCGGGGCAATCATCCATATACGATATAGCTAATTCACTAGCTTATGGGGAGAGCTTTCATATCACTTTTAAAATAGCAAAACTGTATCATAGTGTGAACAAGATACGTGATGATTTAAAAAAAAATTGTCATGACAAAGATTCATATAATCCTCTGAAGTCTACTAGAAACCTAACTTTAGCTGGGTAAAAACTCATTAATTTTTATATTGATTATTCGTGCTAGTCTATGTCAATAATTTTCGTAATAATTTGTGTTAGACCATGATTAATCCGAGTTTTTAGGGTGGGATTCTTAGTTTCGGTTAAGAATCGTTTCTTAGCTTTTAACTAAAAAAAGCTAATAACCATCTCTTAGATAAGAAATATAATGGTTCTTAGCCGAAAAATGTAAAAAAAAAAAAAAAAAAACAAAAAAATGTCAAATCATTAATTAGTTAAGAACTTCAAATTAATAATTTGGATTAATCATGCTCTTACTATGCGAAAGGCAACAAAACTAACGGTTCCCTCAGAAAAGGAAAAATAGAAATCATGGGTCCGTTGTTCTTAAAAAAGAAATCATGGGTCCTTGTAAGTGAACTTACTAGGACTCTATCCGCCAATTGTATTTTCTTTCTTGAAGGCCCACTAGTATCTTAGTTACGGTCCATATCAAAGTTAAATATGTACTAGATTCTAACCCGCGTTAAAACGCGGGATTATTTTTTATAAAATGGTGTTAGAATTTTTTTACAGTTTCATTAAATTTTAATCTAGAATATATAGTTTGTAGTTCATTTACTTATTTGTTTTGTTAGTAAATCTTTTTTAATGTAATTATTTTGTTTTTATTAGAATATTAGGATGAATTTGTTCCAGTAAATCTATGTCAAAAACATAATTTAAACATTTCGTGGTTGAAATATTTAATATTGGTTACCTGCATCTAACCTTATATGCTACCAATAGATTGATTTATACGTATAAAATAGACAATAGCTTAGTTAAACCAATTCTCTATAGCACCAGTTATAAATTACCATCGCATACATTAAAATCTTGATAAATAAAATGTTCGAATTAGTCTACGTAGCAGTGAGAAATATAAAGAGACATAATAAAATGATTTCAGGTATACTATATTGTATTGTGTATGTCATATTTAGAGATAGATATTTTTGTATGTCGAAACTAAATGTCACTTGGTAAAAATATCGGTCATGTTTGTTGATTTTCAAATAATTGGTAAGCAAAATGAATTAGTGTAACAGAATTTTCCGATTTATATATTTAATATCCAATCTAATTTATCATTAACGAAAAAGTGCATAGATCCAAAATTCAAATGACAACATTTTATCAATAAATATAAGTAGGACCCTAAATAAATAAATTATATTATTTAAATGGATTTTGAACCATAGTTTATCATGTAAAATTATCATTATGTATGTAGTTGGACTTCATATTTATTAAACAATATTAAAAAAATTACTTTGCAAAAAGTTATTATTACAGTTTAGTCTGAAAATGTTTAGTCGGATACATATGAACTTACTATATTTTCAAAAACATAAATTTATATATTTACATTGGGTGGTTTGCAAATCAGTTACTTTTTTGTCAACAAAATGATAAAATCTTGATTTTAGTCTTGACTAAAATCACGCTTTTATCATTTTGTTGACAAAAAAGTAACTGATTTGCAAATGAAAATAATTAAATCTTCATCATATTGTTAGAAAATAAGTTCAAAATTATAAATATTAAACGTAACAAAGGTTAAAATTTGTTATATAACTTATTATGAGATATGGTAGATGTTTAATAAATCTTGACCTCTTGTTATTATCGTTTGTCTAGGTTAGATTTACAAAAGATTCTTTGATTGATACTTGATAGTAATTCTAACAATATTAAGTTAGTTATCTAAAGTTCATCGTGGTTCTAAAGTAATTGTTTCTGTTTTTTTTTGTTAGCATATTTTAGGAAACGATTTGGTTATTTTAGATAATATTGTTAGAGCTTTAAAAACTATAAGAAGATGAAATAAAAATCACTTTTTTTTTAAATTTTGTTAGCGTAATGTTAGAAAATTTATTGTTTGGTCTAGTTAAGATTGTTAGAATCTAAGTTTGAAAAAAAAACTATTCGTCATTTAAACGCTTTATAAATACCGTATAAATACTTTATAAACCATAACCATATTATTCTGCTGTTACCAAAAAATATTACAGTGTACTACTGAACAGTGTATATACGGGTGTACCAACCGTATTTTAGAACACTGAGTTTTTCTAATATGCATGAATGATAAATGTTTATGCATTTGTTTTCATTTCTCTTTGCATGGAACCAAAATATTTCTTTTTATTCATGACGAAAAGAAGTCATGGAGAAGAAGTAGCAAATGTCTATATATCAGATTATTTCTAATGAGGACCTACCCAACTTTCATATATTCAAACATGAGACAATGAGGAGAGGAAAAAACAAATGAAATGTGTGTATACATATTGTGTAAATGTTTGTATTAATTATAATATACCGTAAAGGATTAGACACAGTTGTATTAATGAACTTTGAAAGATTCAAATATAATTTATTCATGCTTGAACTTATAAAGGTGAAGGTTCAAATATAACTATGTTAGCGTATTTTGATGTTAGTGTATTATGGGTAGTCGACAGAATATTTTTAGTTAGAGGGGAAATATATTTTGTAATGTTAATCTAATAGTAATGAATGTCATATATTTTCTAGTAAGAATTGAATAGGTCCAAATTTAAATGACAATATTTTTAAGTAGATAAAAAATAGGACTCTATTTTAATAGATTAGATGTATATATGTATATATAGTTTGGAAATTTGTTATAGTTGTGTAGACCTCGTTCAAGCAATACATTTTTACAATTAATTGAATAAAAGTCTAAGAAATAAAGGTAGAATTGATGGAATGTGACAAGGAAACGAGGGAGGAGGAACTAGGAAGATAAGCCAAATAAGTAACAAAAACAATAATATTAGTAAATTATGCAGAAGTCTGGACTATTGTGTTTGTGACAGGTCGTGGCCTCGATACTTTAAGCCTCTTGGAAACAAGAATTGGTCCAGAGAAAAAGATATATACGTTACCAACAATCACTGCTTTTTCAACATTTTATTATTCATTCAGTTTTACACCGAAAGTAGCCAAACGGGGAAAATGGGAATCAATCAATGCGTCTGTCCGATCATCCGGTTAATGCACGAATAAAGTGCACCACCATCGAAGACGACTAAATTAAAATCATTACATCTAAAGAGAACCCTTTCAGGAACAAAGTCTAAGTAGGTTCAGCTTTTTTATACGTTACCAAAACGGTCCGTTGAGTTAAATCAGTCAAATTTGACGAAAAAGCATATCAATCAAATATATATATATATTTTTGAACAACCATATCAATCAAGTAAATCTCTATTTACCCCAGTATATGTCGTATCAAAACGGTCTTCACGTAATACTCGGCTGACTTTTCTACACGATTAATACATTTTTAGACTAAACTACAAGTCCTTGTGGTCTTGAAAGAAATGTACTTAACTGAAACCATAGAATTTTATATCAACGTGTGAAGAAAATAAAGTGCAGAGGATGATGCACGATAAATAATTGAAAATATATTTTAACATTTTTATGTTTATACGTGAAAATCTTTTTTTAAGACCAGAAGACGGTGAAACGGGGGTTTTCTCTCTCTTCTCTTAGTGAGAGATTTGTTCTCTCGAATTCTTCAACCTTCTTATCAAAAAAAAAAATTTCAGAGGGTTTGAAGTTTGTTCGGAGGATGAGAGAGTTCGATGTTTTTTTTTTTTTTGGCTTTCCGGTTTCGGTGTTCCCGACCGACCCCTGCTTCCGGCGTCGCATATGTTCCTTCGATGGTCGTCCGGCTTTAGACTCTGGGAAGCGGTGGCTTCTATAGCACCTGCTTCGCCGGCTTTGTCTCCGGAATTCGGCGGCTGAGTAGCGTCGTTTTCGCCGGTTTTGGTTAGATCGTCGATTCAAGTTCTTCACTTCTCCACTGACTCTCGATTTCAGCCTCCGATGGTCGGAGTACTTTGAATCGATTGAAGACGGTTTTTTCTGAAAAGACGATCCGGTTGCGTTTGGCTTCTATAAAGACTTCTTTGTTTGGATGGTCTTCACCGATCTATCTCTGTTTCATGGTGGAGCTCCGACGTAACCTTTCCGGAGGAGGTGGTGGTTTCCGGCTTGACGCGTGTTTTCGAATCGTGTGTCGATCGGACACGTGGTGGCCTCCGACGCTTACCTTCCTCTACGGTTTCCTTTATTGGGTTGTTTGCCCATGAAGGTTTTTAAATGTGGTCCGTTGTTTAGGTCTTCTGTTTCCTGTATGTTGGGCTTTGTTTCCTTGTTGGGTTTTGTCCCTTTAATAAAATTTTCAGAGGAAAAAAAAAAAAGATGGATATACTTGTCATTTTAGAGGAACACCGAAACAATAATAAGAGGAGATAACAATGTTATTGCCTGTGTCCATTTTGGTTGATTTATCGAGAACATGAGAGAAAGTGAAAAAGAACACGAACAGAAAAGAGAAAGAACATTTCACATGAGTTTCGTGTGTCGGTGTCCATCGCAGACTGCGACACCTTTGCATGGCCACGGGAAAGCACCTCCACTCTCCAAATCCTAATTCCTTCTTACCCAATTTTTGTATAATGCTTAGTTCTTTCAAAATATTCCAATGATAGTTTTGTATCGGGAACTTTCTTTGTATATCGGTGTAATTATATTTTTGGCACTTATCGTCGTGGACAATTTGACAGATTCGTATGTATTTTAATCAGTTGGAACGATGGACCATGTGTTTACAACATATGCGACAACGAAGGATCTGCTCTTACAGTTTCAGTCGTCCCTTCAATAGTTTTAATTAGCATCGGTGAAATAAATATAATTTTCGTGTCCATAATACAACCTGGGAATTAGAACCCGAGTATTATTAATAACGTCATAGCTACATGTACGTAACCTACAACGTACGTCTACCTTCTACTGTTCTACACGTATGTACCTTTTTAGTTTAGGCCGTTATGTAATACAGTATATAATATGGCTTTGAATGCGTTTGGTGATGTCCGAACTTACCCAACGTCGATGGCACGGCTATTGGCGACAGCGAGGGCCAATATTTATATTGCTTGCATGTGGCTGATATCTATTTTGAAACAATGTTTTAAATTTCATTATCAATGAAAGATCGGATATATATTTGGCAAAGAAAAAAGATCAGGTATTGGAATCGTTCATTGTTAAACATCTTAAATCTGTATGATAATATTTGTAGTAATATCGCCGTCCGTTTTATAACAATCCGGGTTAAAATCTGATAATCTATATAAGTGACTATGAGGAATTTCTAGTATAAAACAAAAACTATTAAGTTATTTATGTTTTTCGAAAAATCTTTTTGTTTGTTAACGTAGTTATATCTTTCCAACGATGATGTTACATTAATTTATGTAAAATCCTGAACTTAAAAAATACAAAAAGATAACAATATTGGATTATTTGGTTTTTGAACTGAATCTAAACAGTTTCTCGTGGAGCCTACATGTGCATAATGAAGGAAAGAAAATAACATAGAACAATGGAGGAGAGTGATGTAGCAGTTGTACGGGGTAAGACTAGCTAAGCAAGAATTTTTGCTCCTGTGTTTAGAAACGTACAATACCAATAATCCCGTAGTAGTTACAGATTCTTCGATTATTAATTGGTTTATCGATTGCATAACTTCTACGTAATATATGGCTAATTTAAAATGCTCTTTAGTATTTTTTTTTTGTTTATAAATAGTTTATTGTAAAGAAAGGGTCATTTGATACATGCGTTAATAAATTAGAGTGAAACCCCAAGTTTGCGTTTAGTTATGTAATTATTTCACTCAGTTCTACGTTTAAAATATGTAACATGTTTTAGGTAAATTGCGGTTTAATTTTCGAGATTAAAATCATTAAATGGTGTGAAATTGAACCACTCGGCAAGCACGAGAAATGGGTGTAAATGAGAATGGTGGTGTCACGATGCGTATGTGGAAAAAAATTGGTCGAACGCGACGCAAGGCTTTTATGTGCAGCCGACTGTATAGTATTGTCCTATCAAATTATCAATTCGCCCATTCACATTATGCAAACACGTACTTTAAAGGGAAACTTCGTAGATATAAACACGGGTTGTGTATAAGAACTAGGAGCTTTTTTTTTTTTTTGTCATCTGAAGTTTCATATATCACAAAGGTTAACATTACAAACACAACTAGGAGCTTTATTTAGATATTTAATTATCTTTTAGGACGATACGAATTAAAAATTGACGGGTCGGTGTCGTTTTGTGCAAGATTTTCAAAAGTATAATAGGTTAATGTCTGCTTTCACCGTAAACCACTAAATATTCGAGATAATCTCCTTTGTTAGGGAAAACAAAAAAGGTCGAGATCCCCTAATTACAGTGATTTATGACCATTTTGTTGTCATCTTTTCATTTTACTAACGTCTATCAATTTTCAACGTTCACCTGATTAAACTGAACAAGCTACAAAAAAAAAAAAAAAAATCGTGTGCGTATATATAGCAATCAAAATTGGTAGTTATATGCCATGCGATGATGTTAGATAAATCGTGTTCTTTTATTAGTAGTTAACAACGAAAGTCAACATCGTGTTTCATTTAATCAAATGTATCAATATATCAACTACACATAACACAATGGTTCAAAAACAAATGTATCATCAACACAAGAAAATTATTCCTCAAATATCTAATTAAATTTTTGTATCAACGTAAATAGAGCTTCAGGTAGGTCTTCAAACAAAATTAGAATACACACAAAACACTCCAAATTAGTAATTACCATTCTAGTATACAAACTCTCAATTTTGAATAGCGGAGAAACAACCTCTCACACCAAAAACTATAGCATCTAGTTATAACCTATAAAACCTTCTCTAAAGATATTAATATGGTTTTACATTTATCATATTTTTCTTTACAACTAGGGTCGGCCCGCCCTACGGACGGGATATACTTTATTTATGATTTAAGTTATTATTTTTTGTATGATTTTGTGGTTTATATTTTAGGTTGGTATTTTTAAGAGATGTGTATGATACACTACAAAAGAAAGGAATCATATTACATCACATAAGCATAGTATCAGAAAAACGAATAATATCAATTTGAGACAATTATTAATTAATGATACAAAATATTTGTTTTAATATCAATTATTGCAATCGTTGTTGTTATTAAATTATCTTCGTATATATTAATCTTTGTTAAGCAAGTGAAAATCAATTAAAAGATATATTATATTTCACATACATGTAAAAATATGTAGCTTATTCTAAACTAAAAATAATTTTAATTTTTACTATTTTTTTGTTGTTCTTATCATAAATCAAAGGTTTGATAAATTAATAAAAAGCTTTTATTTTTTCATTAATGTAACTATTTTACATTTTTAGTGTTTGTTATATTTTTATTTTAAAATTAAGTAAAATAAAAATGCATGTCACTACAGTTGAAATTTAAATACATAAAATATGAATTATTTTTCATTCTTATATATTTGTTTGTGAATGCATTGGTACTTTTTTATATGGTGTCTAATAAGTTATACCTACTATTGGATTTGAACCGTTTTTAAAACTATTGAGTTAGATAATGTGAAAAATGAATCAATTTACAATTTGTTTTCTAAAGTTAGTTAAATAACATAACAATCTAAAATTGATTATTTAAGTATACACACATTATATCAAAACTATTATCAAATAAACCATATCATCCAAACATTTATCAAATATGAAGCCAATTAAGTAACACTCATTCATTTAAGCAGGAATTTTAAAATTATATTACTATGAAATTAATAATCCCTTATAGTATATTACTATAATATAAAGTTATAAAAATAGATTCAAACCAATAGCTACTTTAAAATCATAATATGTAGACTACAAAAAATAATGTATATTTACGTTAATGGAATTTAAACCAATATATTTTTGGTTAAGTTCATAAAGAACTTTATGAATCATATAAAATTTTCTTTGTAAAACTTAGTTAAATTGTTTGGATGGCCAATTAGTTTAGAGAGATATAGAGAATCATAGAATCGATGGTACCAACATTGCATCCATGTTGTTAGTATTTCTCTTCTCATTGACATTGTCCTCTGCTGTTACTTCTTGGAGAGAGCCACGTAAAAGTAATTGTTGCATATTCTTTTTCTTTTCTTCTTGATTTTAATTCTCGAATTTAATTATCATAACATAATTTATTACATAGTTTTCTGTTTTCCAATGCGTAGTCACATTCGCATCAAGCCTAAATGTTATCATAATTCGGCTGGATAACTTTTAATTTGAGTAAGATAATATGTGTGTTATAAAAAAGTGTTTCAAAAATAAAAGTAAGATAATGATTAGTAAACATAAACGGTTAAATATAATGAGTCGTGAGAAAGATGAAAATCTCCAAAAAAACATTTTTATTATAGTTTTAGACTTTTAATAAACCATACCAAACTACATAAGAGAACATATTTTAAAATAAAAACCACCGTTAATACATAATCATTTATGAAATAGCAAGTACTCCATCTGCATCACAACCCTTAGCTTCTTCATCACCTTTAAAGACTTTGATGCCTGAGGTTTCTTGATGGCGATACCACTTAGAGATGTTCCTACAATTAAATTACCAGCCTCATAGGCCCTCACGTTATGTAGTTTTGTCATCTCACCACTAATCGAATCCAACAAAGACACCCTTCAACAGTGTCAACAGCAATGCTCATCTCCACATGGTATCTTTCAAAGCAGATAAAAATTATTAGAACATGTTATATCTGAGTGTGAATTAACAATTACTTTTAAAAACTGAAAACAACTAATTAATTCAACTGATCCAATATACCTGAGCAAACCAAGATATTTCAGTTCACGCAAGTAAAGGATGAGACCGTTCGGTGGAGCTTCTTCATGCACCTAGAGCAAGAGACGTAACACCAGTCTTTCTCCATTTTGATATCAGTCACCATTCAATGTTCTACATTTTTTTACTTTTCAGAAACATACACGGAATATAAACATTTAAAATAGTAAAACAGTAAACACTGACTGTACAACCTGAGGCTCCGAAATGATGACGAACTCATTGAGCTCAGCTATAGTAAGAGGCTCAACCTTTGCATAGCCTCTAAGAAATGAAGGAACATGGGTGTTCCTAGGTCTTTGGAAACCAGCCTGTAGTGTTATAGAGCATTACATGAGAGTCTATTATGGATATAATAATTTATGAATCATCAAACACTTACTCGTAAAAAGTAGAATTCTCTGCATCAGTTTCGTTGTCGAAAGATACATGTGTTCCCGATGTGGCATTTAAAAACAACGTCCTGCAGAAAAATATTCCATGTGTGTTTCAAGAATATTAGTATACGTGATAGTATGCATGTGTTTTAATTCCAGACAAAAATACACCTTCTACCATCTTTGGTTTTATGCTATTTGCAACAACAACCCTTGAATCTCCCCAGAATCCTTCAAGCTTCTTGTGAAAATAACAGCTTGTGAGTCAAACAGACTCAAAGTGACAGTGATATGAGTGTGAAAAGAAAAACAGAACATAAAAAAATCAATGACATATTCAAAAGAAAAGTAAGAAAATTTATGAAAGTATTGAATAAATTCAAATATAGAGAGAGTTACCGTCGATCTTGATAGTTGTCATAACTCTATCTTTTCCTTGAGGAATGTCACTCACTGTACTTCTCACAGCAGTGAGCTCACTAATAACGTCCGAGAGATTATGAACATCTTAATTTATTATCTGTTTCAATGATAAGTCTGTCATAAACTGTCTTTAAGAAGCCATATCTGAAAGATGCGTGTTTGGTATTGGCTAGGCTAAGAAGCAAATCATGATCGCTGAACCTGACGTTCTTCAGGGACGGGAGATTAGCACATCTAGACTGGTTGAATCACTGAACCAGATTGTCAGAAGTGAGTCTGAAAGCCTGAAGTTCTGGCTGCACCGGTGAACCAGCCTGGAGATGGTCCTACCTAGGGATGTTAACGTAGGGTAAAATAACCCAGCCCAGCCCAACCCACAAATAACCCAACCCAGTTTATACCCAACCTGCAAAAACCCAGAAACATCAGGGTTGAAATCCAAACCCAGAAAATAAACCCAATATGGTATAGGTTTACCCGTGGGTACCCAAAGTATTATCTTATTTATTCTGAAGTTTAGCAGTTTTGGCAGGAAACCTCGCTTTTGCGGTTTTGGCGGAAAAACTCGTTTTTGATTTTGATGGAAAAACTCGTTTTTACGGTTTTGGGAAAAAACTCGGTTTTCGGCTTTGACGGGAAAACTCGATTTTTCGATTTTGGCGGGAAAACTCGATTTTTCGATTTTGGCGGAAAAACTCGGTTTTGCGGTTTTGGGGGAAAAACTCGGTTTCTCGTCTTTGGCGGGAAAACTCAATTTTCGGTTTTGGCGGAAAAACTCAGTTTTACGGTTTTGGCGGGAAAACTCATTTTTTGCGATTTTGGCGGAAAAACTCATTTGCGGTTTTGGCGGGAAAACTCATTTTTTTTGCGGTTTTGGCGGGAAAACTCGGTTTTTGCGGTTTTGGCGGGAAAATTGAGTTTTACGGCACTGGCGGGAAAACACCTTTTGCGGTTTTGGCGGAAAAACTCGATTTTGGGGCTTTCAGTCGGAAAACTCGATTTTACGGTTTTAGCGGGAAAACTCAGTTTTGCAGTTTTGGTGAGAAAACTCAGTTTTGCGGTTTTGGCGGGAAACTTAGTTTTATGGTTTTGGCGGAAAAACAAGTTTTGTGGTTTCGGTAGAAAAACTCGATTTTTCGGTTTCAGCGGGAAAACTCGTTTTTGGTTTCTGTTAGAAATATTAGTTTTAGGGTTTTTGCGAAAAAAAATCATTTTTTGGTTCTGACGGAAAAAAACGTTTTTGCAATTTTTATATAATTTAATTAAAATGGTAAAAATCTATATATATAATTGAAAACCCATGGGTACACCATTACCCTTTTGTATTTACCCAACATAAATATGGGTTTTAAAATTAATACCCATGGTTGACCCAATTAATCTTAGATGGGTAAAAACCCAGCCCATTATTAGTGGGTTTGGGTAAACCCATGGGTAACTACCCATGTTAACATCCCTAGTCCTACCATAACGAATGTGAAAAGAGATCTTTATAAACAACATTATGAAAAAACAAAAATAGGTTCAATGAAAATCTAATTCTATGTAAAAGTTTCATTCTTAGGAAAGTCGTTGCCGAAATAATAAAAATACTATGAGTATGAGTTAAAAAAAAGGTTCAATCACCAAGAATTAGCTTCCCAGAATCTGGGCAACCACACATAGAATTAGAAGAGTAGTGACCAAACTTCAAACCACCAAAAAGAACAGATGAGCTAGCCATGATTGGGGATTTTCTTTGTTTTCTGGAGAATCAGAAAATGTGAGGATGATGTTCAAGGTAGAAGACTTACCCTTTTTATAGGTAAAGAAACCGCTTTGGAGTTGGATGATATCATTGTATGAGACGTCGTGCTTGATTCTCGTCCGTGGAGTTAAGATATCTCTTAAAGCCAATGAATGAAGAAAACTCATAACGTCTGGGGGTTAAGTACCAAATACGAAACGACAGCTGCTTGGTTCTCGAGGACGATTCGGATGCTCGATTTGATCTTCATTGTTGCTTGAGCTCGTTCATCGCAGAGACAGAAAACAACAGCTAACCTTAATTCTACCCACCGTCTGTCGCGGAGAAGAAAGTTCGAAATGGACACATGAAAATTAGAATATCATTCCTGAAGCCCAAACCCATACGCAAAGTCCACAATAATTAGAAATCAAAGTTAAATGATACGGCGCGTTTCAGTGAAGCGGGACACGCGTCCCCCCTATATTGAAAGACTTTCCACGTGTCCTCAGCAGGAGAGACTCCAACATTTTTTTATATAATTAGATATCAAATTGTAAACTAATTGATACTATTGTTCAATATTGTTCTTGGATTTATAAAAATTAGAAGTAACAAAAGAATATTTGAAACTTATGTCTTTGAAAATGTGAAACGAAGAAAATTGCACCAGTTATTATAGATGTCTCAATCATCAAATGAGACAATTCAATAACTATGCAAATAAGTTGGGAGTGGAATTAAGGCTTTGATTAGTGCATGTGTTATATTTGATTAAAGTTGTGTTAGGAGCAGAACTCAAAAATGTTACCAATCATGAATGGTTTTTTAATTTTTAAGTTAATGTTTGAGTTGTTATGTATTATACTTGAGTTATAATTTGAAGTTATCCCTTTAATAAAATTGATAACTCAAATTTTAACTCAACATCAACAAAATACCATATGTTAAGGTTTGAGTTAGTATTATTTTTTTTTTACAAATTGTTATTTAAACAAATTATTAATATATTTGGTAATTATTTACGTTCACCTTTTTATTAATAAGTGAAATATCCATAATAATTTGATATAACTATTTACTTATTAGTCAAATATTTTTACAAAATTTCTTAGTTTCTTCTAATTATTTAAACAGACAAAAATTTTATTATTCAATTATTAATTATGTTTGGTGCTTCAAAAAGTTATATACATAATTCTTTTATATATCCTAATATAATTTATTAAATTTATGATAATTGTTATTACTATTATATTTATAATATATTTTACATAATACATAATTCAATTTATACATCAAAAATATTAACAGCAAACTTGCTATATAAATATACAATTTATACCACATACTTATTATATATTTGTAACAAAATATTTTCTTTAAATTAGACGCAAGTTAACAGAATATATTTGACTGAAAATATCTTATCAATATTGTAATTTATCATGAATATTCCTGAACAAGTTACATGCAATGCATAGATATATATATTAGTATGATGTGTTTTCACTAAACATGTGGCTTCAGTCAATTAAACCAAGCCAATTTTTTGGTTATCAGTTAACTTTGTTTGAGAATTATAGAAAAAGAACTGAGCCAGTTTTGGTTATGAGTTGACCTGAGAGGTACCCTTTAGATTTGGTACATTTCTCTCGGTCCCTGAACGTTTGGTAAAAACCCTTTTGCCTATCAGTGCTTTTGATCAGATCAGAGACTTGCATCACGCGTACTTAATCACTCATGAGCAAGTTAGAAGTGATAATTGGCGACTAATGCTAGCTAAGTATTGGGTATGGATGATGGATCTGTGGAAGATGCAATGCATCGTAAACGTGTCGGCAGATACAAGAGGTGGGGATTTTGTCCTTCAATATTTTTATTTTTATTTTTATTATGCGGTTTCTTTTCCTTTTCTGAGGGGGAAACTAAACAACCAATCCACCTCCCAAGAAACAGGCGACACACACTCGGATGATAACAACAGCAGCCAACAAGTGTAAAACATTTTTGATATTTAAAATACAAAATACTTATTAGAGGATAGAGAGACATTTTATAGTTGAAAAATATATACCACATGGTTTGCTCCATTCCTATAGCATGTGTATTATGTCATAATTCATAAATATGGACCCTTCTCTCCATTTTTTATTTCATTACCGTCCAAAAGCCATTCCATGAAAGAAACTGAAGAAAATAATTCTAATACAATCATATAATTAATTAATAGTAGCACTTGTAAATAATTGTTAAAGAAGGCTTTTGTTGCATTTACATTATGTTTCCCTGCTTGTTATAGTTTGTGAGCCATTGTTTGATTGTTTCTTATCTTTTGAGCATGCGATAGCAAACGGTAATAGAGCCTAGAAATATTGATCTATTAGATATTTGGTAACTTGGCACCGTGAGAGCTAGATACGTACGGGGTAATTTTAAGCCGATAGCCTATTGGCAAGAACCAGGGTTTGACGCATGAACATCTAAATGGATGTTATTCGTGAACTTTAATAAATAAAAAACTATGTTTAAATAGGAACGTAACTGTAAACAAGAAGCTTGATTCTATAAATAAAGTTCACGTTCTTGAGGTTGAGGTTGAGGTTTTATAAAAAAAATATAGCTCGATGTTGAGATCTTGCATGGATTGATTGCACGCAACGCAATACTGCTAAACCAACATTAAATTAAACTTTGGCATTTCTAGTAGCTAACCCTTATCTTCCTATCCAAAATGACAACTAGAAAGTGCAGCGTATTACGTATATATATAAACTGTTAAGGGCATCCCTGATCCCTGAGACCCTAACTATAACCGTGACCATATAAAATTACCAGTAATTATAACTTTCGCGACGTGGCATGTTAAGTGGGAAAACTAATTTTTCTTTTGTTGGTTTCCGTCAAAGAATCTTCGTCCAACACTATCGTATATTATATATGGGTTAAGCGATATGCTCGTTTTTTCTTTCTTTTTTGATATGTTCGTATTTTCCAGAAAAAAGAAAGGTTATGTAATTACAAGAAACGTGTATTTCCAGCTCTTGACAGATACATGCATGGCGATGACTTACCAATACACATCTCAATATTCATGTGTTTCTTTGTCTTTTTAAATGTCTTATAATTGTCCTTTTTCTTCTTTCTAGAATACGACGTTGATTTGTATTAAAATTGTTGAATATATAAGTTTCTCGGCTTAATAATAAATACACAGACACTGAAAAGAAAAATACACAACTGAGACACAAAGTTTAAACTAATTTTTCTACTAATGCTCAAAACTGCTCGGTTGATATATGCATGCTTTACAGTTTACTAACTAAAATCACAACTCATATTTTAAAAAAGTATATACGAAAATAGGGAATATCTTCATTTTTTGTCACTATGTAAAATATCTTTTAGAATGTTATAAATTTTTATTTACCTAAAATACATAATATTGAAATTTCCTATAATCTCAGAGTAAACACAATCAAATTGCTAACATGAATCTATAGGAAAATAGCAATAATAGCTAGTCATTCAACTATCGTTGCTTAGTTAGACCAACCATCGTTGGATTTAAATATTCAAAGTACATAGTTTCATGGTCACCCAAAGATAACGTTCCAACAGATTTGGTTATATATATTTTTTTTTTTTGGTAAAATGTTAAAATATTATTACCAATTTTCAATTTTTGACAGACGATACAATAGATGACTAGTAGCGGAAATAAAAACAACAACACAAACAAACTAAAGACAGCAAATAAAGGCTCGGACTGATTAACAACGCAGCACAACCGGTTAAAACAAAGTAATAGCGAGACGAGGTAAGACCTAACAACCCTGAAACTAGATGAGAAGACCGGCCGGTTGCCACGAGCACTGAGAGAAGGGCGCCCTCAAACCCTGAATGCAACAGTTACCTACAGCTTCTAGCCGATAACCCAGAGCGAAGCAGAGCGCAGAATCCAACCACGGACACAGAGCAAGCAAGATAAAAGAGACCACCGGCGGTACGAGGAAAAGCCGAAGACCAACAGTGCCGTCGTTCCGAGGTTTACGCCGGAGATTACCGCCTCCATTGCATTTCTCGGGGACAGAATACACTCATTTAACCACAACCCGAAGAGAATATGGGTCGGTAGACGGACAGCTCCTCCGGAGGCAACTAAACCGAAGCCACGCTCGAGCCCCCGCTGACTTACTATCACACCAGCAAAAACACAGTCGAGCCAGAAGTTGTTGCCAAGCCACGAACACGAACCTGCTGAGATTATTTGAGAAAAGCTAGCAACGGAGAAGGCCACAAACGTCATCACCACTGAGTTCTGAGCGATGAAGAAGCACACGGGAGCTAAACCACGAAGCACACCATGTGAAACCACACACTACGCGACGCCACAGGGAAACCGGACGGACGTCTCCATCCTCGACGAAACCCACGCGCAGCCACCACCTGAGAACACGACGGTGGCTCACAGATTCAGAAGAGAGATCTGGAGTTACCAAGAACCAGTGCCTCAACACCACTCGAGTTTCCAAGTTCCGGCAAACCCTAGACCCCCAACTCCACACGCAGCTGAAGCCACCACCAGGAGCCACCCCGGAGGTAAATCGAGCCAACGAGGAGCTAAACGACACAACACGCGCCACCAACTCGGCGGGACAAGACTGGATCTGGGAAAAAAAATTGGCGAGCTCCGATTCAGACGAGGGAATCACAAAGGTGGAAGAAACCATCCTCTAGAGACTTCCGCCGTTGTTAACCCTAGATCTATGGTCGGAGCGACCAGATCTGAGACACAGTCAAGCACCACCCTCAAAGCCGCAGAACAACGAAGGAGACAGACGAGAGAGAGATAGAGATGGACGTAGACGGGAGAGAGATGGAGGCCGGCCACCGCACGAGGCGGCGGCCGCCGGACTAAGCTGACGGAGAGGAGCTCGGGAGTAGAGAGAAGGTGGAGAGTTTGTTTTGAGAGAGAGAGTGCCCGATATGATTTGGTTATATATTTCTATAAGAGTTCGTTTATTCAACGCATATTTCATTCCGACTAAGAAAATTTACTTAGAAAAAGCGATATTATATCAATTTGAATTTTAAAATTGCTAATCCATATTTTGACGAAAAATTTTCATCGGTCAACTAAAACGTTTTGGATATGATTTTCTTGAATATTTTTCTAAAAAATTGAAAACTTTCCAAAGTTTCAAAAAAAAAAATCTATTCAAGAACAAAATATTTGGTAAATCGGCCAACCTTTGACTAAGAAAATTACAATTACTTCATCATAAATAGAATGACAGAAAATAGTGGTAAGAAAATAGTAAAATATCATATTATTCAGGAACAACATGAACTGACCAATTCAGAGTAAACAATAAATTTTAAAATCAGAGAAAATCTCTACTAATAAAAGGGAGCTTTTGAGGCTCCATAGGGCGTCCACATCAGCGGAAAAAATTTCTCCCGAAAGATGACACGTGGCATAAAATATAGTTTTACATTTTAAAATTAATTATTTTCGAAAATTGTAAAAAATATGTAAACATACAGCATTAAAAATGGAAAACTACATAAAACATATGTAAGATTACTATTTTTCACTCTACTAATAAAATGGAGCTTTTGAGACTCCATAGGGCGTCCACATCAGCGGAAAAAATTTCTCCCGAAAGATGACACGTGGCATAAAATATAGTTTTACATTTTAATATTAATTATTTTCGAAAATTGTAAAAAATATGTAAACATACAGCATTAAAAAATGGAAAACTACATTAAACATATGTAAGATTACTATTTTTCACTTTAAAAAAAAGACGGCTTATCTCCATAATATAACATTACCGTTTTATATATAAAAAAAATTATATATAATTTCGAAAATAATAAATATATGTAAAACATACAACATAAAAATGGAAATACTACATTAAACATAAATATGTTTGACTATTTGTCCAAGTTCTTCTATTAAACATTGCCGTTTTACATTAAAAATAGAAAAATACGTAAAGATTTAAACATCTATCTTAAAATATAAAATATAGACATTAACTAAATATAAAGTATAAAAAAGAGAAATACTCAATATTTAAAAAAATAAATAATAAGTAAATATTATAAATATATAAATATACGAATTATATATACAATAATAAGTAAATCCACAATTTTTTAGAAATGGAAAGAGTATATTAAATATTAAACATCTATCTTAAAATGTAAAATATAGATATTAAGTAAATAGAAAATATAAGAAAAAGAAATACACAACTTAAAAACAATGGAAAAAGTATATTAAGATGTAAACATATATCTTAAAATGTAAACTATAGATATTACGCAAATAGAAAGTATAAGAAAAAGAAATACACAATTTTAAAAAATGGAAAAAGTACATTAGTATTTAAACATCTATCTTAAAATGTAAATCAATCTTAAAATATAAAATTATTAGTAAATAGAAAGTATAAGAAATAAAAATACACAATATAAAGAAAAATAAATAATAAGTAAATATATAATATAATCTCGAAAGATGACACATGACATTAAAATATAGTTTTACATTTTAATACTAGGGATTAATCCGGGCTACGCCCGGGATTTTTATTTTTTTTTCTAATTTAAATTATTAAATTATTTATATTTAGGCTATGATATATATTTATATAAATGTTAAAATGCATGTCATAATTAAAATTTATTTTTAAATTTTAACACGTTAAATTAACATATTTTTTACTATTTAAATATTTTTTTGTAATTTTATTGGCTATCTAGTTATCATATTTACCAAACTATCTTTTGAGTGTTGGAATAAATGTTTTAGAGATTTTATTAAACTGCAGAGTATTTTCGGATCGACCACATGCTCAACATTCGATCGATCCGTAAAAATATGGTCGATCTCCTTGGCCAGGTAAGTACAATTTTAGCAAAAATATATTTTACTTTCAAATATTAAGTATATAACTATTCTTTTTAATATTTTTTTAATTGTATTTTTTGATTAAATTATTGTATTATAATGGTTATGTAAATATTTTTTGTGATGTTTGAATTTGTGTTGTTTGTATACTTAACCTAGATGATATTGATGTTTAACAATTTATTGTTTTCTGGAAATAGAAAATAATGATATATCAAAACGTATCTAATACTTGTAAAATGATAGTATAATGTAAATTACATCCATTATTTGAAAATAACCATTTGTTGTTTTTATTTTTATTTTAAATCAGAAATTATTTTTATTTAAAAACATTATTCATATATAATATAATAGTTTAATTTTGGAAGATTAATCTATATATATATAAATTATGTATATTTTTTAAAAAATAATTTAAGATATTATATATTGAGTATATGAATAAAAGCTGAATTTCTTATCTTGAAAATCAGATATTTATATTTTTGTCTTCATGTTATACTCACCAATCCATCATTGATATTTATAACTTAGTATGTTTTTTAAAAAACTTAGTTTTAAGTAATAACCGAATTTAATAAATTAAATTCATCACCTATAATGTTCTGTAAAATATATTTGAAAACTCTCTAAAATAATATTTTAAGCATAATATTATTATTATTTAATTTAAGTTATTTTAAACATAATATATACTAAACCAACTTAAATTATATTTACAATAGGACCATCCTAAACCGGTTAGTAAACCAAAAACAATACTAAACCAACATGAACCAATACCTGATTCGGCGAGGAAGGAAGTGTTTCGGGATAAACGTTTGAATGGTTATTAACTGAAATGGTTTGATCATAAAAGAGTTAGTATGAATATTAACAATAAAATTATGGATTAGATTAATTTAAATTTGTAAGAATACCTTTGAGTCTATGAAATCAATTCAATTCCCATGAATAAGTTTAGCTTTTGGAAGTTGCGGGTTTCCCAACAATGAATCTACCTAACAAAAAGTTTGTTGTTATAAGAAAATCTCATTCAAGGTCATTAAAGGTTTCTGGGATGGCAAGAGTTGATGGTGAAACCATTTTTTTGCTCGAGTGCTTTGAAATTTTTCTTAATAGTGTGAGATTGATGTGGATGGAATAATGAGTTTTATAGGGACTTTCTTGATGTAAAACTATACATTTTTTTTTGGTTTAATGTGGTAATTCCATTTTTATATAATTTACTACCATTTTAAGATAGAAGTACATTTTAAGATATATGCTTAAATCTTAATGTACTTTTTCCATTTTTAAAAATGTTTATTTCCATTTCTTATATTTTTATTTACGTAATATCTATATTTTATATTTTAAAATAGATATTTAAATATTAATGTACTTTTTCCATTTTTTAAATTGTGTATTTACTTATATTATATATTTTACATTTTAAGATAGATGTTTAATGCTTGATGAACTTTTTCCATTTTTAAAAAAATTGTGTATTTACTTATTATTACATATATAATTTATATATTATATATTTACATTATTTACTTATTATTTATTTTCCTGTATATGTATTTCCATTTCTTGTACTTTTCATTTACTTAATATCTCTAATTTACATTTTAAGATAGATGTTTAAATCTTAATGTACGTTTTCCATTTTTTTTAAATTGTATATTTCCATTTGTTATACTTTTTATTTACGTAATATCTATATTTTAAATTTTAATATATATTTTTAAATCTTAATGTAATTTCCCATTTTTTAAATTTGGTATTTACTTATATTATATATTTACTTATTATTTATTTTTCTTTATATTGTGTATTTCTATTTCTTATACTTTCTATTTGCTAATAATTTTATATTTTAAGATTGATTTACATTTTAAGATAGATGTTTAAATACTAATGTACTTTTTCCATTTTTTTAAATTGTGTATTTCCTTTTCTTATACTTTCTATTTACTTAATATCTATATTTTACATTTTAAGATAGATGTTTAATATTTAATGTACTCTTTCCATTTTTTAAAAATTGTGCATTTACTTATTATTGTATATATAATTCGTATATTTATATATTTATAATATTTACTTATTATTTATTTTTCTATATATTGAGTATTTCTCTTTCTTATACTTTATATTTAGTTAATTTATATATTTTATATTTTAAGATAGATGTTTAAATCTTTACGTATTTTTCCATTTTTAATGTAAAACGGCAATGTTTAATAGAAGAACTTGGACAAATAGTTAAATAGTTATATTTATGTTTTTTTTCTTTTTTTTATAAAATGGTAATGTTACATTATGAAGATAACCCGTTTTTTTAGTGAACAATGGTAATCTTACATATGTTTAATGTAGTTTTTCCATTTTTTTATGTTGTATGTTTACATTTATTGTTATTTTTAAATATAAAATGGTAATTTTACATATGTTTAATGTAGTTTTTCCATTTTTTTATGTTGTATGTTTAGATATTATTTTCTTAAAATAAAAATGTAAAATGGTAATCTTACATATGTTTAATGTAGTATTTCCATTTTTATGTTGTATGTTTTACATATATTTATTATTTTCGAAATTATATATAATGTTTTTTGTTTTTTTTATAAAACGGTAATGTTACATTATGGAGATAAACCGTCTTTTTTTTTAAGTGAAAAATAGTAATCTTACATATGTTTAATGTAGTTTTTCTATTTTTTATGCTGTATGTTTACATATTTTTTACAATTTTCGAAAATAAGTAATATTAAAATGTAAAATTATATTTTATGCCACGTGTCATCTTTCGGGATAATTTTTTTCCGCTGATGTGGACGTCCTATGTACGTAATATCTATATTTTAAATTTTAATATATATTTTTAAATCTTAATGTAATTTCCCATTTTTTAAATTTGGTATTTACTTATATTATATATTTACTTATTATTTATTTTTCTTTATATTGTGTATTTCTATTTCTTATACTTTCTATTTGCTAATAATTTTATATTTTAAGATTGATTTACATTTTAAGATAGATGTTTAAATACTAATGTACTTTTTCCATTTTTTTAAATTGTGTATTTCCTTTTCTTATACTTTCTATTTACTTAATATCTATATTTTACATTTTAAGATAGATGTTTAATATTTAATGTACTCTTTCCATTTTTTAAAAATTGTGCATTTACTTATTATTGTATATATAATTCGTATATTTATATATTTATAATATTTACTTATTATTTATTTTTCTATATATTGAGTATTTCTCTTTCTTATACTTTATATTTAGTTAATTTATATATTTTATATTTTAAGATAGATGTTTAAATCTTTACGTATTTTTCCATTTTTAATGTAAAACGGCAATGTTTAATAGAAGAACTTGGACAAATAGTTAAATAGTTATATTTATGTTTTTTTTCTTTTTTTTATAAAATGGTAATGTTACATTATGAAGATAACCCGTTTTTTTAGTGAACAATGGTAATCTTACATATGTTTAATGTAGTTTTTCCATTTTTTTATGTTGTATGTTTACATTTATTGTTATTTTTAAATATAAAATGGTAATTTTACATATGTTTAATGTAGTTTTTCCATTTTTTTATGTTGTATGTTTAGATATTATTTTCTTAAAATAAAAATGTAAAATGGTAATCTTACATATGTTTAATGTAGTATTTCCATTTTTATGTTGTATGTTTTACATATATTTATTATTTTCGAAATTATATATAATGTTTTTTGTTTTTTTTATAAAACGGTAATGTTACATTATGGAGATAAACCGTCTTTTTTTTTAAGTGAAAAATAGTAATCTTACATATGTTTAATGTAGTTTTTCTATTTTTTATGCTGTATGTTTACATATTTTTTACAATTTTCGAAAATAAGTAATATTAAAATGTAAAATTATATTTTATGCCACGTGTCATCTTTCGGGATAATTTTTTTCCGCTGATGTGGACGTCCTATGGAGCCTCCAAAGCTCCCTTTTATTAGTAGAGATTACTTATTTTCGAAAATTATAAAAAATATGTAAACATACAGCATTAAAAAAATGTAAAAACTACATTAAACATATGTAAGATTACTATTTTTCACTTAAAAAAAAAGACGGCTTATCTCCATAATGTAACATTACCGTTTTATAAAAAAAACAAAAAACATTATATATAATTTTGAAAATAATAAATATATGTAAAACTTACAACATAAAAATGGAAATACTACATTAAACATATGTAAGATTACCATTTTACATTTTTATTTTAAGAAAATAATATATAAACATACAATATAAAAAATGAAAAAACTACATTAAACATATGTAAGATTACCATTTTCATTTAAAAAAAAGACGGCTTATCTCCATAATGTAACATTACTATTTTGTAAAAAAAAAATTATATATAATTTCGAAAATAATAAATAATATGTAAACATACAACATAAAAAATGGAAATACTACATTAAACATATGTAAAATTACCATTTTACATTTAAAAATAACAATAATATGTAAACATACAACATAAAAAAATGGAAAAACTACATTAAACATATGTAAGATTACCATTGTTCACTAAAAAAAAAGGGTTATCTTCATAATGTAACATTACCATTTTATTAAAAAAAGAAAAAAAAAACATAAATATAACTATTTGACTATTTGTCCAAGTTCTTCTATTAAACATTGCCGTTTTACATTAAAAATGGAAAAATACGTAAAGATTTAAACATCTATCTTAAAATATAAAATATAGACATTAACTAAATATAAAGTATAAGAAAGAGAAATACTCAATATATAGAAAAATAAATAATAAGTAAATATTATAAATATATAAATATACGAATTATATATACAATAATAAGTAAATGCACAATTTTTAAAAAATGGAAAGAGTACATTAAATATTAAACATCTATCTTAAAATGTAAAATATAGATATTAAGAAAATAGAAAGTATAAGAAAAGGAAATACACAATTTAAAAAAATGAAAAAAATACATTAGTATTTAAACATCTATCTTAAAATGTAAATCAATCTTAAAATATAAAATTATTAGTAAATAGAAAGTATAAGAAATAGAAATACACAATATAAAGAAAAATAAATAATAAGTAAATATATAATATAAGTGAATACCAAATTTAAAAAATGGAAAATTACATTAAGATTTAAAAATATATATTAAAATTTAAAATATAGATATTACGTAAATAGAAAGTAAAACAAATGGAAATATACAATTTAAAAAAATGGAAAACATACATTAAGATTTAAACATCTATCTTAAAATGTAAAATAGAGATACTAAGTAAATTAAAAGTACAAGAAATGGAAATACATATACATGAAAATAAATAATAATTAAATAATGTAAATATATAATATATGAATTATATATGTAATAATAAGTAAATACACAATTTTTTAAAAATGGAAAAAGTTAATCAAGCATTAAACATCTATCTTAAAATGTAAAATATATAATATAAGTAAATACACAATTTAAAAAATGGAAAAAGTACATTAAGATTTAAGCATCTATCTTTAAATGTACTTCTATCTTAAAATGGTAGTAAAATATATAAAAATGGAAATACCACATTAAACAAAAAAAAAATGTATAGTTTTACATCAAGAAAGTCTCTATAAAACTCATTATTCCATCCACATCAACCTCACACTATTAAGGAAAATTTCAAAGCACTCGAGCAAAAAAATGGTTTCACTATCAACTCTTGCCGTCTCAGAAACCTTTAATGACCTTGAATGAGATTTTTTTATAACAGCAAACTTTTTGTTAGGTGGATTCATTGTTGGGAAACCCGCAACTTCCAAAAGTCAAACTTATTCATGGGAATTGAATTGCTTTTCATAGACTCAAAGGTATTCTTACAAATTTAAATTAATCTAATCTATAATTTTATTGTTAATATTCATACTAACTCTTTCATGATCAAACCATTTCAGTTAATAACCATTCAAGCGTTTATCCCGAAACACTTCCTTCCTCGCCGAATCAGGTATTGGTTCATGTTGGTTTAGTATTGTTTTTGGTTTACTAACCGGTTTAGGATGGTCCTATTGTAAATATAATTTAAGTTGGTTTAGCATATATTATGTTTAAAATAACTTAAATTAAATAATAATAATATTATGCTTAAAATATAATTTTAGAGAGTTTTCAAATATAGTTTACAGAACATTATAGGTGATGAATTTAATTTATTAAATTCGTTTATTACTTAAAACTAAGTTTTTTAAAAAAACATACTGAGTTATACATATCAATGATGGATTGGTGAGTATAACATGAAGACAAAAATATAAATATCTGATTTTCAAGATAAGAAATTCAGCTTTTATTCAGATACTCAATATATAATATCTTAAATTATGTTTTAAAAAATATACATAATTTATATATATAGATTTATCTTCAAAACTTAAACTATTATATTATATATGAATAATGTTTTTAAATAAAAATAATTTCTGATTTAAAATAAAAATAAAAACAACAAATGTTTATTTTCAAATAATGGATGTAAATTACATTATACTATCATTTAACAAGTTTTAGATACGTTTTGATATATCATTATTTTTTATTTCCAGAAAACAATAAATTGTTAAACATCAATATCATCTAGGTTAAGTATACGAACAACAAAAATTCAAACATCACAAAAAATATTTACATAACCATTATAATACAATAATTTAATCAAAAATACAATTAAAAAAATATTAAAAAGAATAGTTATATACTTAATATTTGAAAATAAAAGATATTTTTGCTAAAATTATACTTACCTGGCCAAGGAGATCGACCATCTTTTTACGGATCATTCGAATGTTGAGCATGTGGTCGATCCAAAAATACTCTGCAGTTTAATAAAATCTCTAAAACATTTATTCCAACACTCAAAAGATAGTTTTGCTAAATATGATAACTAGATAGCCAATAAAATTACAAAAAAATATTTAAATAGTAAAAAATATGTTAATTTAACGTGTTAAAATTTAAAAATAAATTTTAATTATGACATGCATTTTAACATTTATATAAATATAAATCATAGCCTTAATATAAATAATTTAACAACTTAAATTAGAAAAAAATAAAAAAACCCGGGCGTAGCCCGGGTTAATCCCTAGTTAAATAAAAAGAGAGAAAACAGTGCCCTGCCATAATTCCACTTGGACTCGTATCCTTTTCACATAAACCGAAAAAGCCAAGAAATAAGCAATTAAGAAAAAATAAACTAAACAAAAGACAAAACGGCTCTGGCAAAATCTCTGACCTTGGAAGATAAAAGATACTAGTTCAGTCACATAATCAGCATGTGTACGTCGTTTCTTTAGCGCTAATATTAAACATAAACCAAAAAGTTATTACCTATATATAAAATAATAGTCTCAGATAAATATTATCCCAACAAAGTCTCCCTCTCTCTCTCATTTTCAAGTTTGTCAGTTACTTTACTCCGTTCATCTTTTCTTCGATTCTCATCAATACATATTTATAAGGTGGCCTTTACATGCATCGTTGTATTGAAAAACCAAAGTTTACTTCCCGAGAAAGTCTTTAATAATAATCAAGAAAGATCGTTTCTACTTCTCTCTCTTTTTTCTTTCCTCTGAAACGAGATGGCGATACAAGCGCAGTTGAATTACAACGCTTCGAACGTTATTAACCAAATCGGGATGGACGAGTTGTACATGAACAACAACAATCTCCAGACGCAGAAAGACTTCAACCAACAAAATGCTCTGTTTCATCAACAGAGCTTTTTAGACGCTCTTATGGAGAAACAGAGGCAAGAGATCGACCAGTTCATCAGAACACAGGTTCGTAACATCAAAATCATTATTTGATGTTTTGAAAACATGGGCACTGATAAAGTTTTAATCTTTTTGGGGCAGAGCGAGAGGTTGAGATACGCGTTGCGAGAACAGAGGAGGCAAGAGACGGAGACGCTGCTGAGGCAAATGGAGGCGAAAGCTTTGGTTTTGATGACGCGGAAGGAAGAAGAGATGTCGAGAGCGCTGAGCAAGAACATGGAGCTCGAGGATCTGCTGAGGAGAATGGAAGCTGAGAACCAAACGTGGCAGAGGATGGCTCGCGAGAACGAAGCAACGGTCGCTACGCTTAGCTCGACGCTTGAACAGGTGAAAGAGAGAGCTGTGACGTGGCACAACGACGAAGGGTCGTGCTGCGGAGGAGGAGATGATAGTGTTCCGGGGAAGAGGATGAGTGGTTCTTGTTTGAATTGTGGGTCTAATGGAGAGACGAGAGTGCTGTTTCTGCCGTGTAGGCATCTCTGCTGCTGCACGGAGTGCGAGGCTGGGCTTATTGTTTGTCCGATCTGTAGCAGTCCCAAGAAGAATAGAATCGAGGCCATTACTTTCTAGGGGAGAACTGTTTCCCGGTGAACGGAGAGGTTTTTACACCGGGGAGGTGACGTGGCAGGGAAGTAATGGTGGTCTTCGAGAAGTTTAGGGGTAAAAAGGGAAAGTTAGACTAGGAGGAAACTAAGAATAGGAAAAGGTTTATCAAGAAGTAAATTTCTGGTTAGGGGTTCTTTTGTTTGTTTATTTGTTTCTTTTGCATCCAATGGAGATGTGAAATCCAGCTGGATTTTGATGAACATAATCCATATATTTTCCTTCTATATAATGACCCTTTGAATCCAACTCTTATGTGATTCATTTCCTTTCATAAATTTTTTTAAAAAGTTTTTTTCTAACATAATCCATATATTTTCCTTCTTTATAATGAATTTTTGAATTCAATTATTTTGTGATTCATTTTCTTTCATCAAATCTTTTTAAAGATTTTTTTCTGGATTTTGATGAACATAATACCTATATTTTTCCTTCTATATAATGAATTTTTGACAAAAAATAATAATGAATTTTTGAATCCAACTCTTATGTGATTCATTTCCTTTCATAATATTTTTTTTAAAAGTTTTTTTTCTAACATACTCCATATATTTTTCTTCTTTATAATGAATTTTTTGAATTCAATTCTTATGTGATTCATTTTCTTTCATCAAATCTTTTTAAAGATTTTTATTCTGGATTTTGACGAATATAATCCATATACTTTTCTTTCTATATAATGAATTTATAATGTGATTCATTTTGTTTCATCAAAAACTTATTTTGAGCGCACCTTGTGGTCCAATAGTAGTGGACGGACTTTGGATGCAAACATATTTCAAATTTGATACTTTTGCTGCATAAACTAAGTCAGATTTTTTAATAGATCCGGATTTAACATTTTTCTTTTTCAAAAAAAAAATTATTTTACTGAATTTTTTCACATATACTAGTATTTGCATATTTTCGATGTTTATTTTCATAATTTTTTCTTCTAAATAAAATGGTTCCGCATAATTATCAGTAGTTACCTATTCAATTTATTAAAATATTTCTAATCAATATTTTAAAAGAGATTGTACTGTTTGTGTGAAACCAACAAAAGAACTAGAACAAATGAATTTGTCAATTTGAGTGAAATAGAGAAGCAGAGAGGTGGGAGTAGAGTCCGTAGACACGCGTATATTGGAAGAAGCTGGATGTATTATTGGGTTGCTCAATAATCAATACACTAGTACATTGACAAGAGAGCACAAAGTTGAAAAGTAGGGGAGAATCACAATTTGGCCTGCCATAGGACTGACTTCTCGCGCTTTCCTAAACAGAGACACTTGAGCCTTCTTCCATTATGGTGTTCTAGATCTTTGTTTGGACAGATCTGTGCTACCTATGTTTTCTAGATAACGTAATCTAGTTTAATGTATAGGTTGTACTATTATACGTACCATACTACCATTCACAATCTGTCGATAAATAACGGAGTAAGATTATTATCAATCTACACAAAAGTTTTTCAATAGACACCCAATTTGGAGATCTTGTGCATCACTACTTGATTAACTTATAATGGAATAACTTGCAACCTCTGTGATGTATAGTTACGAATATCAACTGTGGTAGATTTTTTCCTAGCAGTGATAGATTTTTGTTCATGTGTTCGACACTATTATCCATGGATTTTGGTTACTGAGTGTTTCAAATGGTAATTTGAGAGATTATTGCATTAAAAAGATTCTCTAGTCTGTGTATACAGAGTCGTGTATATATTTCTAGCTTATCACTTTTTAGTTTGAAAACAATATAGAATTTAACATAAAACAACTAACTATAGAGAGCTCAGCGGCCTTGATCTAGGGTTGCAGCAACATATACTTTTGTAGCCTTGTAGTTTGTAATGTGTTTCGTGCCATTAGCTTTGCTAATAAAATAGAATAGAATAGACTCATCTATGTGTACGGCCCAAATTAGCCGCCTACCTTTCGACTATTTGTTGAAAACTGAAAAGCTATAAACCTAATCAAGATCTATAATCCCGATTCTTCTAGTTTTGGTGCCAGTCTTACCTTCCTCAAATCTCACAGAGACAAGAGTGTGTAATTACAAATTAACCATGGCCCGGCCCATTGGTTTCCATAATTGTTGTTGGACCAGCTCAACCCCACTCATGCACTCGTTGATGTTTCCATAATGTTCTTTCTGCTATAACCTCTTCTTGACAACATGGAAGCACAACATTTTCATATTTATCTTGTCAGTAGACAATTGGAAATAGTAAATTACAAAGAACAACTAATTAAGTCTTTCAACTATATAGTTATACTTATAAACTAACCATGACAATCATTTAATTAATTAGCTTGATTCAAGTACTCGTATCCGCGCACACAGTCAAATTACATCCCTCCACTACTCTATCAAACCTATAAGATTCAAGATCTAATTTTTCGGTCGTTTCAAATTAACTAAGCTATTTTAATAAAAAAAAGATGTGCGTGTTGCCTTTGTCCAGCCTACTTTTTTTTTTCTCTATAAAATAGATGTATTCTAGCTGCTGAACTCTTCGTAATTGTAACATACGTGTTGTTTGTTATCGTCGTAGAAATATAATTCTTAAAACCCATGACATGTGCGGCCGATGTGCGACCACACTCGTATAGTTGCAAATAAATAAGTATCGGAAAATACAAATAGTTGAGGTATTTATTTGCAATTATCCAAAACGTTAATGTTATAGATAGTTATTATGCTCACGTATTTCATATTTGGCCACGTAGAAGCCTTCGTAAGCTCATAAAACATTTTGGTTATTGACTTACGAGTTACGACTACACCACTAATTTATACGCAACGCATGTACATATATATACCAAACTGGATATAATAATTTGGAAATGGATATAATATAAGAAACGAACTAGATATTGATTTTTTTACTTCTGTTTATAGGATATGTAGGTAGGTAAAATCATATAAGGAGACGAGACGAGTGAAGGCAGAAAAAGAAAGAAAGAAAAAGCCTGCAACGTGGATTCCATATCTCGTTGCTTTACTTTTCCTTTGTTAGGCGAAGTATTTGACATTTCAATACCATTATCATTTATTGGTCACCAAGTAAATTCCATGTGATGAAATGAGCTAGACCATGGGTTTTATAGTATAGTTTGCTTTTTGCATTATCGTGCATTGGCCTGAAACTAAATAACATATTTGTTTTATTATAACCTATGATCTATGATCGAATGGGCAATAGACCATGGAGTAGTAAAGTTAGATCTAACTTTGGTATGTTAAAAAATTAAATAATGTAAGCATATATGTTAGGTAAGTCAGCTTTTTACATAAGAATTGTCGACTAGATTTACTTCCTAAACTATCGAATATTCGAAATTAAATATGTCTACTAAGTTATATGATTCCGTGATTTATTTCCCCCAAAATCGGATTTATTTTTTAATGAAATAAAGAAATAATTACTCCTTTTTTTTTGAAAAATCGTATATCCATTTAACAGAAGCGCACGTACTCCCTCGATTTTGAGCGGAAAGTATTCTAATACACCCTAGTTGGAAAAAATCTATTCTAACTACCCCACTCTTTTTCTCACTACCCTACATTTTTTCCCTTTCCCTTCCTACCCTTTCTTTCCTCATAATATATATTGTTTTCTTTTTCTTTTTGTTTTCAAATACAGTGGGACCCGCCGAGATCTTTTCTTTTCCTTTTCTTTTATATTATTTTTGTTTACGTGGTCCCATTTTATTTTTTTGTACTAACCAGATTTTTTTTCCAATTTTTTTAGCAAATTTCCTTATTTAAGAATATTAATGATCAATATAGCTAAAAATATAGGAATTTTTTTTTTTCAATTCAGTTTTCTGTTTACCTAAAAAATATATTTTTATAAATAATAAAATAAGAAAAATATTATTTTTAATAATATATTTTAATCAACAATTTCAAAAATAAACTTAATAAAATATTTCTGTAAAATATTTTTCTAAACTAAAATTTTTAATATATTTTGTATAAACCTTTTCAAATTTAAAATAAGATAGTTCATATTTCAATAAACAATTAATTGCAAAAATATTTATCAAAGTTATTTCAGTAATATTAAAAAATAAAAAAAACAATAAAATGTGTATTTCAATAATATTTTAATAAAAAATTAATATTAAAAATATATAATAAAATATTTACATAATTTTGGATATATAAAAATATTTCAAAAATACAAATTTAATATACCATGCATTTCAATAATGTTTTAATCAACAGTTAATTTTAAAAATAAATTTAATAAAATATTTATATAAATTATTTTCCTTAATTAATCAATATGCTTTGATTCTATAAATAAATTTATTTGTCTTAAAAGCTTTTGCTTAAATAGATGTAGTTGTTAAAAACATGAATGCATTTAAATTATTTTTAATCTACATTTTTCATTAAACAGAAGGATATATAAAATTGAAGACTTAATATTATATTTATGGGTTATTAGTAATTTAAACCTCCAACTATTTTGAAATCGAATGAAAAACCTCCAACTAAAATTTTATGTATTGTGGACTACTAGTAGTACTCAGACTACCTTGAATTACCTTGGATTACCTTGTACTACTATGTTTATGCATATTTCTAAGAACTTTATATTTTTGGCTTATTATATATTTTTGGCAGATATAACTTATATATTTTGAAGTTATATGTCCATATATCTGTTTAAATCAAATTAGTCGTGAAATCTTTAAAATTTCTTAAGTTGTTAGAAAACTTATCATTTCCACAAAAAACCTTCCTTATCTTCCTTACTTAGTGTCTAGATGGTGATGCCATAATAAGGTGAATTATACAAATTGCATATTTTCTGATTTTTTTTTCTATGCAAGTGTTATATATGATCTAAAACTGTCTAAATGCATTGGTTTTACTAAAATTTCTTTATTTTTTACGTAGTATTACTAATAAATGTTGAAATTTGCAAAAGTATTACTATGAATAAGATAGTATTACTACTACCTTGGGTACTACTAAGTGTAAATATAATAATAGTGTTTTTAAAATATTTGGCATGCACACATTTAAAATGAGTGAAATTTTAATTATATATTAATAACATGGGTTAAATATGTTATAGACGATCTAAATATGTATGAAGCTTTTTTTATTTATCTTAGTAATACCTAGTAAAACTAGTAGTTCAAAGTTTTTCTTGCAGTCAGTATTTTATTTTTAATTTTACTTTATTTAGTTGTACATATAATACCAGTGTATGATATATATATATATATATGTTTTAAATGTATAATTTAATATTAAAAAAATTCTAAGCAGATGTTAAATACAAATTCTTGAAAAAGAGATTTGTATATGATCTATACGACCAACAAAAGAAATTTTTATTGCTAGTATTTCATTCGAATCCTAGCAAATGATAAAAATCGATTAGCTTTTGATTTGTTTGAAAATTTGCTAGGAGTTATACGCATATTCGGGTGGGTCTAAAGCTTAGTGAAAAACTGAATTTTTGGGGATTAATCGAAGATCAATTTTGGGGTTTTATTTTACTTTCAAAATAAATGTATATATTTGCAAAAAATAAATAAATGTATATCTACTGTAGTTATGTAAATTAAAGCTGGATATCACGTGGTCTGGTGGTAGTGTTCTTTGATTGTTTGTTTTGCGTATTTTATTTTAAACAGAATACATACAAAATCTAGTGTATGGAAATATACAATGGAGTGACATGTGGTCTGGTGGTGCCGTGCTTGTTTCTTAACCAGCCAACCCCGTGTTCGACCACGGGTTTCTTTTTTTTTTTTTTCTTTTTAATGAGTGGCAGTTTAGTAATTATCTCTTCGTTTTCCTATTAGGGCTTTGGCGATTTTGCAAATTTCTTCTGCGGCCGCCATGGATTTTCTTCAAAGAATCTTAAGTTTTTATGGGTTTTACTTGTTGTTTGTACATCAAAACTATAGATTAATCGATACTCATTGATTTGGAATTTCAAAATCGCGAAAAACAAAACATTTTTTGTTTTAATACACCTAAATATCAGATGGACAGAAATTGCCATGGACATGAGCTGAACTCGCCGGAAAGTTGGGCATCTTCCCCGCGTTTTAGAGAGAGAGAGAGAGAGAGAGAGAGAGAGAGGTCTTTGTCGACAGAGTAAGGGGGGAAAGGAAAACCTTCGGGATAGGTAAGAGGGTTAGCTTAGGTTGGATTGTAATTTACATAATTCATTAAGGCTATTATAGTATTTAGCCATGTTTCTGTAATTAAAAGAAAATAAAAATAAATAATTTATTAAGATGGGACAAAATAGAAGAAAGCTTGTAGTAACTAGGGCAAATTAGAATAAAGTCCATTTTGAGCCTCGGAGCTTTGTCGCCGAGAGAGAAAAGGAGACGCCATGGAGAGGCTTCTGCAACCACCGTCTTCCTCCACGATTTCATCTCCCAAATTCCACTCGAGGGCTTCTCCTTTCCTCCCCCGTCTCCGCTCGTCGAGCCTCGGCTTCGTCTCCTCGCGCCGAGTCAGCTCAGTTTCGTGCAGCAGCAGCTTCTGGAACCAATCGGCTTGTACGCCTAAGAGATGTAATCTAGCTACCAATTCCGTGAATGGAGAATCGAAACCTAATCCTGGATCTCTCCAAAGGATCGTGGGGGCAGTTTCTGAGAAACGAAAGGTAATGACTTTCTAACGTTTGATTGTGATTTGGGGGTTTAGGGTTTTGATCTGATTCGTTGTGAGATAAAGGATTGGAATCGAAATTGGGATATAGTTAGAAGATTCCAAGAATATTTGAAAAAGCTCCAGTCTTTGTAGGGTTGGGATAATCCAAGAATCATGGAATCAGGTTCTCTGTTAGTTTTTAGGATTCTTTAACTCCAAAGGTTGAGACTTTATAATTCATTTCATTTATATAACTCAAAGGTGGAGACTTTGCAATTCATTTCATTTATATTAACTCCAAAGGTGGAGACTTTGCAATTCATTTCATTTATATTAACTTCAAAGGCTAAGACTTTGTTATTCATTTCATTTGTATAACTCCAAAGGTTGAGACTTTGTTATTCATTTCATTTGTATAACTCCAAAGGTTGAGACTTTATAACTATTTGATAAGGGCAGTGTGTTGTCTACTTGTCCTACATTGAGATCTGTGTATGTGTGTGTTACATTGTGCTTTTTTGATGTCCTCTTCATGTGTGTTTAGTTTACCAGATCATTACAAGTCTGTGTTTCTTTCTTTGCAGGCATTATCTACTGGAACGGTGATACTAATCTCTGCAGTAGCTGCGCTTCTGCTCAACCCTCTTCTTGCACCACCTGCTTTCGCCAGCTTTCAGACTGCAGCCAAAACCGGATGGCTAGCAAGCGCCTGGACTGGCTTCCTCGCCGGTTGCTTACACACTCTCTCAGGACCAGACCACCTCGCCGCTCTAGCTCCTCTCTCAATCGGACGCACTAAAATGGAGAGTGCTGCAGTTGGAGCTCTCTGGGGATGCGGGCACGACGCTGGCCAAGTCATCTTCGGCTTACTCTTTCTCCTACTCAAAGACCGTCTCCACATCGAGGTGCTGCAGACTTGGGGGACAAGAATCGTGGGGCTGACGCTTGTCATCATCGGTGCTATGGGGATCAAAGAAGCTTCGGAGGCTCCAGAGCCTTGCGTGGCGTTGGAAACCGACATGAGCGGGATGGTGCCCGCAGAGAAAGAAGCTTTATCCCCGCCTAAAAAGAAGAAGATAGGGTTTGCTACGTTTGCGACCGGAGTGGTTCACGGGCTGCAGCCTGATGCGTTGATGATTGTGTTGCCTGCGTTAGCTCTGCCGTCTCGGTTAGCAGGGTCTGCGTTTCTGATAATGTTTCTGGTGGGAACGGTTGTGGCGATGGGGAGCTACACGGCGTTTATAGGGTCTTGTAGTGAGGCGTTGAAAGAGAAGGTGCCGAGGATCACAGAGAAGCTGACTTGGGTTTCGTCTCTGGTTGCTATTGGTCTTGGATTGGGGATTGTCATCAGCCCTTTCTTTGGTTTTAGCCTCTACTGAGAAAGTTTTTTTTTTGGTTTATTCATTTTAGTAGTTGCTTGTATGAACACAATCTCATAATCTTTGCTTTTGAACTCTGCTCGGAGAAAACTATTTCGTGATTTTTTTTTTTCTTTTAAGACAAGTTTGGTTTTTTGGTTTGAATTATCAAACAAGTGGATTTAAGTGTAACTCTTTTTTTCTTAGTATCATGTGTTACAGTTAACAACTCTTGACTTTGATACAACGTTTATTAGATGTGGCCAATTAAACAACACATATTGACAAAAACTCTAAAGTCTCTGTACCCACACAAATGACGTAAAGATTCTGTGAACTTTGTTGTCTTTATCGTTTCATACTTGCTCTACCCTTTTCTCCAGAACATGTGTTAATAGGACTCTTGTTGGCAGTTCTTTGACCATGTGGTTTTTACGTTTTAGTGTAATAAACTTGAGTTCGTTAAAAATTTAAATTGTAGACGTTTGTCAAGCTCTTTTCAAATAACACCGATTATTATAGATCTTTGATGTATTATTCTGATAAACATGAGACCTGTCTAAAGTCACAAAAGACAACACAGAAGGTTTAATATTACAACATAGCACATAAGATCCACATGATGAAATTTATATTACGGTATATCTGATCTCTTCCCCTCTTCTTTTCCATCTTTTTTTTTCTCTGCCTATTAGAAACACACAAGGACCAATCAAGAATCCTTTTCACTCATCTTAGATGTTTGGTCTCACGTTCAGACGGCTCGCCAGCTTCTGCCCCAGCGACTTGTCAGCCTGTTTTCACAAATAGTTTAACCATTGAGTATCAAAATGTTACAAACTTTCACAACTTTAACTGTTTAAGCTTTAGAGGATCAGTGATACTAAGATAGATCTACAGATTATATATACCTGAGACCAGTAAGAGATCCAGATGCTGCGGATTTCATGTGTGATGCGAGGGTCAGACAGAGCTTCAATCCATCTACGGATGAATCGTTCTTGCCTGTAGTCCAAATCAAACCATAAAACATTAAGAACATGTATTATGCATTGTATATCAGAAAAAAACAAACAATGGATACCTCTCAGGTGTGAAGGAACGGTATCTCTCTCCAGGCTCCTTAAAGTTGTTCTCCTTCTCAATAACACACTGCAAAAACGACATTGAACTTTCAGATCATATGTTCTTTTGGGTGAATAAGTCTTCAAAGGTTTGAGTTGATTACTGACCCTCTCACGTTTTCCAGCGCAGACTGCAGGTGGAGTTGGATACTTCTCAGCGTGACGAACCGGGTCATACCTCGATGGGAAGTAGTTAACCTGTACCAAACAACACTTCCTAAGATAATGTTCAAATATAAAGATAACGATTACTATCATATTGCATATACCTCCTCGTCCCTGTGCATGAAGTTCATGAACCCCTCATGATGGTTGTTATGGTGGGAACATTTGGGCGCATTAACCGGCAGCTGAAGGTAGTTCGGTCCAAGGCGGTGTCTCTGAGTATCGGCATAAGAGAAGACACGCGTCTGAAGCAGCTTATCATCAGAGTAGTATATCCCCGGAACAATGATAGCAGGACAGAAGGCAAGCTGCTCATTCTCAGCAAAGAAGTTATCAATGTTCTTGTTCAACACCATACGCCCAACGGGCTGAAGAGGCAAAAGTTCCTCAGGCCAGGTCTTGGTGACATCGAGAGGATCAAAGTCGAACTTGTCCTCATCAGCAGGGTCAATGATCTGGATAAGGAGCTTCCACTCAGGGTAGTTCCCAGCGGCAATGGAGTCGTAAAGGTCCTGAGTGGCGTGGCTGTGGTTGGTTCCTCCTACACGGACTGCATCTTCTTCTAGTAGAGACTTGACTCCGCAAGTTGGTTTCCAGTGAAACTTGACGTAGTGAGCTTTGCCGGATTTGTTGATGAGCATGTATGTGTTGACGCCTGAGCCTTCCATGTGTCTGTAGTCCTGTGGGATGCCGATGTCGTCGAAGAGGAAAGTGAACATGTTGAGGCTTTCAGGGTGGTGTGAGAAGAAGTCCATGACTCTCCAGTTCTCTTGGATGTGAGATTTTGGGTTTGGTTTGAGGGCGTGGACCATGTCAGGGAACTTCATCCCGTCTCGGATGAAGAAGACAGGGATGTTGTTTCCGACAAGATCAAAGTTTCCCTGCCAGCAAAGAATCATTTGTGCTTTAGTAATAATGTAGGAACTAAGAACCCATGTTCAAAAATCTACTATTTGCGCTAATATTATTGCTTAATTTAACATATTTAGACCTGGTTTTTAGAATGGTATAAACCGACTTGAATAGTAAATATTTTTAAAAACATTGTTTCTGTCCGTCGGCCCCTAAACCGATTTTTAGGACATTGATAACAACACAAATACAAGTTTGTTGGAAAAAAAATTACCTCTCTGGTGTAGAACTTGACTGCGAAACCACGAGGATCTCTCAATGTCTCGGGGCTTCCACGCTCGTGGATAACGGTAGAGAAACGGACAATGAGTGGAGTTTGAACGCCTGGAGCTCTGAGGAAGTCGGCACATGTGAGGTTGGAGATGTCATGAGTGACCTCGAAGAAACCTTTAGCACTGGCTCCTCTAGCGTGAACCACACGCTCGGGTATACGCTCCCTGTCGAAGTTGGCTAGCTTCTCGACCAGATGGTAATCCTCAAGAAGGATGGGACCTGACACAACAACACAATTAGAAGTGTAACTTAAACATTTATAGATTAAATTTTATTTAATTATTACATTTGATGAAACAGCCATAGTAAGATATATATATATATATATATATACCTCTAGGTCCAACGGTCATGGAGGAGTTGTTGTTCCATACAGGAGCACCAGAGTTGGTGGTGAAGAATGGAGAGTTGTAAGAACTCGCCGGCCGGTACTGCAATAATAAATCATCATTCATCAAAATCAACCAATGATTTGAAATAATCAACTCAACAAGAATCACAAGTCAAACCGTGATGACATAAATGAATCTCTATAAAACTTCAAGAAACCAACAAAGGGAAATGGAAGAGACAGAATCATTTGCATTAATCGGATTAGATTGACTAGAAGAAAGTCAAACATCCTCATCGACACCAATCGAGTACAGTTCTAGAGAGTAAGAATACGAAACTGACGCACGGGTGCAATACCAAAAGCTTAAACAGCATTTTGAACGGCGGCGAACGCATAAAAGACGAACGAGCTAGTGACAGAGAAAAGGGAGAGAGTTGTTACCTTGTAAGGATCCATATTCGTTGAGAGTGAGAGATTTAGGACAAGGAGATGGTGATAAACTGATAATTATAATATTTGCTTCCCCTATTTATAACGGCGTGTGCCTTTGAGCTTTAAAGCTTTTTTCTCTCTTTTCTATTACTCCCTCCGTTTTTTATTATAAGTCGTTTTAGAGAAACTTTTTTGTTCCAAATTATATGTCGTTTTCGGTTTTCTATGTAAAATTTATTAATAATTAATGTTGTATAACCAATGGTAATATATCTTATATTTTTCTATTGGTTGAATTGTGGTTAGGTAAATAATTAATGATGTTTTTGTTTAAAAAATATAAGAAATTAATGGTTTTCTTAATCTACGTGCATAGTTGTAAAACGATTTATATTAAAAAACGGAAGGAGTATTTTTTATTGCAGGGGAATTTTTGAAGGTTATCGTTTTCTTTTATTTTTAGATAAATATTTGGAAGAAATCAAATACTACAAAAAATATATTCTTTATTGTGGCGATAAGTTCAGGAACCTCACGAGATAGATAGATATAAAATGATTTTCTACTATTATTATTTTTGGAAGGATTTATTCTAGTTTCTTGTACGAATATTTCAGCTACAATAAAATGATCAAGTCAATTGTTATTCAGTAATGGACTAATGTATAGCTTTGCTCATATTAATCAATGGGAGAATATGGGCTATAATATTTGATTTTGATACAAAAGAATACAATTTTGATTATAACGCTTTCAAGTTTAACATGATATCCTTTTCCTAACGTGGAATAATGATTAAATAAAGTCAACTCCATCAAAACAGATGATAACTTATCTTACAATTTAAGCTATTCTATGTCATGAATCGAGGATGAATTCTATGGCATTTTTTTTTGTTGCTTCTGAAAATTATATCATTTATATGAATTCTAATTCGTTTATGTCCAATTTACGTCTAGATTTTTTTAACTGTATAATCTCTGGCTGTCGTATAACACGTACTGTACCTTCAACTATACGATAAATTACTACAGGGTCATCCACTCATCCTGATTTACATTCCCAAGACAAAGTAAGATAAGCTGAACCCAGGATGGATGATATTGTCAAAACTTTTTTTTTTTTTTTTTTCCATCTAAAAGTATATTATTACCAAAGATAAAAAACTACAAAAGATGCCACAGAAACAGGCCCAACTATTATATATGGTAGGAAGACAAAAACAAAATAAATATTGCAGTTTGCAATTTGGAGAAAGAACATATTATGAGGACGTCACGGAGCTGCGGTTCCTTATCCGATTCTTTTTGCCTTTTATCAGAAACCTTATAAGTGGTTTAGTATGGTTTTGGATGACGTGTATTGTTCTTTGGGTTCCACGTGTGATTGGTTAATGTGAACTCCCTAGGCTGGAGAATATGACCTCTTGAATTGATTTATTATTTCATGTTTTTGACCCTTGGGATATGCGGCGAGACGAGATTATCAACTCCCGAGTCCCGACACACCTTGGAAGCCTCTTGCCCATTCAGAAGGTTATATAATTTTTGGACGGCAAATTGGGTGAAAAATAAATTGTAATACAAACCCATTATGAGTAGACTATGGCCTAAAGGTAGAAATGCAATGTAAGGATATATAAATGGGCTGGAATATCGAAATGGCCCAACTATTAAAATTATACGCTTTAACAACTATTTCCCATTTTCATGGGATCATTAGATGTGTAATCTTGGTTTACGTCTGGTTTTCTCCAATTCTAACAAAATAGTAAAGTGACAAGGTTCTTGGTAAAGAGTTTTCTACATGCCACATTTTTGTTTGATAATTGAAACCACATATGTTGTCTGCAAACACCTCATTTGTTATTTGGGAGTATCAATTATACTGCTGAGTTTTATGCTGTTTTGTGATAAAATAGCTAGGCAACCGTCGGTCTTGGTCGTTAACTGGTTTTACAAGCTGTAGTAGCCTCTAATAATAGACTTTATTCGTTTTCTTCACAAGATTCACGTTGTCTCACTTGGTCCAGGTTCTTCTAAAAGAAAAAGATACAAAGACTTTTCTAGTTCCTCTGGTCGGCTGTTTCAGGCTTTTTCTCCACCTCCAAAAGTTGTTGCTAGAAGCTTGTAAACGTTTCATTTGCTCAACTTAAATTCCCCTTGTCACAGGCAACACTTTTAATTTATTTATTAACTATAACAAAATAATTGAAGAAAACAACAGAAAATCTAAAATATTGAGGAACACCCAAGTTTATTATGACAGAGAACTTTGTTTATGCATACAGTTTTTTCTAAAAGTGGTAAACTAAGGTAGACATACTATTTGAAATGATGTGTTATTATATGAAAACTCTAAGATCAAATGAAATTATAGATGCAATGTTGTAACCAGAAGCGTGCTTATAGTGTATTAAAAAAGACATTTGGCTCAAACCCGTAATTAATATAATTTTATTTGTAGTTTAATTTAAAATAATTTCTAATTTATTGGTTTAGATTTATTTTGAAAAACCGTTTCCACGAGAATTACACTATCTGATCATATGAAATCAACTATTTTTTTCTTAGATGATATAATTTTAGCATATTTACTTGAAAATTTATTCTTGTATAGTTTCAAATTTGTATATTTGATGAAGATGATATATTGTATCAGAAAATTATTTTCAATATAGTTAAAAATAAATTTACTTTTAAAACTTGTTTTAGACTATTTTCAATGTATTCTTCCATTTTTATTTCTAGAATAGAGAAACTCTATAATAGAGATGAGTTTTACTTCAATGAATTTCTCTAATCTCTACATATAGAACAAAATATAAAAGAATGTTATTTTTTCTTTATATATAGAAGAAAAAATAGTAGTTTCTATTTTAGAAGTAAAAATAGAAATATGTTGAAGTGATTTTGCTTATAAATACTATTATAGAAGTAGAAATAGAAATGTGTTGAAAATGTTCTTAGACCATTAAAATCTTTCTCGCGGCTCTGGTTGTAACCCAAAAAAAGTGGTCATGCTTAATGATGTTCTATGTTTTTCTTTGGTGTATGTATACGAAAACAAGAATCACTAAGCTAGCTTGATACACATAACACATTAGTTACAAATACCTATCAAACGACAAAAAGGACTATTTAGAGAACAATCCACAAAATGAACGAACAGTATTCGCTATTCATTTACCTTATGTATTAAACATATATTCCATCTGTTTTAAAGTAAAATTTTATTTTCAAAATAAGTGATGTTTTATGATTTTAATATAAATTTATTTTAAACTATTTTTTATTAGTTTAAATGTGATTAGATGTATTGGTAATAGTATTTTATTTTGAAAATATAAAAAATTAAATATTTTTTGATTTGTATGTTTAAATTTAAAACGACAATTAAAATAAAATAAAAGTAAGTATATATTATTATGATAAATAGTGCTTATTAAAGTACATTATGTGTCAATCAATAATTGAACCGTTAAAAGCATTGGTAAGTCTCCAAAGCAATAAATAATTTACCGATTTGTTCAAAAGTTGTTTACGTTAGAACTTAAAACTAGTGGCCGTTGGATGTGAATTAAAAACAAAAAAAAATATTCTGAAAAAGACAGATCTTATGGATCAATCTAGGCGTTACCAGATATGATATACGTGGCATGATATGTGTGGATGAAAGGAAGAGATCTGACCTGTCTTTTGCCCAACTGATGTGGAAGTAGTGACGTGGAAGTTTTGGAGATAAATACTGGCAAGCAAGGCTGCCCTTGTGGTAGGTCATTTCCTTGGACTCAAATTATTAGTGATAATCGTTTATGAAATTTAATTAGTTGATGTTCATCAAGTTGTATAATAATAATATCAAGCTCTTTCTTGTCTGGATGAAAAACATAATTAAAAGGATATGCAGCGAATTAATGTAATGATATGAATGTATGATGATGAGTCGTTCTCACATGCAATGATATCCAACCTCTTCTGCACCACGGAGATTTGAATCAGGCATGGATTATATTAAAACGCATAACCACCCCGTTGATTGTTTGTTTGTCTAAATTATATATGTATATATAGATACAGACTCCACATAGCTTTGGCTTGATCAAATTAAAGTTGAGTATATATATACAGATAATGAGTCAGACCTATACGATTTGACGATACAAATTACGTTAAAATGTTTAAGCTTACTTCATTTTCCAAATGTAATTTTGTTATAAGAAAACGCATACACATTCATGAAAAAGGAGGAAAATGATAATCAGTTTCCATGATTGCACAGCGACCTGGCATTTTATTTCGCAAAGACAGCATAATTTCAAATTAAATATTTCTTATGTACTATATACTTGCACGATAAATATTAATGAAAGTTATCCCTGTATCATAGAAAGCAAAAGTATTTCCATTACATGCTAATATATCATTCACATTTGCGTAAAAGTTAAGAATTAATAATTGGAAGTGATTAGGTAATAATTTAATAATGGATGTTATACAAAGAAAGTTGATCAGAGCTGGGAGGATAAGGACAAATGTTGTATTCACATATATAAATCGAAAGCAGAAGAGTATAGTACCATCATATTGTATACTTTTTGGCAACAGAATTAATAATTTATATTACTTTAGTTTTTTTTGTCAAATAAAATGAAAATCTACTTGGTTTTCGGAGTCGAGGCGGACCAAAACGATGATGATCCGTTGGGACTGGTTACTACGAGCCTTATTTCTTATTATCCCTTGGTTCCCTCTTTTAACTGGAGGGAAGTTGCTAGTTCTTGCGCTAATGATTTGTATTTATGCTATCCCTAGTTCTAATCACCGCTCTTGGACGAATGAATACGTGTAATGTAACACGCAAAAATAACCCACTCAAGCTTAGTGTAAAAGTAATCCATGATAATTTGCAAGTATATGTTTTTCGTATTGGCAGAAAGCCTGGTAGGTTTCGAGTTTTAGACCTTATTTTCAAATTTGATATACAGACATATTCTCTGAGACTTTAAGGAAAGCACTTGAACAAATTTCGTTAGAATCTTAATCAGCATGCAGAATATAAGCATCTACTAGTGAATTATATAAGCTTTGCAAATTTTGTCAAAGGTGCAACACACCATCAATCAAATTCAGTTTCCCTCTTTTTTTCTGGCTATGATAAATGATTCTTTTAGCTACCACTGACTATGCCTTTTTATGTTAATTAATCTCTAAACCCCAAAAATGTCTTTCTTGTATTATTATTTTGCATGTAGCTGCTAACAAATAGCTTAGATGGCTAAAACTTATAATCAGTTGGAAAATTAGTATTTGACCTAAACATACGTAACATGGTAAATAAATATAAAAGGAAAGTTGCCAACAAAAGATTTGGGAAAAGAGACAAAGATATCGATATAACCGTTGAGAAGGTTGAGCAAAAAGAGTTGGATGACAGGCTGACGAGAAAACCTTACACCTCATTTCTATCATTAACCCTCACATGGCTTGCCTGTCCATCTGGATCCCACGACCTTCTACTCCCTTTTTGTTATCTCCAAACTTTTCAAATAATTTAACCAAAAATACTAAGCAAAAACCACAGAACACATGGCTCTAACTATCTATCATCAGGCCTGTCTATCATCTCGCGTATTTAGTTGTTTTTATTATCTTACTGTTATATATAAGCAAGAAAAAAAATATTAACAATTCCAGAACAACAGAAGATTTTGTCCATGCACGTAGGAGCCCACCTTTGATTTCGTGTAATCACTATCATCCCTTATATACTAAAACACAAGTCACTCAACAAATAAATTTTTGACATGTGGAAAATGTTAAAATAAATATAGAAAAATACCAAAAAAAAAAAGAAAAACTGTAAATGCTTAAAAAGAAAAACAGTTTTATATTTCGTGACAAAAAAACAGTTTTGTATAGTAACTGATTTTTTTCTATGTAAAATAAAAATGCTAATATTTCTCCCACTACACCCATGATCCCACTATTTTTGAAACTGTGCATTTTTCACTGGATAAAATTAACTCACGATGTCCTAAATCTAAATTCATTTCTTCTTGCCAAATTTACAATTCTTACTAGATCCATACCGAAACAGTTCTGGCCAAACAGTAGCACAAGAATTAATAGTCTTCCAAAAATATTTTTTTCAATGAAAAGAGAAAAAAAAAGGGAATATAAACATGTTGTGGATTGATAGGCTTACCATGCAAAGTTGGAAAAACGAAGGTTATAGTCCGGGTTAGTGAAACTAAAAATGTCTATAATCTCCATGCTCAATTTTTTTTTTCATGAACTGAACTCTCTTCCAACCTATTTATAACTTTTTCTTCTTTTGTTTTGCTATTAGAAAGACAAAAAATCGGGGTTTAAGAAAGACAAGAAAGAAAGACTCTCATATCTAATCTCAGGATGATTATCCTTAGTTTATAGATGCTTTTACAATTTTATAGAATATTATTTTTGTTTGCTTAAGAAATAACCTACACATTCTATTTTTATTTTTCTTATATATTGTTCCTTATCTTTTCTTATATACATGGAGAAGAAATAAAAGATAACAAGTGATACTGACACAATTATTTAGAAAATAAGGTTAATATTTTTACTGTTTTTCCAAGATATATGTTTTCTCTGAATTCTTATATCTAATAATTTATTTGCTGGTTTTTAAAAAGAGAATTCAATATTTTACAATTATCTAGCGTCTTTTTTTTTGACTCGATACAATTATCTTGCGTCTATATTGAAAAATGGTAAATATAAACCAAAGTTTTTATTTTGTTTTAAGTTTATCACTGATAAACCTCAAAAATAAAATTTCTTAGGTTTATATTCAAAAATAACATTTAGTTTACCTGTAAACTCTCCATATTATATCTAAAAATATTTTTTACATATTAGTGCCCGTACGTAGTACGGGAAATAACACTAGTATACTCTAAATTACTAAAAAAAAAATTTGAACTATACTGTCTTATTAGTGATTGAATGATCGTATGCCTTCTTGTTTCTTCATTATTACCTTCAACGCGACACATTTATTTACTGTGTTACTATGTTAGTAGTAGTTTACAAAGTAATTAACTGACATTTATATTCCCAAAAACTCAAGAAGCTTTCCATTAACACACCATTAGTACAAAGTAATGATTTTTAGCAGAGTTGTTTAGATTTAATCATTTAAATATATTACTCACAAAACACAAACACAATACCGAAAATACCCTCGGCTTATCCATGGAGCACTGCAAGATTCTTTTCCTCCCCTTTTAAAACCCAGAGGAGAGACACTGTCGTCTTCACACAATTCAGACAAAACTCCATAGCTGTCTAGAGAGGAAGAACTAAAAAAAAATGTCGAAAGAAGTGAGCGAAGAGGGACAAACACACAGCCATGGGAAAGACTACGTCGACCCTCCACCAGCTCCCCTCCTCGACATGGGAGAGCTCAAGTCTTGGTCTTTCTACAGAGCCCTCATCGCCGAGTTCATCGCCACACTCCTCTTCCTCTACGTCACCGTAGCCACCGTCATCGGCCACAAGAAGCAAACCGGTCCTTGCGACGGCGTTGGTTTGCTCGGTATCGCTTGGGCCTTCGGTGGTATGATCTTCGTCCTCGTTTACTGCACCGCCGGCATCTCTGGTAAGTGTTTAAAGACTCAACCTTTACGTCTAATCACTTAGTTAAATTTTGTTACTAATCTCTTTGTTTTTTTGTTGGCAGGTGGTCATATTAACCCAGCTGTGACGTTCGGTCTGTTCTTGGCGCGTAAGGTGTCTTTGGTGAGAGCTGTTGGGTACATGATAGCTCAGTGTCTTGGAGCTATCTGTGGTGTGGGGTTCGTGAAAGCTTTCATGAAGACTCCTTACAACACTCTCGGTGGGGGAGCTAACACTGTTGCCGACGGTTACAGCACCGGGACTGCTCTTGGAGCTGAGATTATTGGGACGTTCGTTCTTGTTTACACCGTGTTCTCTGCTACTGACCCTAAGAGAAGCGCTCGTGACTCTCACATCCCCGTAAGTGTTCTGTTTCTGATAAAGTTTAGAGCTTTATGTATAATAATCTTAAATGGGTCTGTTTAGTTTATGTTAATGTTTGAATCTCTCTGTTGGGTTTTATTATTAATCTAGTAATAGTCTTAAAATGGGTAGTCTGAACTCTGAATAAAGTTTGAATCTTTTGTGTTAAATTTTTTTTTGTTTTAATCTCAAGTGGGTTTGTGTAATGAAGATTCTGATAAACTTTATTTTTTTGTTTCTGAATAGGTTTTGGCTCCACTTCCTATTGGATTTGCTGTGTTCATGGTGCATTTGGCTACCATCCCCATCACTGGAACTGGAATCAACCCAGCGAGGAGCTTTGGTGCTGCTGTTATCTACAACAACGAGAAGGCGTGGGATGACCATGTAAGTTATTAGTTTATCTCGTACATCATCAGTTCATCACCACCTTTTTATCTAATGTTTTGACTAATTAAATGTTTGGTGATAAAAACGTTACGCAGTGGATTTTCTGGGTTGGACCGTTCGTGGGAGCACTAGCAGCAGCAGCTTACCATCAGTACATTTTGAGAGCTGCAGCAGTTAAGGCCTTGGCCTCATTCCGAAGCAGTGCAACCAACTGATGAATGAGAGGAAAACAACTTTAAGATTCGTTATGCTTTTTATTTTTATTTGTTGCTTTATTTGTGTGTTAATGAGAGAGAGAGCTTAAGTTTGGTGGATTGATTATTATGTTAATTATGGAATGGGTGCATGGTTTTTTCCTACCTACTTTGTTAGCTTTTCAATATGTAGTTTAGTCTGGTGTGTCTTGAGAATCATTTTAATTTGTTAGTTATATCCTTCTCTACATCCAGTTCAAAACAGTATGATCTCACCAAATTTAAAGCCTATATTGAATTCACAAATTTTGAAAAGATTATTATAAGCGTTCAAAAATATATAAATTTCGGCTGAACCCATTGTATGGTGTAGGAGAGGTGTAGTGGGTCTTCGGTTTCAATACCCTCTGGTCTTCTTCTCGATAGTTCCACCGAAACTGGATTCCATTTTCCATGATTAACTTTTTCGATAATTGACAAAAGCTAAGAAAAAATGTTCATTCTTTTTAGTATTTTCTGCTGATTGTAAAATTAATATATTAAGCTTAATAAAGAAAGACTATCGATATTTTTTTTGTATTAGTGAATGAATTAAGCAGACAAGAAACGAGACACTAAACCCATTTCTCCACCGCACTCAGCTTCTCAACGCGTGTCGATTAGCTAATTATCATCACACATGGGCAACTTCACATCCGAATATACCGGTATTAATTTTCTTCTACAGTTTCATGTACTATAATAGTTTAAAATTTTATAAACCCACCCAACACGTCTATGTTTGGATCTTTGGGGGAAATTATCTGCATTCAAAACTATACCAAAAACAGCTGAATCGTAGCATTTTCTAATAAAAATAATTGAATCATGAATTGGACTAAACAGTAATTTTTCTAAAAACGATCACAATCACGTATGTGAGGGGGTAGAAACGATGTCACGTCTCGTCTTTTCAGTAAAGTGAGACACGGAGAGGTGAGAGAGAAGGGACCACAACAGTAGCCTAGCCGTTATGATCTTTTTTTTTTGTTCTTCGTTATCTCTTCTTGTTAGCTTCCAATATAGTCCACTCGTTTTGAAGTTTGTTAACCCTAGCAGCTGAGGGACCACTTGCTTATAGTATTATTTGGGCCGTAAGGGTTTTGTTTTCAGTTCCTTTCTAGGTTCTGGATAACAGCAATGTTGCAAGTTGTAATAAATAAACCATATTATCTTTGGAAGCAAGCGACTTGAAATGATTTTATTATTTCAGAATTATTCGCAAATAATTACAAAAAAAAAACAAGAAACATAAAGATTCGTTGTCAATGTGATTTCAAGGGACAACCAATTTGTTTTTGATATCATCTGCTGTTAAAATTTTTGCTCTCACTATTAGTTAAGACTTAAGACTTGACTCTAACGAGGTTCTTTGATTATTACTCTTGTGCCATAACAAACTCTTGTGGAAATGCTGGTACAATTCTGGCGGTTTATGATTAGTCTCCGGTTTTATGAGTAAAACTAAGGGAGCTGCTGGTTGGGCCACGGTGCAGTGGGCTCTGTGTAAAGCCCACATGAGTAACTGAAGCTTAATGGCACTGTCGCCAATACAAATTTGTTGGTTAATGTGTTGCAACTGTTCACAAGCAGATGAGAAGTGAATACAAATCACAAGAGTCGTAATCCACAAGTGTCGTTGACATTTTTAATACAACCAAAAAGTACTATTTAAATATGCAACTAATTTTGAATTTTGACTAAGGAATAAACTAAAACATTGGCAAAACAACCATTTTTATATATTAGCAACAAACAAAAAAAAGACTTCAACACCTTCACAAGTTACTACTAACAAATAAACATTCACCTTGCATCACAAAGCCAAACATATTTATTTATTAGCAACAAACAAGATATCTCAACAAAAAGATAGGCTTCAACACCATCACAAGTTACTACTAATAAGTAAACATTCACGTTAGTGAAAAAGCTTTCCCATATACTTAAAGCCTAACCTGTTGAAAAACAACTCGTTTAGAGTATTTTTTGATTTTGTGCTTACTTACTACTAACAACATCACAATCTCACATAAGCTCATCTAAAAACGTTTTGCCTTTAAACTTCTCCATTTTAAATCCCATTTTCTCCATCCTCGACCGTTCCCTCTCCATCTCGACCATCACGGCCCGTGTCTCCATGATCCTCAACCTCGCTTTGCCCACTTCCTCCTCCAACCGAACCAAACCCGCTTCTTGAGCTTCGAGCTCCTCTCTCTTAGCCTTTACTAAACCCTCTTGCCTCTCTTTCTCACTCTCTGCATGTTCTTGAAACCGCGCAAACTCCTCAAGAACCGAACGTAGCCAAGCCACTTCGATGTTCACAGACTCCAAGTCTTTGAGAACCGCGAGCATCTCTTTGACTTTGACTTTAGTCAACTGCCCGACAGGAGTTGACCTGAGTTCTTGCATTAACGAGCATAAACACTCGAGGTAACGGGACCGCATGGAGTCTGACTCCAGCTTACAGTTCTGAGCAATGTCTCCTTGTTTCTCGATGATAGCGGTTAGAATTGCGGACGAACCAGACCTCACTCGGTATTTTCCGACAGAGACAAAAGTGTCGGACATAACTGATTCAAGATCGAGCTCTACTCCAATCTCATTGTTGTAACCATCATCATCGTTATAATCATCACTGCTCTCTCTTTCATGCTGTATTGGAGAGCTTAGGAGATTAAACAGTGTAGTTTCAGTCTTCACGTTGTGTTCTTGCTTTCCTGGTTTAGGTGAAAGAGGAATGATCTGAGAGAGTTTCACCTCCGGTTTGTGCTTATAGAAGTCATCCGGGTCAGTGGATGAAGAAGAGGAGAACGACTTATCCGAATCAGAAACGTTCTTGTTCTTGACGGCAACAGGTGGAGGCACCGAACGATGAGCCTTTGGGGTATTAGCGTTTCCAAAACCGCCTCCACCGTTTTGGTAAGGCTTTGCAGATAACGGTGAAAGCGGTTGAGAGTGTGTTTCCTTCTTTTTCCTACCGAAACTCCCTGAGAAGCTAAGAATCTTTGAACCTGTAATAAAAACAAGAATCAGAATACATATACTAAAGCCAAAAAATAAATAGCAAAAACAAAACAATAATTAGAATAAGCTTTTACCTTGCTTCTTAGGGGTCTTCTTGATCACATGGCCTTGAGCAATTCTCTCTAAACAAGCTGAAGCACATTCATGGAAAGGATTGGCAGAATATACGCAATCCGGATGAGCTTGTTGATTGAAATTCATAGCTTTTGATGAGTGTCACAGCTTCTATCAGATGTAAACAAACTGTAATCAATACCTTATAAGACACTTCAACTTGGTGGGGTATGTGTATAAAAGGTCAAGGCTGTACTCCATGATTGCAACAAATAGGTGAAAAAGATTAGACACTTGGACTTACAGTAGACAGACAACAAACTCCAACGATATTTGATTCCTTTCAGATTTCACCAACCCTCTCACCCACTCCTTTATATGAAAGAAAATGTAAAGAGAATGAAGCGAAATGCAAAAAGTAGAGAAAGAGAGAGAGAAAGAGAGAGAGAGAGATTCACCAAACATATCCAGAAAGAAATTTCTGAAGACAAATGGTGTGAGTTTAATCCCCACAAAGACCGATCACATCTTAAAATATTAAGGTAGAAAGATATAAAACACGACTTTTCATCTTGGTTTTGTCGCGGACCGACACAAATTTTTTTTTGTAAACTAAACCGACCACAATTTTGTAAGTACAATTTTCCAGTGTCTAAATTTCAACGGAGGAAGCACTCATTTATTGACTAAGACCAGAGTTAAAAAGTAAGATTATTTTGACCGGCTTGTTTGTTTTGAATTAGACAAAATAAACTTGAAGGTCCACCTTCTGGATAATATTTTGAGATTTTTAGAAAGATGAAATTTCATTTTCATTGATTGTATTCTTCTGTCACAAATTTTCTCTAGCAAATAAACAGAGCATATAGCAATAAAACAGTATCCATCATTCTCATCATCGACCATCGATTACATCATAAAAACTAAAGCAAACCCACGGTTCTAATCAAGAACAAGAATCAATCTATTGATCAAAGTATATTCACATAATTGCAATTTACATGCAGAGAAATGATAAGAGACAGAGAGGGGAGAGAGGTACCAGGAGAAACAGAAGAGGGAAAGAAAGATGTTGATCAGAGAAAATGAATAAAATGTTTGATTTTTTCACAATTTAACAGTTGTATTTATATGTGGTTGTGCATATTATAAGGCTGTACATGTGACATTGTCTTTTGTATAATATTAACTAGGTTAAGATCCGCGCCTTGCGCGGGATGAACATTATATATATAAATTATTTTATATACTATATGTTTATAACATATTATGAAATAATAAATATATATTGAATAATTAGAAGGTCATTATCTACTACTTATATAATTAAATTGGTGCAAACATATAAATAAATTTTATAAATCGAAAAAAAAAATTTCTTCTATTTGATATGATATATAATTAAATTTAAATGATAGTAACATATATGTGGCATATTTTAATATTAATATTTATTAGGTGATGCTTTTTGCTCATTTTTTTTATCATTTGTATCTGTTATAGCAAAAAGTTTAATTAGTGATAACAAAATTTTCACTGTGGGATTAATGGTTTAAATAATTTATAATATTTTAAAAAATTAAGTTGTCAATATTTTTCAAATTGTTTATCAAAAGATGTTCAAAGTAAATTTCAAAATTAAGATATTTATGTATTTTTATATTATTTTTTAATTATTTGTATCATTTCATAACAAAAGTTTTAAATCATAGATCACAAAATTTGAATGTGAAACTTTTAACAGTTTTAGTAATTTATACTTGTTTTTAAAAATTCAAAATATAATATATAAATAATTTTTTTTAATTTTTATTATATGATTACTATGATTGTTTAATTTATTTTAATAGCTTAAAATGAAACAAATATAAATATAATACACACTTATTTTTATCAAATCTTTATTATTCAAAATCATTAATTGTTATATATACTTTAGCCACATTAGGTAATTCCGTAATCTTATTTAAGGAAATAATGAAGCACATTAATAATGTATTTATTGTGGTTTAATAAAAAGCTTATTATATATTTAGATGTACCAACCTATTTCTCTAATGATTCTAGGAATCATTCTAGTGATGACATGTGGCTACAAAAAAATGTTGCAATGTTTCTCAAATAATATATAAGGGATATGATGATGATTTGACCAAAGCCATAGTACTATTAAATGAAGAAATAGTAGTTGAAGTTGCTTGGAGATTTGAGCATTAATTGAAAGATTGTTGGAAACGGCAATCCATCAGACCTCATTAATCTTTGTGGATATAAACGTTGGACGGTTACACTGAGAACAACAGTAGAGCACTTCCAATGGTTTTTTTTTTTTTTCCGCCAAGGTGATTTTTATATTAATCCAACGGATCAAGCCCAGACGGCCGAAGCCCAAGTACACAAAGTGCTAAAAAAAACAAACGACCCACTAACATAATGGGCTACAGTAATAACAGCCGAAGCCCAAGAAAAGTAGACGGCCCAAAAGCCCAAACATTTAACCCGAACAGCTTGCCCTCGGGTCGCGACAAGGAGGCTGGGAATTGCACACGTGTAAGAATCTGGGCCATCAGCATGACACGCGTCACCCGCCTCAACTTGATCTCACCCCCTTCGCACAGCCGCCGGAACTTGCCACCGACAACCTCGATTCACCGGAGCTCAGAACCTGAAGAGCCTCCGGCGTAAACCATAACCATTCTACTCCGCTCTGTCTTCTCGCCGGAGAGATCCATCGCTCTAACGAGATCTCCTCCGACTATGAACCACCACAAACCCAAGACAGGCGAGCCGAGAACCGCTACCAGAAGCAAACCGTACTTCTCACACCTCAATCTAGACACCACAACCCAAAGGACCTCGGGTTTCAAGACGGCAGCGCGGAGCTTTATAAGCCTCCACTCTCCGTGACCAAAAGCCGGCGAAGACAGATCTGAATGAGCCTCTCCTTCCCGGAAGCTAGAGCGGCGACGGTGAATCTGAGAAAGCTTTCACCTCCCGCAAAAGACCGGCATCGATGAAACTAGGGAAGCCTCCATCTCCCGGAACACACTACCTGAACATGCAAGCCACTCCCATCTCCGTCGGGAACCTCCAATCGCTCGCGTCGTTACTCCAGAAGCTGAGCCACCGTTGAGGATGGTTGCAGTACCAGAGCTCCGACAAGGCGGTCGATGACGGAACTGCGAAGAGGGAGCGAAAGGAGACAACTTATAAAAAAAGAGGAAGGGTTCCGGCGATGGCACGCACGCTCACGCGCCGGCCATACGCCGGACCCGAACAGAGATCTGGTTTCTCTCTCTCTTTTCTCTCTCTCTCCCTTAATTTAATTAATTAATAAATAACCATATCCGCACTTCCAATGGTTAGAAACCATAAATATTTCTTGAAACAAAAAAAAAATTAATATTAGAACTTTTTATTTTTATATATTTTTAAACTAGTTAATGTGTCTTTTTAATATCCAATAGTTTTGTAAGAACTCATAACTAATATTAATTTTTGCTTATTCTTTTTATTAATTTCATTTTTTTAAATACTAAAAACTCTTTCTAATACTAGCAGTGCTCTTGAGACTAAAAAACCTCCTTGAACTAGAAGAAAATATGATTCCATTCAAAGCAAAAAAAGAAGAAGAATACATAGCGGGTGAGGGGCTGTAAACTAAACAAGTCATTGCATGAACCTCATCACGCGCGTGTCATTGCTTGCGTCACAAGTGAGAATAAGTTAGTTTAGGCTTTTGATCTCACGAAGGATCAAGGATTCAAGATTAACCGTATAATAAAAACATTAATGTTTACATTTGCATTAAAATAGTGAAAATAAAACAAATAATCATACAGTTTTCCCTTTTTCACATCATCAAATTAAAATCTCAGTTTTAGATATGTTAATTTCATAAAAATAACTAAACAAATTATTTTTATATATAGTCCTCTAAAGATAGAAAATAATCTTGATTACATATACCCAATTCATATTTTAAAAGATATAGTTTCAAATAATTAAATAAAACCTTAGCAAGGTTTTATGAACATAACTACATGCTATCATAATCTACGTATATGTTACTTCTATTTGAAATTTTGATATAATATAAAATATCCCTTAGAGCTTATACTTGACTTTTTTTTAGCATGTGGGATAAATTTGAATGAATCTTAAAGATAGTAGAATCAATGTATAAACAAACGCTTGATTTTTTATTATGTGGAGTAAATCTGGATGATGCTAAAGGGATCATGGAGATTTGCTAAGACATACTGTATGATTCCATCCTAAAGAGGAGCATTTTCTTAAACGATTAGTCAAAGTACGTGTTAGTGATTCGCTAAGGAACCACATTAACTGCAAAATCTGATAAAAGCATATTTTGTCTTTTTTTTGGAGTATATATATATTTTCTTGAAATGACGCAACCCTTGATTTCATTTGATTTAGTAGCACAACTAGACAGCTTCGAAATGCGAGTAATCCAGAAGCGATAAATTCTAGTGCTGGTTTTATTTAAGGGAACATGAAATGATTTTTATCACTTAATGCAAATCCTCTACATAAATCATTAACAACCACTATAATCCAACCAAATATTCTATCGACGTGTTAGGTGAAATATTTTTTTAATTCACGGTTGTTTATTTTATGTTCACCATATTTTGTTTACTTTTTCATGATATTCAAATACATATTTCCGGTGGTTCTATTGAATATATTTTAACAGGGTGGATTTACTTTTTTTTTTTTTCAATGAGAGGGTTTGTTTTAAAAAAAAAAGGGTAAATGCCTCTCTCTCTCTCAACAACAAAAGTCAAATCTCTATATTTTAGTTCATACTACAGATTCAAACTAATCTTCAAACCGGTGGTTCAACTGAATGTTATTTTAATATGCCAGTTTAGTATTTTACTTTTAATCCAGGGACTTGCTTTTAAAAAAAGAAGGTCAAAGACCTTTCTTTTTCAACAAGGAAAAGGTCAATCTTCTTTTATTTATAGGGTTGTTTTAACGACTTAAAACCCTAGTAGAAGACGAATCCTACAACAGTGAAACGAAAACCCCAGAGGACACATGACGAATAATCCTATCGCTCCACCTCGTAAGAAAAAAAAGAAGACGAAGAAGCCTCCATCGTTTTCATCAATTCCAGATGATGTCATTGTGAATATCTTAGCTCGGATCTCGAAATCTCACTACCGTTCCCTCTGTTTAGTCTCCAAAAACTTCAACTCTCTTCTCTCTTCTCCAGATATCTACTTTGTTCGATCCCTAATCGGTAACACAGAAGCTTGCCTCTACGTGCGCCTATGGGTACGAACTCCCTCCTCCGGTCATCGTCATAGGTGGTTCACTCTCGGCTACCGTCAGGGTCAGTTAACTTTAGTACTGGTAAGAGCACTCTCTTCCTCGTATTCACCTGACCGGTTAAACTCAACCACTGTAGCCGTCCATTCCGAAATCTACCAGATAGGCGGAAGCAACGAGAACAAGCCGACCAGAGCCGTTAGAGTTCTTGATTGTCGGAGTCACACGTGGCGTAGTGCTCCCGACATGAAGGTGGCTAGGAAACACGCAATGTCTTACTTTTTAGATGAAAAGATATATGTGATTGGGAGATGCAAAAAGACAAAGGAAAAAATGAGTTGGGGTGAGGTTTTCGACCTAAAGACTCAGACTTGGAAGCCGTTGCCTAAACCTCCTAGTCATGATAATTACGTCGATGGTGCAGTTTTTGGAGGAAGGCTATACGTTTTCACCATAAACAACGAGAAGTATGCATATGATCCTACAGAAGAAAGTTGGGTACAAGAGGCGGGGTTTGAGGGTCTAGAAGGTATAACTGGACCTTGGTGCATTATGGGTAGTTTAATATTTGCTGAATATCACCGTATGTACGTTGGGTATGACGCAAGCAATGGAAAGTGGTTAATGGTTCATGGTTTGGATGAGGTTCACACGAAACGTACTAAAAATTCCAGAACGATTCAGTTAGTTAACCATGGTGGGAAACTGGTAATAATATGGGATGTGTGGCATATGTGTCCGAGGGAACACAAGAGTATTTGGTGTGCGGTGATTAGCTTGGAGGAGCGTTTGACTCAATCAGGTAATATCTTGTTGGGGAAGGTCGAACGGTGCAATGTTGTTTTGGATTTAGTCCACAAGTCATATAAGCTATCAAGCTGCCAATCGGTTTTGGTCTGAAACTCATATGTTTGCTTTCAACATATTATATTTCTGATAAGATTCCATTATGCACTTTAGTCTCTTTTTTTTTTTTAACTTTTTCTTATGTTTAAACTCTTTTGTAAGATTTTTATGCTTTTTTCTAAGTCTCGATGATACGATACTATGAATTGTCAATGATTAATATTGTTGCAATGGTGTTGGCCTCATGTTATATTCTTATAACATATCAATTGCCAAAACATCTTTTTCTTCTTTTTACATTTTCTCATGAGATGCACCTAACTTAGTTTAAATTAATAAATTAACAAAACTAATGTGAATTTTATATGATTACTAAAAAATATATATATATAATGTATTGGATTCTATTTTTTGAAGGCCTATAAAAGAGGGGCATGTTGAATAAAATTAAAACTATTTACAATGGGCCTATTGAATTTTTAATTCAACAATTGAATCTTTACAATGATCCTTGAAAACTCAAAATTGTTAACGTGGATTCAATTGTGTTGAAAGCATTCAACTAGTTGAAAACAAGAAAAGTGAGACCACACGGAAACATGTCATAGTATAGAGCATTGATTTTTTTTTATTTAAATATAAATTGTATATATAATTTTTATTATTGGTTACCTATAACTTTTTGGTATTTCTTTTTACTCTAGTTAATTTATTTGATTGTAAAATATTTTTTTTATATATTATTTTAATATCAAAATTTATTATTTTAAAATCTCTATAAATAGATATTCGTTTTGTTTTATTTGGACACCAAAAAAATATTTTTATAAAATATATTTCAAGAATCATTATTTTACTATTTGTTCACTATTCAAAAATATAAAAATAGATATTTTGTTTTAAAAAGTCTTGTAATTATTAGATATTTTAATTGAATTACATTTTAATATTTTTAGTATATAAATATATATAAATATATAAAATAGTGGAATAAAGTATTATTGTAGAGAAAATTTATATAAATGATGCATTAATAGGTGGAAAAGGGAAGCTGGTGTGGATTGTGAAAAATGTAAATTAGGGTGTTGAATCTTTACCTTCATTATTGATAGTTTTAGATTAAAAGGGCTTCCACATGAATGTCCAGTTTAGTACATTACTTTCTTTTTTTATCAAAAAAAGTATTAGTACATTATAATACGGGGACTTGCTATTAAATAAAGAACGTAAAAGCCCTTTTCTTTTTCAAGAAGGAAAAGGTCAATCTTCTTTTCTTTATAGGGTTGTTTTAACGACCTAAAAATCCTAGTAGAATACGAATCCCACAACAGTGAAACAGAAACCCTAGCGGAGATGACAACTAATCCTATAGCTCCACCTCTTAAGAAAATAAAGAAGATGAAGAAGCCTCCATCGTTTTCATCAATTCCAGATGATGTCATTGTGAACATCTTAGCTCGGATCTCGAAATCTCACTACCGTTCCCTCTCCTTAGTCTCCAAGCACTTAAACTCTCTTCTCTCTTCTCCAGATATCTACTTTGCTCGATCCCTAATCGGTAACACAGACGCTCGCCTCTACATGTGCCTATGGCTACCCACTCCCTCCTCCAGTCATCGTGACAGATGGTTCAATCTCAGCTACCGTCTGGGTCAGTTAACTTTAGTACCGGTAAGAGCACTCTCTTCCTCGTACTCTCCCGACCGGTTAAGCTCAACCACCGTAGCCGTACATTCCGAAATCTACCAGATGGGAGGAAGCAACGGGGACAAGCGGACCAGAGCCGTTAGAGTTCTTGATTGTCGGAGTCACACGTGGCGTCGCGCTCCCGACATGAAGGTGGCAAGGAAACACGCAAGGTCTTATTTTTTAGATGAGAAGGTATATGTAATAGGGGGATGCACACAAAGAGAGGAAACAATGACATGGGGTGAGGTTTTCGACCTGAAGACTCAGACTTGGAAGCCATTGCCTAAGCCTCCCAGCGATGATGACGTCAATTCGTATCACAACGGTGTAGTTTTTGAAGGAAGGCTATTCTTTTTCACCACGAAAAAAAACAACAAGAACTATGCATATGATCCGAAAGAAGGAAGATGGGTACAAGAGGCGGGGTTTGTGGGTCTAGAAGGTATGACTGGACCTTGGTGCGTTATAGGAAGTGTAATATTTGCTGAGCATGGCGGTATATTCAAGTGGTATGACCCAAGGAATGGAAAGTGGTTAGAGGTTCATGGTTTGAATGAGGTTCACACGAAACGTGCTAAAAGTTCCAGAACGATTCAGTTAGTTAACCATGGTGGGAAACTGGTAATAATATGGGATGCGTGGCATATGCGTCAGAGGGAACACAAAAGTGTTTGGTGTGCGGTGATTAGCCTTGAGAAATGTTTGTTTCCATCAAGTTATATGCGGGGGAGGGTGGAAGAGTGCAGAGTTTTTTTGGGTTTAGCCCACAAGTCATATAAGCTCTCAAGCTGCCTATCGGTTTTGGTCTAATACTCATATTATTATTTTTTTCCAACATATATTATTTCTAATAAGATGCGATTATATTTCTTATAATATTGTTGTTGCAATTGGTGTTGTATTGTTTGTATGTTATCTTCTTTTAACATATGAACTGCCAAGTCTTCAAAGATTGCAGAGTAAACAAAGTCCGCTTGTCAGGAAGTATAGTCACGCAGAGAGAAAGTTAGAGAGAGAAAAGCAGATCGGGTTGAGGGCTCCGACGTCCGGACGGCGCGTGAGCGCGCGTGCCGGCGCCGGAGTCCCTCGATCTTCCGCCGAGTGATTTTCTACGGCTTCTCACACTTGTCCTCTCCCTATCGCCTTGTCGGAGCTCTGGTCCGGGCCTTGGCCGTCGTTGTCACCTCCGGGGGTGACCCGTCACCAGTGGAGGCGCTGTGTTTGAGTAACGACGCGAGCGGGTGGAGGATGGGGGTGGTGAAGCCGGTAGTTTCGAGTAGTCTTAGTTTTCCGGGAGGTGGAGGCTTCTAGAGCTCCATCGACGCCGGTCTTGTTACCGGGAGGCGGAGGCTTCCTCTGCTCCGCTTTCGCCGGCTCTTGTCTCTGGGGTGTGAAGGTTGTTCTGTGCCTTGCGCCGCCGGCTAGTGGTCTTCTATTTCCGGTTTTAGGTTTCTATTTTAGTTTTGAGCGATGGCGGGTTGGTTTGGCCGGAGGAGCTCTCGTCGGAGGATGATTGACGCTTCCCGGTGGTAACTGGGTGATGGTTTGCGCTAAGCTTTCTCGTCGGTGGTGGTGTTTTAATAGTTACGGATTAGCTCTCCTTCTGCGATTGATGCTTTCCGATTTTAGAAACTCCGTCGTGAAGGCGTTAGCGGTGAAGATGTTGTGGAGCTGTTGAGCTTGGGTGGTTCCGGTGGATTGATCGATGAAGATGGCACCGGGGTTTCGATTGGTGCGGGATTCCGTCGTTGAGCGAAGCGGTTGTGCGTGAGAGCGGCGCCTCCGTTTTCTTTGCTAGGGTTTCCGTTTTTTTTTTGGGCTTATGGACCCATGTTCGTGTGGAGTAGGGTTGCCCTTTTCTGGTTGGACCTTGTAATAGTTGGGCTTGACCCATATTCTAAATAAAATTATTGAGGGAAAAAAAAAAAAAAAAGAACTGCCAAGTCTTCTTTTTTTTTTTCCTTTTTACATTTTCCAAGAACATGCACCTAACTTAGCCACAACCAGGGTTTTTTTCACCAGTAGTTTCCACACGAGCAACAACCATTAGAGAAGTGATGAAAAATCTTTGAATCTCCCACAACGATCTCTCTTCTCGTCACTTTCGAAGCCTTTTCCAAGAACTCGTGACATCTTCTGCAGATTCTCGTGTTGTTCCTCACCACAACTGCTCTTCCTGTTTCCGTGGAGATCAATCCAAGACACGTGGCGAGTCTTACCGAATGTCTTCTTGGTGAATTGCGTTTTTTCTTTAATAGAGTCTCTGGTCTCATCTTCGAAACACAGTGAACATAACTCTCTTCTTCTTCTTCTTCTTCTTCCTCAACCATCCTCGAGACAATATCCAAGACTTCATAAATCTTGTTAGTCTCCACGTGGGATCTGTCTCCGTTTGTGAACACATGAGTTCTTCCTCTCGTCACAACGGTACTGCAGCTCGTTGTTTTAGATACGCCTTGGCTCTTCATGAGAAGCTTGATCCTATCAACATCTTCCCATCTTCCAGCTTCTGAATACATATTCAAAAGCAAGACATAGCATCCCGTGTTGTCGTGTTCCATCTTGAGCACCTGTTCCGCTGCGAACTCAGCCACGGTGATGTCGTTGTGGTTTCTACTTGCTTTCAACAAAGATCCCCAAACCCGAGCCGTTGGCACAAACGGCATATCTTCGATGAATCTCTTGGCTGAGCTGAGGTTTCCTGTACGACCAATGAGATCGACCATGTACACGTAATGCTCTATCCCAGGATCGATCCCGTATTCTCTCTTCATCGAGTTGAAATAATCCCATCCTTCATCGATCATACCGGAGATGCTACACGCTGCTAACAGCGACGCGAATGTGCTCTTGTTTGGACTTACTCCACTAGTAGTAATCATCTCCGAGAATAAGCAAACAGAGATTCTCCCAAAACCGTGTACCCCGTAAGCCATGATGATGCTGTTCCACGAAACAACATCCTTAAACACGACCTGGTCGAAACACTTTCTCGCGTCCCCGAGGTCTCCACACATGGCGTACATGTGAACAAGTGAGTTCAATACAATGGTGTTTGAACTGTATCTAGCTTTTACTACATAGGCATGGAGTTGTCTACCTTCACTCAGGGAGAGAGATTCTGCATAAGCTGGTAGAATACTAGCGATTGTTGTGGAATCAGGCACAAGAGATGATGAATCCAAATCCCATAGCTCTCGAAACAGCTTCAAAGCTGAATAGTTCTCCCCGTTCTGCACATAGGCAGCGATCATCGAGTTCCACGAGACCAAATTCTTTTCCCCCATTCGATCAAACACAGCCTCAGCTGACTTCACCTTCCCACCCTCCCCATACATATCAATCAGAGCAGTTTCCAACACTACGTGAGGAAGAAACCCCCTCCTCGTAGCGTACCCGTGAACCGCTCGTCCCTCCAAGATCTCCTCACAAGCTGGAAGCAGATTAATCAACGTGATAACATCTGGCCCCTCTGACATTTTCTGAAAACAGAGAAAAGCATCAACGCCTCTCCCGTTTCTAGCGTAACACCCTATCATAACATTCCAAGCTACAATGTTTCTATTGCTCATACCGTTAAACACCCTCTCTGCATAACTCACTTCACTATATCTACTATACATGTCAAGAACCGACGTCAACACCATAACATCTTCGATCCCACTTCGAATAGCATAGCAATGTATCTCCTTTCCCATTCTCAAACAATCCTCCACATGAGAACAAGCGCCAAGAGCGCTCATGACACTAAACCTATCCGGTTCAAATCCGAATCTCATCATCTCTTTAAACATAACCAACGAGCGTACACAATCACCAACCGCGAGAAACCCGGAAACAATTGAGTTCCAAGAGACAATATCTCTCTCAGGCATTTCATCGAACACCTTCTCTGCATCCCTTTCGCACCCAAGCTTCATGTAAAACGATATAAGAGAGTTACAAACGTAGACATCCGAATCAAACCCGAGCTTGATCACCGCCGCGTGAATCGTCTTCCCTTCCAACAACGACGAAGCTCCAGCGGCTGATTTGATCACGAAAGGGTATGTAAACGAATCAGCTTTGATTCCTGTCAACACCATTCTGCTATAGAATCTAAGCGCTTCGTAATATAAGCCACAGGCGGTGAAGCCTTTGATCATCACGTTCCACACGAAAGTATCGACTTTGTTCATTTCGTCGAACAGGTGGAGTGCGTCCTCCATGAGGCCCGAGTCTGCGAATTCGCGCAGAGCGCGGGTGAGTGAAGGATCGTTGGGATTCTTGGATCGGTTATGGAGGATTAGCCGGTTCGGTTTGGAGGATCTCCGGTTGGTTACGAGATTCCGGTTCTCGCTCGTCTGGTGGTTTTGGGAAGAAGATACACACTTGCAGGCATCGCAGTTGTAGTAGATAGGAGAGCATCGAGCAAGCGCAGACATTATCTGAATCGAGTAAGCGACGTCGTCTTCTTCTTCGTTTACATCTTCAATTTTCCCGCGGGATTTATCCGGGATACAGTTACTTAGTTAAAATATAATTTCTTACATTAAAATTTTTATAAAATAAATACTACTCCATAAATTAATAAATTTCACTAATTTCAAATTAGTCAAAATAACCCAATTCAATAAAATAATAAGATAATAATTGGATAATTATTATCAGTGTATTTTATATTTTGTTGTTTATTATCAATAAAATTTGTCTAATTTTTTTAAATACTTTTAAATATATTAATTTTTTTGGCAACAATTTTAAATATATTGATATTATTTTATTATTATACATTTAAAATGTATTTACAAAAACTATATGAAATAAAGTTTATATTTGTACAATTTAATCAATACATATATATAAAAATTCAATAGTCTTCATATTTTTACATTAAAACATACTTTAAAATATATAAATCTTAAAAAAATATTGTAAATTAATAATTTTATAAATTAATAAAATATTAAAATTCTAACATTATTAAATTATATAATTTTTACAGTAAATGGAAGAATAAAAAAAAATTTATTTATTTTTTATTTGACAATGAAACACAACAACGGTATTCGGAAACACTGGTTTTAAAAAACAAAACAGGTGGTGGGTAATGTTTGGTTTCTAATGGAACTGAGAATATTTACACAAATTATTCAAAACAAGTTATCTGTAAAAAGACCACTGATTTTAAGAGAAGAAGTCGTCACGGCTAACGCCATCTCCACCATCATCAGACACATGTTCATCATCATCATCATTGAAGTTGAGGATAAGATCAAGAAGTTCTCTTCCAGTGGAGGATGAAGAAGCTTCTCCTTCTTCTCTGTCTTCACTGAATCTGCTTCTGTTCTGTAGAAAGAAGAGTTGCGCTAACAGCTCCTGTGGTGAAGATACACGATACATCCATCCCCTTGGCTTTCTCTTGCGCTGCTGGAAACACACACACAAAATATTCAAAAAACAATATTCAATCATCTTCATTAGCATTTAGCAACATTATCATCATCACACATACCATTTCGATGTTGTCAGGCAACGTAGCTCTCTCAGCTGCCTTCGAGGTCCACACCTTGATGTCGTTTTCGATACCGCTGCTAGCAAGCACTGGTATATGCGGATGAGGCTCGATGCAGTTAACCACATACCTATCTCCTTCCATAACACGAATCAGCTCTCCGCTTTTCTTCTTCCAAATAAATATCCGACCACAGTCTGACCCACTAACCACATACTCAGACCTCGGTCCACAGAAATTCACACCCTTAACCGTCTCAACGTTCTTATGACCCTTATAAGCCATAGGAACAGAACTTTTGCTATCATCTTCTGGAGAGGATGGCATAGGGTTAGACCCTAATCCCATATCGTGCGTGAAAAGATAAATGAACTCATTGTTGTACGAAACAAGGAGTTCGCTTTGCTCCGAGAAGGCCAAACCGGTGATTCCAACGTGTAAATCGCCAATGAGGTGTGGAGGAGCAAAATGATCTGCAGCTCGGCTTAAACCGTCTCCATGAAGTCTACGGATGTCGTAGAGACGAGCGTACTCGTCCATCCCACCAACAGCCAAGAGGTTGGAGTTTCTAGGGTCCATTGCAATAGCGTTTAGCTGCGCGGCTTCCATGTTCCTCCTCCTAGGATTAACTGCTTGGCATGTGAACAGTTCCGTAGGAGCTTGTGTCCTCAGATCAAACTGAAATAAGCAAGAATATAAATATTAAAGAAATCTATAATCAGATTCTTAATAGAGTTTAGAATAAAAATGTTTCAATGGTACTTTATTTTTCACTTGAAAAAATATGTTTACTCTATAAATAGAGTAATTTATTTATTTTTTATTCATCACCGTATTTTTCACCATAAAATAGAATATTATAGAGCTAATCTACTTTTGAAGTAAAAAGATCGAGTGAACCATTGGAGATCGTCTTAAAATAGAAAGAGAAGTGTACTTACTCGTTGGACTAAACCATCTTCACCACAAGTGTAGAAGACATGAGGGTTTCCAGGCTCAATACACAGCTTATGAGCTGGTCCTTGATGCAACCCCAATAACACAGTCTCCACTTTCCCACTCTCCAGAACACTTGCACGCCGAACCTGAAACACATTCTCAAACATTTTTTTCTTTCTAACAAGAGTTTTTACAAAGGAGTTTTACCATTCCATCAGCAGCACAGGTGACAATGGTCCGATCATCAGAGAAAGGCATGAACTTGGCCTGGAATACGTTGTTAGAGTGCCCTGAGTGGAACGAAAGCTTGACATTCCCAAGCTCCCAATCCCAAAGAAGGACACGGCGATCATCGGAGCCAGAGACGAGAATGTCTCCTTGGGCGTTGAAGCTCACTGTGTTGACGCAGCCTTTGTGCTTCGCTAGCTTCCGGTATACCTCTAAGCGCAGAACCATATTCTACAAAACAATAAGAATGTGATTCAATTACAAACTAAACCCACCAATAAAAATCAAAACTTTTTCTCGAATTGACGAGGGAACGAACCTCGGAGGCGGAGAAGCGATCGGAGAAGCTGCGAGGCGAGATTCCACCGACTTCTCGTCGCCAGAAGTCGACGACAGGGTGGTGAGATCCGTTGAAGTGTGTTCGACTTCTCTTCGCCTTATCAGACATCTTCCTTTGAATTTGACGGTTGATGTGAGGCTGGATCAAAGGAGAGAGATTCTAGTTTGCTCTGTGTGTGTATTTACTGTCGTCGGAAGAGGAGGCGATTCTATGGTCCAACGAGAAGTGAGGGCGGTGGTGTGATGACGATCATTGCTATTTACTAATGGGCTTTTGGGCTTCTTATGAATATTTTCTAGTTTTTTTTTTTAAATTTGTTTTCGAATTTCTATAGATTAAATACTGAGAATAATAATAAAACCACCCATAACGATTATTATTTTATTTTGACGAAAAAAACCATACCCATAACGATTATGAGAAGATATATGTGTGTGATGCAGAAATTTTCTCTCATTTAAAAAGAATCTCATGTGCTTACTTCTTCCACAATAGAGAAACCTTTCCTCTGTCATCTCTCTAAAAACTTTCGCTTGATTTTGCCGGTTTACCGGCTCCGGTTGCTTCCTTAGCGCCGGGGCCAGACCTCTGCCATTTCTCTTTCGGTTGATCTTTCTAGTCAAAATGAGTTGGATACTTGTATCTTTCAGATTTGGTTCTGTCTAAGAACCTTATATGTGGCTTGATTGAATTGCATGTCGATTTTGAGCTTTCTTTGGCTCATACCATGTCTCGATCTTCAACCTTCTCAGTCTTTTGAGTTTGGTTGTTCCTGGTTCTGAGTTGTTTCACTCCTTGTCATCAACCTCAAGATTCGATCGAGACCTTCTCTTCCGTTTAGCTTCGATTGGCGTTTATATCCTTGTGCGCCATCGCTTTCCAGTTGATGACTCATGAACATAACGTGTTCTATCTCCGGGAGCTTGAAACTTTAGTCTTTTATTTGCATGTGCTATTTACAATAGGAGGAATCGCAAACCGGAGGTTTATCCAAAAATGGCTGCTTCGCTTTGCCTTGTTCAAAGAAGCTATGTTAATCATCATGTTTTATTGTTCACTTTTGGTGAAGGTTTATTTTGATCTGTTTACTCACTTCTTCTAGTTTGGTTAGGTGTTGTTTCTTGTCGTTGTTCTTGTCGTTTCCCTTGTTAGGGCTTTAGTTTCTGGAAAACCTTTGGTTTGTCCAGCTTTGTTTCCAGAGACACTGATGTGTGCTGATGGCTTTGTATCTCATCCATGTATCTCATCCGTGTAGTGAATACAGTGTTTAAAAAAAAAAAAAATCTCATGTCATCCTTTCAATTTTTTTAAAATAAAAACAAATGTCAACACAAGTGTACAAATCAAGATTAACACAAAGGAAAATAAAATAAAATAAAAGCAAGTTACAAATGCATATTTAGCAACTAAAAAAGAGTTATTATATTTAAAAAAAACTACAAAAGAGTTACAAGTGGATATTTAGCAACAAAAAAAAAAAGTTACAAGTCACACGTACCACGTAACTGACAATCACAAATGGATTGAGTTTTCTCGAAGTATTTTTTTTGGTTTAGCTCTTCTTCGGCTTAGATTCAACCTTTTCATAGCTTTCGATTCATTTAAGAGCAAGAAGATAACACACTGAACATCATCAATGTCTCTATCTTCAATTTGATATTTTAAAGAACGAATAAATCAGTTGTTATTAAGAGTTATAATTTGGGGAAAATTTCTATCAAAATATTCATAGAGATAGACATCATCCATAAAATAAATGATTTTGTGTGTGTTTAAGTAAATGAGTTGGTTCAATCCTCAATACATTATGCTAAGCGGTTCTCCTATATTCCGAATGAATGCCAAATCATCTAATGAATCCAAGGATTTTGGTGGAGATTCAGTGCACTATCGTTTTTTTGAATTTCATGTCTCATGTGGTCATTACGAATAAAGTTCCCAATTTGAACTTCTTGTGAAAGAAATTCATATTTACATGCTAACATTAACAAAGAATGCTTTAGGGTCTGAAGAAGTTTGCATGTAAACCCTTTTCAGCCAAAAATAATGCCGACGTAACCACAAGCAAAACGCTTAGAGACGCGCCTAAGCTTCCCACAAAAACGTTGATCAACCACATCAAGCTTTTCGTTTCGGGCTGTTTGATTGAGATCCACATGAAACACGGGTACGTAAAAGTAACAAGCAATGCTACTGCTCCGATAAGAACCGCGAGATAAGGCAAGAACGAGAATCCAACGGCTATAAAGAAACAAACCAAACCCAAGGACACACGTAACATCATCCGGGCAAAGACGGAGCAAGGCTTTTGTCTCTTGGTCACGTACACCATCTCTGCGTTGTCACAAGCCGGCATTAAGTTTATCGGATATGAGCATAAGCAATTGATGATGAACGTGATGTGTATAAAACAAGAGGCTCGCTTTGAGTAGTCTTGTTCGTAAAGTTTCAAGTAGTTTCCTATTGGACCTCCAGTAGCCGGAATCTATATCATATATAAGGATTAAGATTAAATCATAAATTGTCTCAATTACATGCGTTTACGTAAAGGCAAAATAAATAACACTATATATTATGTTGAATTTTGACATACCTTGTCACCGTATGCCCAATAGACAACAATGGATACTAGAAACATACAAACCGCAATGATCACATGAGAGATCACCACAGCTCTCCACATCGTCTTGCTGGAAGGATTCTTTGAATCGGAAGGAAGAGTACCCTACAAATATCAGAATACCTCGTCAATACTAACGTCTACATATAAATCAGTTTAAAATGTGATTTTTCTCAATATAATCTTTAAGACCTGTATCTCTAGGATTAGGTTGTTCCCGCGTAATGAAATGGCTATCAATCCAATGGCGTTGAAAATGTTATCGAAACTTGTATCTTTTATAGTGTAAGAGACATTGTTTTGATGATTCCTTTGCAGAACCCTAGTTAGAGGTAAACTCCATATTGCGGTGGAATATGCTACGGCCATAACACCACCGATCAACGAGAGTCCAAAAAGAGAATTCAGGTTCGGAAACTGGGACAAGACCACCGCGAGGCAGCTGAAGATCACGAAACATTGCAAGGTAGTAAGTGGCACTGTGTCATCTTCAGACAGAATGTGTACAAGTTGTTTTATTGTTTTTCCTCCGGTTATAACCAGAATCGAACAAGCTCCTCCTGAGAGATACATCACAGGAAATATTCCGAGAAGTTTCCCAAGCTTTACACCTATTATATGTTGTTGCGTGACAACAACGAAACCGTAACGTTTTTAGAATCTTAAGTCCATAGTAAAATCCAAACCACATAAAACGACAAAGTTTTTAAGAATTTGATAGAATTGTTATTACTATATTACCGAATGAAGCAATTGCGAGTCTCAAGTATCTGCTCAAACGTGTTCCATGTACGGCTTCGTGTAGATGAACAAGAAGCCATGTCGTGTAGAGCTTCCATGCAAATGCCACCGTTAATATTATTATTCCCCATACCCTGGAAAAAAAATTATTTGTTTAGATATTATTCGTAAAAACTAAATATGGTCCGAATAGAATCTGAGAGAAAGTAACGAATAGATAGAAAGTTTGATTTGATATGAGATGTTACCATCCGAGTGCTGCGAAAGCTGCAGGAAGAAGAAGCACTTGGAAACCAAGTCCCGAACAGAGAAGATGAAACGTTGCCGTGAAAACATTTCCTTTTCTTGATTCTGTGATCGGTAACCATTCTTCTAACGGAATCCTCCCAACATCTCCGCCGTCGTCATCGCCGGAGGTTGGTTGTGGATCCTTGGAAGGGGTATGTGACATAAATGAAGGAGAGCCACAGCTTTCTTGTGATTCCAGATCAAGCAATATGCCTGATGCTTTTTTTGACATTGTATTAAAGATTAAAAACCTTTAATTTCTCTCTCTCTCTCGAGGATTTAACGTACAGCCACAAACTGAATGAGTGATGTTTTATTTTCTTCATACACTGGATTATATAGTCCAATTTTTGGACGTCGTTATTGGGAAGCTTCGTTATTAAATTTTGTTGCGTGCCCTTTATGACATTAGCACAATGACGTAATCCATTATGTCACTTTCAAATACTCTCAAAAGCGGGACCCGCAGGTATCAATCGAACGAAGTCTTCTAGTTTTGTCGGGTGGACTTATAACTCTACTGGTCCGGTGCAAAATTTCCATACTGGTTTGCCTCAGATTGTGTTTATTGGACCTTTGAGTCAAAGCAGGCGTCAATATCGAGCCGAACTTCCTTCATTGCTGATTTGTTTCTTTGGCTACAAGGTTATATTTAATAGACAATGGACCAAATAGTCGGAGATGGCAAAAGTTCGATATGCTTTAGACAAGACTATTGTATAATACAGAATTAATTGAAAATAGTGTAAAGATATAAAGAGTCTAGTCACTACTTTTAGAACACTATAATTATATGAAGGCTAAGTTTTAAAGGTAGCTTCAAGTGTAGTTGGTCGCCATTTAAGTGAAGACAAGATAGGGTTGGTAGGAAGCGTGTGTACGGTGTATCTTGTTTCTTTTTGTGTATGTGTGATCACTGATCAGTTTAATCCTTATCTGTTTTGAACCTAACCTATAACTATTTGGTATCTCAACATCCATTACTCTTAAAATCGGGATATATAGTCTGATTTATAAGAAAACTATTTGTAAGAAAAATAGATTAATATGAGCAATATCAACCAAATTATTTTGCAATATTTTCTAGTTCCATTCCAGATACTATGGAAATGTTAAAATGTTTATGTATGTGTGTTTATATAAAACTTATATTTATTAAATGTTTTCAAATAATTTTTATCAATCAATTATAAAATAATAAATAGTTTTACTGTATGTAACTCGCTTTTACGGATGAAATTTTAATATCTACTTTATGGAGTAAACTGGTTATCCAAAACTTATAAATTAACTAAAATCAAATAATACGACACAGTAGATATTGCATATATTTTGTATAGCCCTATGATAAACACTACAATTACAATATCATTACTGTACTGTTGCCTTTTTTTTTGGAAAGGGGCTAACGGGGGAATCGAACTATGGAATCACCGTATTGGGTGTTGTCCTCAAGTGCTCTGGCCCAACTCCATTGGTTACTGCGTTGCCTTCTCATTTCGTAAATAAGAGATTCACAATCGAACTAAAGGAAGAGACAGAAATCAGTCACCTGGTCAATATCCAAGCAATGGAATTAAATAAATTTGCATGCCTGGATAAAAAATGCTGCCAATTAAATTGGAAATAAATATATTATTATAGCTATTATATTAAGATATTTTCTTCAGTTTACATTACAAATGATCGTACACCAATAATCTATATGAACAATTTGACTTTGAACTCTTACGTTGTTTCCTCGTGATCACATATCAGAATATTGACAAGTCTTGGCAAAGACGACTAGGAAAGTACTACCCAACTTTATGCCTGTGCTTTGTGCTTTTTGTGTGTGCGTTTTCTCGTTTCCCATAGTAAACTCTTCAATTTGCAATCCTCGTTTCCCATAGTAAACTCTTCAATTTGCAATCCCTATGATGAATCCTTATGACATAATTTAGTGTTTTATTTTCTCGTTTAAGTTAATTGTCTAGATTATCTCATGTTTGATTTTTTTTTATATTTTCTTTATGTTTAATGTTGGGAGAAATCTGGAAATAATTTTCTCGGATATATTTTCTCTTATTAAGATTCTAAGAGCATGATTAATGAAGGTTTAAGAGCCGGTTTTTATTCTTTTTAGTTAACATTTAAGAAGCGGTTTTTTATATTTCACCAAGAACCTCACCTCAAAAACTTTCATTAATCATGCTCTTATATAGATTTGTTTTCCGCATCTATAGTGTGTGACAAATAGTCCTATGTGGTTCGACCCAGTAGTTTAATAGTGCCTCCATCGTATGCAGGTGAATTAGTAAATCGTATATCTCAAAACAATATATTTATCCATAAAGGATAAATAGTCAACCTTGAATTTCATATATTTAGACTATGTTCTCTTCATTTTAGATTTTGGATATTTTGGTCTAAGTCGAGGCTCTTCCAAACTTGGTCATTAACGGTGAATATGGGGAAGGGGAAAATGTAAAAACACTTACAAAGACGCCACCTTATTCTTCGGACTTGGAGTTCAAACGAAAGGCCAAGGTATTAAAGTCAAGCTTAGTAACGACTTTGACTTAATGGATTTAGCTAACACATTACATACTAATTATTATACTAACCTAATTTTTCTTTTTGTAAACAAAGTTTCACCAGACGCACGCTTTATATCATACCAGTCGATTGAAATGAATATTGTGTCTTGTGGCATGTAGGAACGGAAACATATGATGTAAATAGTTATCTCATTTTCAGATACCAATTACTGTCATAACCTTAGGTTCTCTCTTGTAGATTTGAATTCATGATACAAATGAATGGTTTCATCTGGTTCTCATCGGTGGCTAAGCTCAAGCCAAAAACAAGGTTTTAGGTGTCGGTCGCTGTCCTAGTTGGAGATACTTTTGACTCGGCATTTTCTTCTTAAAAGAAAGCTTGTTTTTTTAAAAAAATGAGATATTAGTGTAACGACCATGCAATGCAACTAGTGGTTGTCGGCACTTTACTATGTGGAGCCAGAATTTCAAAGCAGCAATAAGTAAAGTGGTCCTTAATTAGTTGAGTATATGCTAATTGATTCCCTATTTTTCTACGTGAATGATATATATGAGAAAAACGAAAGCGAAATAATCTTACGGAAAAAAAAAATCATACGTACTACTACTATATTGTTGACTTGTTGTCTTTTTTGTAACTGCTATATTGTTCTCGTTCTTTTTTTTTGGTAAAATTGTTCTCGTTCTTTTTGCTAAACTGTAAACATCAATACATGAAAGGATCTTACAACCGATTCTTTTTTTTTTTTTTTGCTGTTTCTTTCATTTGTAAATTCAACATAGAGAGACTTAAAAAACGAAATAAAGCAAAAGAAGAGAATAACCAGTCACTTTCACACGCAAGTTGGCCTCCTTTATAAGAAATTAAATTGTTATTTGTCAGGGACGAATCAGAATGCAAATTTATAGGACATGCAAATTCGAAGGTTAATTAATAATATAGAGATAGCATATATAGATTTGGTTGATTGATAAGTGCTACACTGATAGATGCGCACTTATATATTTTTCTTTTCAAATGTCATCTCAACTTATTCGATATTAGCGATGATACTGAATTAGGGGAAACTGCATCCTAGCTAGCCATGCAAACTTCCGCAGGAGTGACAAAGGCTATTTACTTCTTTTTAACCTTTAGTTTTTAAATCATGCATGCGCGTTGGACACATTTGTATTAATATGACTATAAATTATTAGAGGCTGTACCTGTATCTCAATCATTAGACCATTAAACGTTCTGTGACAAAAAAAAAAGACCATTAAACGATTTTTATTTATTTTGCAAAGAGCTTTTACTTTTTAATTAAGTGTTCTCATAAAATGTCTTAAAGCAACAACACACCTTATGTATTTAATTGATTTTCGACAGATTAGACGCTATCTTATCACACTAACTACCTAACAAATGTTTATATAGTCCCTAATGCCAAAATACATACTGCAGCTTCCGAATAATTTTTTTTTGTGAAAGAGGTTCCGAAGAATTCAAAGATACGCCTTGAACGATACTTATTACAAGCCCAAACCAAGCTCATTTACATTTTTGTTTCCACAGTCGCAAGTGTATATTGTGTTGTTATATAGAAAACTGGTTGATATATATATACTCGCTTTCAGTTACAACACGAAACCAAAATTGAAAACTCAAAGCCAATAGATTTTTCTCCTTAACTTAAGAGCCGAGCTATGGAGAAGTGTACCAAAAACAAATCTTCACATAGTCAGCTCTACGGTCCTCTGCAAGAGTGTGGACTCGCCAGTTCTTCATGTTGTTACGTTATCGTTGCGCTTCCATCACACTACGCCGTCTCAAGCATTGACGGTTTTTCACAGAGTCAGCCAGCCCTATGGTGCCCCCATCCCTATCCTTGTCGCAAAAACTATTGTGCAAGAGTGTGGACACGCCAGATTTACTCGTTTCTATGTCACCGTTGCGTCTCCATCACATTATGCCGTCTCAAGCATCGACGGTTTTTCACAGAGTCATCTCTACGACTTTCCCAAGCTGTTATCTTCTACGGAGTTTCCCGGAACTCTTGCTTTCAAAACCCATTAGTTGGGCTATTCAACGTCGATTTCGACTTATGTGCGTTTCTTCGAACGCGAGCTTTAGGACTACAAGTGAAGTGTCTCTATGGGTCTCTTCTCTCTTTAGCCACATCTATTTTTCGACATGTTTTAGTCTATCAGTTTATCGTCGAGAATCTCTCCAGTTGTAACCGACTTAGCCCATTGGGTCTTTAATTTTAATATAAGTATTTGGTTTTCAAAAAAAAAAAGTATATATATATTTATGTCTCCATCTTTAAAAATCTTAGGTTTAATAGTACGTCCACATATTATAGCTCCCATACGTGTAGTACGTAACGGTCTGTTTTTGGTAATTTGCCACATTGAGAATACAACAGACCTCTCGGCCCATTAGTAAAAAGAGGCGAGACTAGTCCGTTATTCTTCACATAAACTCAGAGCCAATCGACTGTCTACCTCTATGTTTCTATATTGCTTCTGATTTGAGTCAACCAATTTGTAGAAGCCCAGCTATGGGGAGGAACGAGAAAATTGGTGAGCATATAAATAAAGTTTTAGGAGCAGTGGGTAAGTACTGAAGACGATGGTGGTGATGAAGCTTGGAGGTTTTTGTTATAAGGAAGACTGATCAAGCCTTTAGTTTCAGTTTTCTTGAAAACGGTAGCCAGCGTCTTGATCGAAAAAAGTTTTCTAGGGAATCAAGGAGATCAATATTACACTTTGATCATAGAAAAAGTGAATAATCATGTACATATAGAGGATTTGTCTTTGAATCTAATCACAAAGAAACCTTCTAGTACTTAAATTAATCTTCATAGTACTGGATAAAGGGTCAATCAATGTTCGGTAGATGCTATTGATAATGGTGACATGCAAGTATGGAAAAAGGTAGTTAAAGGGACATTAACCGAATCAAAATTAGGCGTTGACCTTACCGAGAGATAACTGTGTGCTGTTTAGGTCTCAGAAAAGCGAACTTCGTGTCGGTTAAGTTACAATCTTACAACAGCTGCAAGTAATGTGTAGTAAACCCAACAAAGTAATAATGGAATGTTGTGTCAGAAGTACCCTACTTGTTGCACATATACTACAAGAGTATGGGTCATGACGCTGGACCCATGAAATTTAGCCACATTAGTGTGGATCAACCCGAACTCGACACGTTGAGCCAAGGACGAAACATTGAATGTTGAAAAGTGGAGAACAAACGGTTACTAGACCTAACACAAATGTACTGTGAGTCTGTGACATCATCACACCAAATTCGAAAATGATTCGAGGAACGATTGAAATCAATGTTTTCTAAGAATTCCAAAATAAATGAAAAATCATTCCTCTATTTTGATGATTAGAATTAAAGAGTCGTAATTGGTTTGTCACATTTGTTTATGCTTCCTTCCAAGAGTGTTAATGTTGTTTGCTAAATAATGTAATTTTATCAACTTAGCTTATTTTTTTTGGAACACAACTAGAATATTAACTTATCTTTTAAAACTATAAAAGCAACCACTCTTCAAACCATAAAAAGAAAAGGCAGAAAGCTTGTTGCTTGAATGTAACTGGATGGATATATGGTACAATATTGTCTTTATTGCTTTGTTGTGTCTATTTTTTTTTTAAACTGTGTCTATATAATTTCTTGTCTCACTGTCTAAGTTGCATCACAAAGTGAAACAACAGTGAGTTAGCTTGAACTCCACGTTCTTCTGAGAGGAAATTATTTTCTTCAAATAAAAAAACCTCAAGAGAAATAAAAAAAAACAATGCAAACTGCTATGGATAAGAGAATAGAAACAGTGAAGTCGAGATTCAAGAGGGTTTGTGTGTTCTGTGGAAGCAGCAGCGGAAACAAAGACTGTTACAGAGATGCTGCCATTGATCTAGCTCAAGAGCTGGTTCTGTTGTGTTTGTTGCCTAAATGAGAGTCTTGAAACCTTGTAATGGGCCATGATTTTTTCTTCTCTGTTCTGTGGAACAGGTTGAGAGGAAACTGAATCTCGTGTATGGAGGAGGAAGCATTGGTCTCATGGGTCTGGTCTCACAAGCTGTTCATGAAGCTGGAGGACATGTACTAGGGTATGTTACTTAAATCAATTATTTCTTCATTTTAGCTTTGTGCAAACTCACCACTTAATGATCTAACATTGTTGTGTGATTTGCTTCCATCTTGCTTTTCTTTTGTGGGTTAGGATCATACCAAGAACTCTTATGGACAAAGAGGTGGGCTTAGACTACTTTTTTTTTTGCTTGAATGAATACTTAGTGGTCATGAGAATGTCTCTGAAATGTGATTTTGTTAATAGATCACCGGAGAAACATTTGGTGAGGTAAGAGCTGTGGCTGATATGCATCAACGGAAAGCCGAAATGGCAAGCCACTCCGATTGTTTCATTGCACTACCAGGTACAAAATAACTAAGTATAATGTTATCGATTCAAAAACAAGACTCATTTGTAATTGACTTCTGATTCCTCTATTCTTATAAAATTAATATTAGGTGGGTATGGAACATTGGAGGAGTTATTGGAAGTAATAACATGGGCACAACTTGGAATCCACGACAAGCCTGTAAGTAAAAAAGAAGACACTTCACTTTCTACTACTTATTTCTCTCTGAATCACTAACCAAAATAAAATATTATGAAGTCTTGATCTTTTGTGTTTCCACTTTGGGGGGACAAAAATGCAGGTGGGTTTGTTAAATGTAGATGGTTATTACAATTACCTCCTCACTTTCATTGATAAAGCCGTTGATGATGGCTTTATCAAGCCATCTCAGCGTCACATCTTTGTCTCTGCTCCTAATGCCAAAGAGCTTGTCCAAAAACTTGAGGTGGGGCTGCCCACCAAAATGTTGCTTTGCTTTTCTCTTGAGACAAGACTTTTTGATTAGGAAAATGACAATTTTTTTTTTACTCAGGCATATGAGCATGTGATTGATGGAGTCATAGCAAAATCAAAGTGGGAGGTTGAGAAGAAAGTGCAACATCCACAACAACAAGTTGTGTTCTGTCCTAACACAAGCATTCCTACTGAGATTGCTCTTTAGACTTCTAGAGTGTCTTTATGTATCCCTATTATGTTTATCATCCAAAAATGCTCAATACCTGAATATATAGTCTCTTTACTCTTGTTCATATCTTCAAGTGAATGTTTTTGGTTGTATTATTTTCTACTGTTTCTTCACTTTTATCATAATAATACATTTTCAGAATAATTCATATATTTCAAGGTGCTTCTATGATTCATGTCATGTAACATGACACCTAGATGCAAAAAAAATCCTCTTAAGCCTTGGCTATTCTTGAGATAAATGACGTAATGAAAAACGACATGGAAAGGCTCTTCTTCAGTTGTTCGTATAATATTAACAGAGGCTTTTCTGCAAATTCAAATCATAGTTAAGGCGTGGTGGTTTATTTAGAAGAAAAAAACAGTCTTGATAGTATGGGCCTATAATTGATTTCAGGCCCATTAACAAAATAAAGAAAAGGCCCAAAATGGTGAAAGTTCGGTATCTTCTTCTTCTTCTTCGTGATGATCGAAATGGGGAGAGAGCAAACTAACAATGACAGTTCCTCCACTTCCCCTCCTCCTCCTCCTCACACTCCTCTCCCTCTCTTCTCTTCTCATCTCCGCCGCAATCTCCGATGCTTACCCCACCATTCCCGGAACCGCTCCGATCGACGGAGGTTTCTCCGATGAACTCAAACCCATCCGCCGTGAGGTCTACGGCGAAGGAAAAATCTTCGACATCAGCCACCGCTACACGCCGGAGATGCCGGCGTGGGACTCAACGGAAGGAATCGGACGGTTTCTATGGCTAGCCGCGAGCATGAAGAACGGGTCGCTCGCTAACAACTCCGAGATGAAGATCCCGACTCACACCGGGACCCACGTGGATTCGCCTGGACACGTGTACGATGAGTATTACGATGCTGGGTTCGATGTAGACTCGCTTGATCTCCAAGTCCTTAACGGTAATTGACTCTGGTTCATTCCAAAGGTCTTACCTTTTTTGATTTGATCGCTTGAGTTTGATGTTTCGTTTGTAGGTCCTGCGTTGTTGGTTGATGTTCCGAGGAACAAGAACATAACTGGTAACTGAACTTGTCTTTATATATATTATTTTTAAAAAAATAGTGATTTTAAGACAGTGATGATTGTGTAGCCGAAGTGATGAAGTCTCTTAACATACCAAGAGGAGTTCGTCGTGTGCTTTTCAGAACACTGAACACTGACAGGTAATTAGAGATCCTCATCAGATGTCAAAATTGTCAACTTTGTCTTCCAACTTGAAACTCTGTTTCGGAATAATCTAATATATACTCTTGTTTCTGATTGAGTTTTGTAATAATTAAAAAAAAATATTACAGGCGTCTGATGTTCAAGAAAGAGTTTGATACAAGCTATGTCGGATTTATGAAGGACGGCGCACAATGGTTGGTAGACAACACTGACATCAAACTTGTCGGTAATAATCACATTATCCACGTTTTTGACATATAAGCTGGTTGGTTGTGTTTTGGGGAAGCGATTCTCTAAGCTGAGTTTGGTGTATCTATTGTTAAAATGTAGGGGTTGATTATCTATCAGTAGCTGCATATGATGATCTGATTCCGTCACACCTAGCTTTCCTAAAAGGCCGGGTAAGTAAAAGCGTTATCCTAAGTTTAAGTAGATGAATCCTGAATAACAATAAAGATATTGATAATGAGGGTTATATATAAATAAAACTTTGACAGGAGACTATACTTGTGGAGGGATTGAAGCTGGATGATGTGAAGGCAGGAGTCTACTCTGTTCATTGCTTGCCTCTAAGACTTGTTGGAGCAGAAGGGTCTCCAATTCGCTGCATCCTCATCAGTTGATTTCTTCCTCCAAAACTTGGAGTTGTCTGTATGCAAGTTAACCTTTCGTATCTTTACTTAAAAATCTTATGCTTGACAAAAAAAAGTAAAATAAATAAGGAAACTTGACGAGGTTGCAATCCAATTAGGAAATTTCATTACTTAGAACTAGGGTAAACCCGCCCTACGGGCGGGTGATCGAGTAAATAAATTAATAACACAAATTTATTTAAAATCTTTAATTTACTTTGAACCACTATTAAGGTTCATAATTGTTTTACAACAATTTTATTTATGTATTTTAGTATTCTTTTTTTGTCAGATGTATTTTATTATTCATTTTAGAAATTATAAACTTGTCTAGTTATGATAAAAAAATGTAATTATTTACTTTCTCTCAATGTTTATTTTAGTTTAAATATATACCAGTAAGATACATAGATTTTTTTTTAATTACAAAACACTATGAAACATTAGATATTTTAAAAATTTATGTTTTTATTATTAAATTTTTACTATATTTTATTTCATTGATTCTTATTATTATGTTTATTAACTTTTACAGTTAAAATTGTTTGATACTATGATATTCAAATTTAATTTCGTTACGTTTTACTAAATTTCATAATATAATGTTAAAATTTAATGGGCTTTTTTGGTGGTGCGAATATTTTGATATGTTTATTTTATTTAGATCATCTAGTTCAATTTCTAATATTATTGTCGGTGTCAGGTTATTTTATACTCCCTCTGTTTTATATTAAGTGTCATTGTAACCTTGTGCACACAAATTAAGAAAACAATTAATTTTGTATATTTCCTATATAAAAACACAATTACCTATACACCTAATCATATTTCAACCAATAGAAAAATAAATTACTACATAAAATTAATAAATTTTGCATTAAAAATCGAAAACAACACTTATTTTGTAACTAAAAAAATTCTCTACAACGACACTTAATGTGAAACGGAGGGAGTATTACATTACTCTTTTAGATTTTGCCAACAACTTTTTTTTTCATATCAATATTGGGTATGTTTTCATTAAATATGTGACATAATATTTTTTTTAAATTACACATTTATTTATATATAATTACTTAGCTTCACAAATTTAATTTTTGAGTTTAAATGTGGCTATATGTCGGTTTATATGGTTAAACCAGTACCTAACTGAAAAGATTCGATCTTTTTGGGTCAGCGCCTATTTCTTTGAAGATATTTTGTTATGACACTCAAAAATTCCATAAAAAGGAAACAGGTCATTTGAGCGCTTCTGCTTTGTTGATTCAGCATGCTTATCTTCTTCTTCATATTTCCCTTATAATCTCTGGCTCTTTGTTCTTAGTTTTGTAGTTAAACCATATCAGGTACACTGGTGTTGGTGAGGCAGAGGAAGATCAATTGTTCTCCTAAATTAAATCTGAGAGCAAATCAAAAGAAGCCCCTTTTGTATGGTTAAATGGAGGATCTGGCTGATTTTCTATCTCTGGGCTTGTTTATGAAAATGATAAATATAAAATCTTCCATATTTAACTCATATTCAGCGCTTGTTTGACTTGAGGAAATCATGTCCGCTTACTTTCACGGTTGAGGATCCCTTCCTTAGAATCTGCTATATATTCATGAACTTGGACTAATGTAACAATGAGTTAAATTCATACTCATGAGTCATGATGCTCAATTAAATATTTTTCATCTTCAAGTTAAGAAGTATAACTTCTTTTCAGGTGCCAAATATAATCTATAATCAACATGTTGGGACTGACTTCTCTTAATTTAGAAATCCAATTTCTGATATACCGAGTGACACATGGTTGGTAAAATAAGTATCTTTATAATGTAAAATAGAAAGCGACAAAGAAATGAAAACTAAATGACCATACTTGTTTTAAAGGTGTAACTTTTAGAGGTTGTAGTTGGTACTTCTTAACAGTCTGAGAAGTCAATCTTGATCCACCTGTTATATCATCCAGATGTACCGCTCGTTTAACATGCACATGCAATCTTCCACGCCACGAACTTCCTTTGGTAAAATTTGCTTCCTTGGCTGTTGATCCCTGAAGACATCCATGATAAAGTTGAGGATCAAAATAGTAATACTGTCTCAATCCCAAGTAAGTTAAGATACTGCCGGGACATGTATATCTACTATGGCATTTTGAACCAATACTTGAGAGTACCATTTTAATGCTAGTATGTTAACAATTCTAAATTAGAAAATAAGATTTGTTACGAATTTGCACAAAAGCAAACATTGGAATGATAAGAAGAATATAGAGGGTTACTGGAAGTTTACCCCAAGTAATATGAGGCTGTCAAGAATAATCAATTTGTCCCCAATATATATTTCGCAAGTGCTTTTGCTAATATTTTCTGATAAATTTCAAAGCCGTAAAATAATCTGTATGGATTTTTTTGTTAGCAATATAGTAATGACAAACAAAATACTAATTAAAGACAATAATCAGAGATAGTTTTCTTCTTACCAGCTGGTCCAGAGAGCAAGATACGGGGACACATTGTAGACAGATATGATGCATTCTTTGCAAACTTGCTTCCACAATTTATATGGACATAAGTTGATGTTACTAAAACATCCTTAGTCGTGCAACCATGACAGTTTAGAAAGTTGTTTATCAATACTTGGAAGACCATAATTTAAATTGTCCATCTTAAATGCAAAAAAAAAAAAAAAACCTTTACTTAAAGCGTGGTATTGCAGTCCTTGTTAAAGTTCCTCAATGATTTCGTCAACAAAAACCCTACTCAAATCCAAAGGAGATAGAACTCGTTAGTGAACAAATCAATCGAGAGTTTAATACAATGGATCCATTGAATCAAAGTGAAACTTACTCCCATCAGATAGCTTTAGCGTAACTTTTCTGTGGTCACTGTAGAAAGGCTCAAGGTAGCAATAGACATCAAGATCGGGGACCTAGTGAGAGATAAAACACACAAAGAATACGAACATATCTTCAGAAACCAAGAGAGAAAAATCATCTAAAATAATCCACAGCTGATCTTAAGAAATATGGGAAGTTCATCGAAGAAACTTTTGTGTCCTCAGGATTGAGTACTTCTGCTCACAGACAATCCTTATGCGACTCACGTCTAGTTGATACGGAAGCTGACCCTGGAGGAGACGGAGTAGAAATGATTCTTTGCAATTATTTGAGAAAATCGACAAATCTCAATCCAAGTTCCACTCTTTTTCATCAACAACTTACATGATAAGTCATAGAGGCATCGATGGATATCTTGAAACGCATAGATGCGGTGAATTTATGTTCTTCCCAAGGCGGAGCGTTATCAGTCACATGAACAGAGAAAAAAATCCATCTTAGTGAGGAATGAAATGATGAATTTTAGGTATACAAAATCACCTATTTATAGCTACAGACTCAACGACTGGGAGAAAGAGAGACGCAATGAATGAGAAATCATGTAAGGAGTGGGGGAGATGGATTTAATTGAAACGTTAAATGCATCCGAGTTACATAACGTTCTGGTTTCCATAGCAGGTGAGAATATAATATCGGAATGCGAGTCAACACAATAGGCGGCTGCCACCAGAGATTGCTCGGAAACGACCCTCATAACCAAGTCAAAGCTCCATACTCAGTTGGATAAACATGAGCTCAAACTCATCAATGGCAGAAACCCTCGACGGCTGTTTCTTTCATCAACGTTGGGAAGAAGAAGGCAATTATAATGCATTTCAATAAATTGTATTATAGGCCCAGTTGACCAATTCTCGTAAGTCCAAAGCATCGAATGCAGTAAATATGAAAGCCCAATATTTTCAAATCATCAACGATTGAAAAAGAGAGATTTTAAATGGACACGTGTCACTATTACATGAGACTAATTTCACAGATGGAAGAAGATGACTAACCTTAATTCTCTCTATTGTCTCTCGCGAAGAGGTATACGGAGCCTGAAAATTGACACGACAAAAACATATAATATAAGAGCAGCCCATTATTGGATGAAGCCCATCAAACAACAAAAACATCCGACTTAATGAACCGCTGCGTTTTGAAGAGGCCGGACACGTGTCACCAGCAGAAAACTCGAATTAGTGACGTGGCAGACGACGTGGACATCCTGGGAGAGATTAAAAGTGTCTTTTATATATAAAGATTTCCAATATCAATACCAAGACCGAAAAATTATAAAAAAAGAAAACAAGGAAACCGGATAACATCAAAAGATTTTTTTTTTTAATTTTCCCTAATCATATTCATATAAATAGAGAGCATTATAACCTCAAATAACACACCCGAGAGGATTCAAAAACCCTAGACACCAATATCAAATCAAAGATGATGGAAGGAGCATTGCAAAGTGTGAAGGCCTCCTTGACTGCATTGGCATCACAATTAAGAAGTTTGATCAAGGACCAAATAGATTCCACTACTGCCAATGTAGCTACACTTTCTCAATCCCTTTAAAAGCTTTTAATTAAGAAGACATTCCATAATTACCGTGTTTTGACATGTATTTGTGATGATAAATTTTTTTTTTTTTTTTTGATGATAAACTTTTTTTCTTTAAGCTTTTTTAAGTGATCCTTGTCAAGACCAGCTTAATGATTGATTAAGATTTTTTTTCTTGGACAGATAAACCAAGTTAGAGATAGTATGACAGAGGCGCTGGTTTTATGGGAAAGGTTTTCTCAAAGGATTGAAAGGATTGAAGAGGTGTTGTCAAAGATTTCATCTGATGTTCAGCTTGGAACAGAGAAGAACATGGAGGAAAGGTCTGAATCTTTCCAAACCATGGAAGTAGTGTTGCCTTGTAGACGTGAAAACAATGATGAGGAGGAAGAATCAGAAGTCGATGATCTCATCAGTGCCATGGGATCTCTTCAAACCGCATCCAATTAGATTCCATTTTCCAAGACACGGCAAAGTACGAAGTTGCCGGCGAGGATGTCGATATATCCAAATAAACGAATTTTTTTTATTTTGCTGGTGGAGACCATTTTTCTAGCATTATATTACCATCAGAAATTAATAAGATGTTTTTTTTTTCCATCTGAAAATATTCATTCACAAAAAAGTACAACCATTGTTACAAACTAAAGCCCACAGAACAGGCAAGAGCCCACACAAAGCAGTTTATATGATCAAAGAGCAAGAACACACACGGACATCCAACACACACATACATTACTACAAAAAAAAAAAATTAATAAGATGTTACTCTCCTCTTTTTTCTGTTATACATTCTATATTCTATCAAAATAGTCACACTGACGCGGAGAAAAAATAGAGAAGTCTCGAAACTCTCTCTTTCATCTATGTTCCCTTTCTAAGATCTTTCGTAGGACAGAGAGGGCGTTTGTTTTTGATGCCGATGGTTTCTTCCGGCATGGATTCCCGTTCTTTGGGCCCAGACTCTGGAAAGTGGTGGCTTTCTAGCACCGTCTTCGCCGGCTTTTGCCTCCGGAAAGTGATGGCTTTCGTAACATCATCTTCGCCGGCTTCGTCCCAGAATTTTCTTTCCAGTTTTAAGTTGATCGGCGTTTCTTGTGGTTCTCTGTTGAAACCGACTTTTGAGATAATCGAAGTTGATGATCTCGATTGAAGACGACATAATTTCTTCTTAGAAACGTTTGATCCGTCAGTCTAGGTTTAACGATGGCGTTCATGGTGAGGGTTGCTCTGGTTGAGTGGCTTTTTCGCCGGTTCGTTTCTACTGGTCGTGGAGTTTTGTCGTCGCGAACCTTTCTCTTTCTCTGGCACCGGAGGAAGACGATGGTTGTTTTCTTGACGTGTGTTTCTAAATCGTGTGTCGATTGAACACGTGGTGGGTGACTCTTCATCCCTTCCTCTACGGTTTCTATTGCTTAGATTTAGGTTGCAAGTTGTATTGTAAAGTTGGACTTTTGGGTTCTTTGGACTAGTTGGGCCTTCGTGTTTGGTCCTTAGTTTTTTGTTTGTCCTTTCTTTTGGAGTATCTTGTATTCTATGTTCATGTTTAATAAATCATCAGTTGTGTAAAAAAAAAAAATTCTTAGGGGTTTTTTTTTTCCCAAATTGTTTTTTTTATTGATTGAAAGGGCAAAGCCCACGACCGAAGCCCACAAAACAAAAAGCCCACTAGCACGATAGGCAACTTACAACAAAGGCCGAGGCCCAAATTAAAATAAACGGCCCAACAGACCCAAATACAAACAATCGAACGGTTTGCCCTAGAGTCCCACCAAAGAGACAGACTGGACACGTGTAAACATCTGGATAGTCTGCACGCCACGCGTCGCCCGCCTCAACTCGATCTCCACCTCACCGCACAACCGCCGAAACCAGTCACCGACAAACACTTTTCACCGGAGCTCCGATACTGCAGAGCCTCCGCGTCACCATAGCTCTTCACGGCCGCTCTGTCTTCACGCCGGAGAGATCATTTCTTAGGGGGGTTATTGGGCAAAGAATTCTAGAGAAATTGTTAAATTTTTAGATTCCATTGTTATTGGTTTGTGAATTTTTAAAATCTAAATATAATCCATTGTTATTGGGGTGATGACTTTTAAATTCCACTCAAAATCCTTTGTTATTAGAAAAGTTTAGTTTTCATTGATTTTAAGATTTTATTAAAATCTCTTGTTATTGAGATGTAAATTTTCTTTGTTTTTACTCATAGTACTCAACTTTGAAAATATCATCTATACTCATAAGATTTTTGAAATCAATGTTATAAAATACATTTACATACAAAAACTCAAATTGAAGAATGAAATAATATACAAATCACAACTTTAACATAATACAATTCACAACTTAAAAAATTAGAAAATAATATTAAAAATTTAAAATAAAAATTAAAAAATAGTTTTAAAAAGCACTTTCGAATTTTAAAAAAACATTTCAAAATAATAATTCAATTTTTTTACAAAAAATCAAATTTAAAACATATATTTCGAAATTATATAAAAAAAATATTTTTTTATTTTTTATTTTTTATATATCTATAAAGTAAGAAGTAGAAATTAAATTTTTTGGTCATTTTATTTCTTGAGATCTTTTTTGTGACAAAAACTTTTTTAAAGTTGTTTAAGAATTGTCTTAATTGAAATGATTTTCTTTCTTTTTTTTTCTACCACCATTAATTTCTTACTTTAAAAATTAATAACAATCAATAGAATTCTATACACAGGTAATGAAAATCTATGTAAAAGTATTTGACAAAATTTGTTAAATCTAGTTAGCTTGTAAAATCTTCTCAACTATTAAAATCATCAAACTCCATAGAAATTCATGTTCCAATAACCCCCCCCCCCCCTACCCCCTATATTCTATTCCTTTCATGTTGATTGATCGTGTGACCAATCACAATCGTTATTTACCATCAGGGTCTATATAACAAAACAAAGTTTAAAATCAGAAGAAGTCCAAGTATACCGACTCCACGGCTACTTTCGCTACAAAACCCAAACCCAAGATGACAACCGGACAGAGGAGATTGGCACTTGAAGAGATTGGCCCGGCAACCAATAAAGGAAAACAGATGGTGGTTAGACCCGTCTCAAGTACCAAGCCCAGAAGAAGTGATGAGTACTTGGAGGAAAACCGATAGATAATGCCTCCTCTGATCCTCTGAAGCCTCTCTCGCCATGCGACATTCTGGAAACGGTTGATCCGTGTGAAGACCGTCTGTGAGCAAGAAACAGATTCGAGTTATTACACAGAAGCAAGAACATGATTCACTAATGAAGATCCAGGTAAGCTTCTTACGAGATAGGTCCATATGTGAAGGATGGCTAGTCCAATCAACCTATCTTGGACCGAGAAGAAACCAGGGGTTTCGTCTTGCGGCACTAGTGATGGGATGATGACAATAATGTCGACAAGGAGGACCAGCAATGTCTCTGACGAGTTCTGTGAATCCATTTTTGTCAGTTATACAAAAGTATCTTATTCAAAAGAAATAAAAGTAAACTAGAACTTGAGAAAGCAAGTTCTTACCATGATGCCATTTCCTATCCACGTCCAGATGTGATTATACTTGAAGATGCTTCGCAAGAGAACGCATCCAATACAGAAACCATATAGATCTACAATGGCATATTTGATATGAGACACAACACCACTAGAAGTAGAATAAAAAGAGAGTTGTAAAGCAAGGACAGACCGTCTTGTTTGGCAAACGAGATGAGCTGGAAGAACACCCTACCCACCAGAACTGGCAAAACCATGGAGGCTAAACTCACGAGGTACATGCTCAGTGCAGCAAGAAACAACATCACCCCTTCCCTCAGTACGAACCTGCAGTTGCGAAACTATCAGAGACTTGAGAATGAAAACTAAAGAAAAAAACAGAACAAGAGTAATCTTATTACAAACAAAGATGTAAAAAACAGTTACCTCTCCGTCTGCATCCACTGAAGCCAAGAACTGACAGTTGTAATCCACATTCGAACTATGGGCTCAACGGATGCTCCAATAAGCTCGGCTAACCACTCGTGGACTCCAACTCTCACTAGGAATCCATATGCAGCCACTGAGCCAAACAGAATCCTTGTGTCATAGACCCTGCGTCATTAATGTATATCTTTTATCATACATTCTGTCAAAGCATTGTGATATTAGAAATGTACAGAAAGACAAAGGAGCTTACCAGAAGTGGAGGGGGAAAAACGAGCTGCTGACGAGAGAGATAGTGGCTGTTGGTAAGTGAACCACACTAAAAATCAAAGCCTCCTGGAAAGCAAACGCAGCGAGGAATTGGGCATAATGCAGTTTATTGATGTCCGTGACATCTTCCAAAAACCAAGAGGCTCGTTGCCCACCAATGATCTGTCAAAAGAAGAAGAAGAATACACTTTTAAACTACATAAGGAAAACGAAACACGGAAGAACCATTACTTTACTTACCTTGTAGATAAGACGCATGAAGGCCGAAGATAGTACCAACCAAGTGTATCCGCAAAACCAGTGTATGAGGATGCAAAGTGGATAGCCCGAGACAAACTCAATCTTTCGAGAATAGCTGGTTCCAGTCACAGGGATAGTGCAAAAGTCCATGTGGAAACCAAGGAGCAACGGGCAGATCAGAAGCTTGTAGTTGATCCGACTTAGGAATTGGATTGCCTCGTTGACCACATTTAGGGGGTTACGGAATAGTGGTGCTAAAAGTCCATATAATAGGATGAAGGGTGCTAGTGATATGTAGAGAAGTAACTGCCGTAACATATCAATCGAGGCTAGTTTCATAACCAAGTACTCAACCGATATTGCCACCATAACAGAGTATCCAGTGAAGATGGGTGAGCTGTTGGACACAAAGCCGATGTTGTCAATCAGTGGGAAGTTAAGAACGGATATCCCGATGAGATACGGAAGAAAACTGAAGAGGCACGACACATACACACTGATTGCAAGAACCTGTAGAGCAGAGAACAAACAAAATCTGATACAGTTTCCAGATAATAAAACAACATAGCTAAGATATATATAATAAAAATAGGATATGGGACTTACTGCAAAGCTATTGTCATCTAGAAAGAAGAGAAGTCTTCTTCCTGCTCCAAAATCATTAAGCTCAGATCCAAGATCGTGTGGAAGAATCCGCGGCTTAGGAGGAGATCGTGCCACCAGTCAGACAGGATCCGGAGAGGTGTCCACAACAACTGTGCATACGGAAGGTGATTCCCGATCTCAAGGTGAAAGCCCCAAATGTCTTCCACAATTAGTCGTAGAAGAGTGATTATGGTCAGAAACTGAGCAACCAAGCCATTGTAAGAGAGCGCAGACAACAGCGAACCAATGATCCCTGACACTTGAAGACCTCCTTGGCTATCAATCGCAGTTTCCAGGCCCCATGAGTGCAATGAGAAGCAAAACGCGTTGAGGAGAAGCACCAACAGCCAAACAGAGATACGTAGCGCTCTCACCAAGACCCAAGAAAAGATGCGTGATGTTGCTCCCAGTAACAGTCCCCACAACTTGCTTGGAAGCCACTCGGGTGTCGCACGCCTGAGTTGATGACGAGAAAAGATCTGCGGTTGTTGATTCAATCCCAAAGCAGCACAAACCTGCGTTGGAGATGAGCTTACACATAATTATCTCGAAGGCCATTGCTACTTCACTGGAAAATTATACGAACAAACAATGACATAAACAGCAATTCCCCCTGAGAATCGAATCAATCATCAGAAACTGTGTAATCCACGAATTACAGATGACTAACCCTAACTCGTCCAAGAACCTTCAGATTATACTAACAAAACTCAGATTCGAAGCCATTATACGAACAAACAATGACATAAAACAGTAATTCGATGCCTCTCCCCCTGAGAAAGTGAGAATCAACCATCGGGAAATGTGTAATCCACGAAGATTAAGAATCGATCACCACAAAATCAAAACCCTAACTCGTCCAAGATCCTCAGATTACACCTCAAATCATCGAAACCAGAGTATGATCTAATCAAGGTTGAAACAACACAATCGTAAACAAAATCTGCAGAAAGAAACCTTGCAATTATTGAAGTCGTGACGATCGAGCCCGAGAACGATCCAGTTCTGATGAACTTTCGTGGAGCTACACACGCACGGACGGAACTCGGCGGGGAGTCTCAGTCGGCAGTGCAGGCACACGCATCCGCAAATCCGGCACCATTTCACGAAGACGATCTTGTTTTCCTCCACAAACGCGTCCATGATCGCACTCGCTCTGCTTTCTTTCCCTCTTCTTCTCCACTTTCGAATAATGGAAACAAAACACTGGGAATTTAAAGAGGGAGAGGGAGAGGCCGTTAGGATTCGTTTTATCTTGCTTTTAATTGCCCCCGAAAAACTCTTTAAACCAAACTATCATTTTTATTTTATTTTTTGGTCAAACAAAACCCAACTATTGTTATTTTGGTTTCTACATTTCGTTCGAGCTTCTTATTCTATAAGAATAAATATCAAAAAACTAATAAAGTTATATAATGTCATCATCCTCACCAAAACAAAACTTTTAGCACACCAAGTGATGTAATATCATCATCATATTTTAATATATTATTCATGCATAGTATATAAACCAACAAAAATATTGTCTAACTGATTAAAATTTAATAAATTATTTATAATACGCTTACACGAAAATAAACTAACAAATAACAGTTCAAAATTTAATGAACTATTATATCATAGGTTGTTAGCAAAGGTAAGAAAAAAAAAAGATGCCTCAGTAATAAGAGGACAGAGGACACTCCACGCGCCGCCGCGAAACAACTTACGAAAAACCAACAACCCTATACAACAATCCAAGCATGTCAATACAAACTTGCATATTAAGATTATTAACCAAAGATAAACCGAACAAAGTCAGTTAAAAGAGTGACTTGATTACCTCGATTCTGATCTACATATAGTCTAGACGAATACATCGATCTCTCTAATCTAAATACTTTGTGGGGGAATAATTGCAGAAACATCGATCTCTATTTGTTTTCACAAGAAATCAGCAAAGATTCTTTCATCGCTTTCTCTCAGACAAGAGTTTTTCGGTGTTTAATTTATTTTTTTAAAGAAACTTTCATTTTGTTTTTATTTTGAACACAACAAACTTGAAAGTATAAGTTCATTTGGATTTATCTTCTTCATGGGCCGATATTTTAAAACCTTGGAACGAAGTACCCAATATAGTTGGGTGATTTTGCCTCAACAATATTTATTAATCTGTTAATAAATGTTTCAGAAACCGAAATTAGTTAATATAAATGGTTAAAGATTTTACAAAAAAGTTCAACCTATTATAAAATATACTTCATTTATGTGGAAACTGGAAAACAAGTAGTGCAATAAATGATTACCATACTGAAAATGACTAAATTTATATTATGAACGAAGTGAATTGTATTTATATCTTATAGGGAGAGGATTCAAGAACCTAACACACCCGAGAGGATTCAAGAACCTAGAGAACCTAACACACCCGAGCATTATAACATCAAATAAACCATCCAAATTAACACACCCGAGAGGATTCAAGAACCTAGAAACCAAAATCAAATCAACGAAGATGGAAGGAGTATTGCAAAGTGTGAAGGCCTTCTTGACTGCATTGGCATCACAATTAAGCAGTTTGATTAAGGACCAAACAGATTCCACTGCTGCCAAGGTAAGCTACACTCTCTCGATCCCTTAAAAGCTTTACTTAAGAAGACATTCCACAATTAACCGTGTTTTGACATGTCTTAATGATGATTTACTCTTTTCTTAAGCTTTTTTAAGTGATTCTTGTCAATAAGATAGCTTAATGAGATTGATAAGATTTTTTCTTGGTGGACAGATACACCATGTTATGGAAAGTGTGAGAGAGGCGCTGCTTGAATGGTGGAAAAGGATTTCTCAAAATATTTCAGACGAAAAGAGAGAGAAAAAAAAAAGGAAAAAAAAATATTTCAGAGGAGGTGTCGAAGATTTCATATGATGAGCAACTTGGAACAGAGAAGAACGGCGAGGATGGTGCAGTCACTCGAGTTGCTGCTGTCCCTGAAGCTGAAGTTGTGGGTGGTAAAGAAAACAAGTTCTAATCGCGTGCCACCATATTCATAAGATTAAGATGTTAATCTCTTTTTTTCCCTGTCAAGATATTCTTATATATATAAAAAAACAAAGCTTAAAAATAGAGACCATGCATATAGTTACATGTATTGCATTACAAACAAACATTGATTTTCTTTTTGTCTCCCTCTATGGTTACTACATTACACCCCCAATGAACAATCACATCGACAGGTTCTTTTAACCATTTGTTTCTTCTTTAAAAAGAATCTTTTGAAGCTCACAAGATGATGTAAACACACATTGTGTATCAAGAATCCAAAAGGATCATTTGCCGCCTCCTCGTTGTCTCTTCTCTTCGAGCTGAGAAGCTTCGTTCAACATATCTGCTGCGTCGGTGTTCATGTTCAGCTTCGCTAACGCCACAGACTGCATGTAGAAAGCCGTTGGCCAGTCAGGATACACGCATTGCGCTTGCATCGCGTCGCGTAGTGCTGCGTCTGGTTGATCGCACAGTAAGTAGCATAGACTTCTCCGTCCAAACACAGTTGGTGACACCATTGTTCCAACGTCGATAAACTGTCCAAAAGCAAACTTATGTAAACCAAACAAGTTCTAACAATATGCAAATCAACAACGTTTGGTACCTGTGAGTAACAGTCTATGGCGGTTTTGAAATCTTTCTCGCGAAAAGCTTGATCACCACGTTTGCGTGCGTCAAGCATATCTTTCATCTGCTGAGTCCATTCTTGGAAAGATAACTGAAATCCATAGATAAAAATCAGTGAGTTATAGAATCTAGAGTATAGAGTTTTCTTACAAACACAACAGTAGCACTTGATGTACAAAGTTTTGATTGAATAAAATTTTACATTCATTCAAAAAAAAAAAAATCAGTGAGTTAGTTTAAGAGTTTAACCACTTTTTAATGTGTTGTAGTAACTGAAACCAAAACTATTATGTAGGCCTGCGGTTTATAACCGAGCCGAACTCAGCAGACTAAATTTTGGTTAGTACCGTAATGAGTTCGGTTCAGTTCGGCAGGTTTATAAAAAAAACTTCAGTTTTCAGTTCGGCTTTAAAAAAATTTGTTAACCAAATTTTGAACCGAATTAACCAAAATTTCAAATCGAACTAACCAAAATTACCCGAAATTTCGAACCGAAGAAACAAAACTAACCAAAAGTACCCAAATTCAACCGCAATATAATCGAAACCAAAAACTTTGGTTAGTCTCGATAAAAAGTTTAAAAACCGAAACTGAACCAAACTTTTTTCGCTTCAATTCCGCGAGATATTTGGTCGAACCGAACTACTACCGAACCTGCATGCCTACTATTATGTACTGACCTCGTTTGTCCCTTCATCGTCTCTGTAGTGTGTCATGACCAAGATCTGATGAATAGCTGTGAGATCCATTCTCGAGCAAGCCTCACCTAACGGCGAAAGTGGCCTCTGTGGCGTCGAAGGTGCCTCATCGTGCTTCTTTATTCCAAGCATTACATAAGAAGGAACCTGCAAATCATATTGTTTAACACTTTGGAAGATGAATATAATAACAACTCGGTGAGATTCAATAACTCGATTCACACTTACATCTGATTTAGTTTGCAATGGCGCAAGTGTTGCCACAAGATCTTTGGTATTAGGTCTCTCTCGAGGCTCATATTGCAAGCATTGAGAGGCGAGTTCTACAACTACAGTAGCTTCTTCCGTTGAGAATTTTCCTTCGAGGTGTGAATCCATCAACAGAATAATATTCTTGCCTCGTATCATATCCAGAGCCTAGAAGAAAGAGACATCACTAAATTAATATCACAGAAACTTATTATCTATCTATTTGTATATGACATGGACATTATCTATCATGACCAAAACAGATGATAAGGTAAGGAACTTACATGGCTTGGAGGGATGTGTTTTCCGCTAAGCAAATCAAGAAGCACAGTTCCAAAGCTGTAAGTAACACTTTCAGGTGTCACTCTTCCTACAAACACAAACCCACACTTAGTTAGACTGCTATATAGATAAATAAAAGACAAAATGATTAAACTAAACATTTGCATCTGATAATGAATGTAATAATCTTAAAAGAGAATCACAAACTGATTTACCATTTCTCAGATATTCAGGTGGTGTATATGCAAGGTTTGTGCTATAGCTTTTACCATCACGACTGTTCTTCATCAAGCCGAAACAGGAGAGACGAGGATCCCCATCCTACACCATTATTTCAAAAACTTTGTTATAAAAATCTCCTAAGCATGGAGTAAAAATGTTGAGAAGAGAATGATACCTCATCAAAGAGAACCCTGTAAGCATTTAAATCATGGTACAAAGGACGACCCTCGGTGCTACAATAATCCAAAGCTTCGGCTATGTAATATCCTACTCGCAACCTCATAGCCCACTCAATCGTCTGATTCTCCCCTGTGAATAACAAAAAAAAAAAAACACAACATGATTAAGGAAAATTTCCACTTTTAGTACTATAACACACGACACGCTAAGAAAAGTTTCCACTTTTAGGACTATAACATAAAACCATACTCTATACAACCTTAAAGATTCACTTTAACAGATTCATTACTCTAATGGGAAACATATAGAGAGAGAGAGAGTATTACAATGAAACAAATGCTTAGCGAGTGTATCGTTAGGCATGAACTCAGCAACAAGAAGCCTCTCGTCTCCATCGCAACAGTAACCAATCAGATTCGCTAACCGGTTATGTCTGAATTTCCCAACACCCCATGCTTCTTCCTGAAACAAAATTCAAGAACACAGATTTCAAAAACAAAGACATAAACAGACTAATCAAGAAATGTTTTTTCTATTACCGCGAATTGTTTAGGATCAGGCCAAGCCATCTTGGTGAACTTCTTGACGGCGATCCAACGGCGGTTCTGAAGCCGGCCTTTGTAGACGAGATTTGGGGCTTTCTCGCCGCTTTCCGACACGATGTTGTCGGAGCTGAAGTTGTTCGTAGCTGCTTTGAGGTCGGAGAAAGAGAACTCTGAGAAAGACGGGATTCCTCCTCCAGCTACACCACCAGCTCCGCCGCCTCCGATTCCGCCGTTGTCAGCCGTCGTAGCGCCGCCGCGGTGGTTTTGAGTCACTTGCGGCGGCTGAGCTCCGTCTTTCCCGAGCGGCTGGTGTTCATCCGAACACAAGGATTGGCAACAACCCATTGAAATTTCTAAATCCTTTTTTTTTTTCTCACGACAGAAACAAAGCGAGTCGGAAAGTGTTTCTCTTTCGCTTCTTGTAATAGAGAGAGAAAGAGAAAGAATATAGTGGTGGAAAATTAAAAATTGGATTTTTTATATATTATTTTTATTTTTCTCTTTTGTCTTGTTTGACTCCTGAGGTAAGTTTCTAATACGGTGTCTCCTTCTTGTCAATGATAACATGCCACTTCAAAATTAAGTTGAAATTAACCCAAATTATGGTTATAATTTTAACTATCAGTAAAAGTATTTATAAGGTCAGTTTTGAAGTTTGCAGTGTTTCTTTTGTGGTTTATAAACTGTTTTATCTTTAATCAATGGATTTGAATATTGAAAAGCCAAAGAAACAGAAGAAGCCAACTTCTTTTTGTGTGTATATTATATACTACTATAATACAATAATAAAAATGATTCGGATGTTCAATGATATACACTTTGTGGTACCAAAAGAGATTTTGGGAAAATCACATTATTTGCCAGCTCAAAGTGTTTGTGATTGGAGTGACTTATCATCGACCATTCCTACTTTTTCTTTCTCCATTTTTTTCTTCTTTTTTTCCAGCACAATCGATTTTTTTTTTGCGCCTAGTTATAAGTATCTAGTTATTTCAAAAGATTCGTACTTGTATATAGTGTAAAGATAGGTGTGAAGAAAAATCTGGAGTTTGTAGAAAGTTGACTTGTGAAACCGTGTGATATTTAATTCTGATTCACATGTTTTTTCTTTTTTTTGCATATCTGTTTATATTTCTGGATTGTTGACGTACCTCCTAATTAGAGTAATGTTAGTTTTATTTCCATTTGAGTATTAATTACTCTGCTCCGAACGAAAATGATTACTTTTATGCATATAAGTCCTACAAAATGTTTTTACGAAGTTTACTTATAAACAAAATATTTCAAAACTGAAAGACAATTTCGTTGTCATTTGGAACTCTGAATGTGTATTATATATACCATGGAAACCACATAACCAAATATGGTTAAATGTTCAAAATCGTATATATTCATTTGTTAACATTTGAACTGCATACTCTAGATTACCAAAATTGAATATGGTTGTGTGGTGCTTTTTGATAGAGACATCCAGACTAAAAATCCTTGTCAACATATTGATCAGCTTTCAAACATTTAATTTTTACTCGTATACGGTATACATCATACTATTTTGAGTTTTGTTTGGACACCTTAAAAATAGTTTGTATGTTCTTAATTTGGATGTTTGCAAATGAAAAGTAGTCTTGCAATGTTTCTGCTATTTACTAGCTTTCGAGGTTACAATAGTTGTCTCCTGTGTAGAAAAGGCAAAGAGTGAAGTGATCTAAAGATTCTCCAATGTAATTGGCTTTCTTTATATGATTAGATGCTCAAGCACTATCTCCAGTATATAATAAACATTCATCATTAGCCTATGGTTGGATCACAACAATAACTTCTGGAACTTATTCTATTCATGTTATCATTTTATTATTTTACAACAAACAAACACACGAAAAAAGATTTGTCACACGAGACGTCAAGTTCACGCTAATCATGTTTGGCACGGCAACACAAAGTCGTTAACTATTGGCGCAGGCACTAGTTGAGAAAGAATGGACCACCGTGTTTAGTACTACTAGTATTAAAGTTTCACGTGAACAATGTTTAAGGCTGGTCAGGTTAATGATTGGTAATAGTTTGCAACTTATCATAAAATGATTACATATTTTTAATCTTATGTTAAAAGAAAGAGAGACTTGCCTGCTACTAACCTTCAGATTTTACAAAATAATTGTTGAGAACGCTACCAAAAGTTTCATCCTAAACGTCTTATGTATACACTGCCCTAATTTAATAACCATTAGGCTCAAACTAATATCTGCAACCTGCATCATATGTGGTAATGTAACAAGTCATCAAACCTTCCTCTAAACCATCCGGTTCAAAGCCTTTCTGCACTAAACCGCATCTATATAAACCAAACAATTGGCAGTAGTAGTCTCTCTACACGGTTTCTGCCTCCTCTTAGATCATCATCACGATGGGGCTCTTCTTGCCCAAGTTTCAGATGGTTTTCTAGTATACCAAACCGTATAGCCCAGTGTTCCAGCATTGCAAAGATCTTCCTCCTGTTTTGCTTATTAGTCCTCATCCGACTCAACTTCTCGTGGAGCAGTTTCTTCTTCAGCGCGCACCAATAGATCATCATAAGCCCTCACAGATTCACCAGTGAACCTCTCCATAGCTTCAAAAATCCGCTGCAAACTCCCTTGCAAACTATCGTTGCTAGTATCACTCTGGTAGACAACGTTCCCAGACAAAGAAAGACTATCACCAGGCGCCACCAGAACCATCTTCTTCTCCAGCGCTTGAATCTCTCTATGTATCCTCTGCTCCTCCCTGTCCATGTTCCTACCTCTCTTCTCCGCATCCCCCTGCCCCATCGCCGTCGTCTCCAACCGATCTTGCTCCCAGAGCTGAAGCACGCTCGTGGTGAAGCTACGCATCGCCTCGATAACTTCCTTCTCGGATATCCTGTCCAGAGCTTGAGACCATTGGTTGCATATCACAAAGATCGGTGGAGCTCCGAGCCGACCAGGTGAGAAAGGAGCGATGCCGTCTGGCGTCTCCTCGGGCTCGTAGAGAAGACACTTCATGAGCCATTTGTTTAACTCTCTGACGTAACCTTTCTGCGCGCTGACCCAGCTAGAGAATCCTAGTATCCAGTTGATAAGCTCGTGTCCTAGCAAACTCGTTGCCTCTAGATGTTCTTCACCGAGTTTCTTGCTCGCTCTTATAGGGCCTAACCCACGAGCTTCCCTGATGGCTTGACACTGAGTTTGATGACACTCGAGCATTGTTTTCCACATTGTCGTAAGCCTAAAAAAAAAACATTTTCAAAATGAAAATAAATAAACAAAAACATGTAGAGAGGCTAAGCTTTTACCCTTGAATCAATGCATTAAGTTGCGGCCATAGATCTTCGTCTCTAATTTTATTAATCGTCACGGAGATTTTATCAACAACCTGAATCGCAATCCTTATCTTCGTTGACATGTCTCTCACTAGTTTACGAGTTGTGTCTACTTTGGTAGCTTCAGCACCTCTTTCATCTAAACGCTTTAGCTTCCTTAGCTTCTTCTCGTGGGCCACACGCAACTTCTCCTCAGCCTAGACAAGAGTAGAAAGCTTAACAAAAAGAACATATCAATTTAAGACAAAACATTACCTTCACTTCATGGTAAAGCTTCTTCTCCCATAGATGAAGCTTATGCAACGTGGAAGAAAGATTCCTCGACCGTGAAGCAAGTTCTTCCTCAATGTCTGCGTAAGTAGGCGGCGCAGTAGCAGCAGCAGCACTAGCCGAAGATCCTCCTCCGGAGGTAGAAGGTAGCGAAGGATGTAACAATTTCGAAACTGCAAACAAAAGTTTTAAACCTTTTAAAATTAATCTGTTTGCATAAAAGTTGTTTTTGAAAGCTTATTATTACCATGTTTACGACCGTAAGGATGCTTCCCCACTTCAAGCAGCTTAGCGATCTCGCTTCCTGACTCCGCAGCCTTCACGAACTGAGTCTCAATCTCTTTAGCAACCTCGTGCACCGCACGTGGCCCACCTCCTCCTCCATCGCCACGTGGCGCCGCAGCATTGCTCCGTCTCTCTTCGTTGCCAGCGTCTTCAACAACCGTCTTCTTCTCAACAACGTGCACTTCGTACTCCACGCCTTTCTTCTCCACCGACACGCTCGGCCTACTCTGATACATCGCCGCATCTCCGCCGCCGCTAGTGCTGGCCCCTGATTTATCGACAACCGGCGGCGGAGACGGAGAGGGAACCTCCTCTCTGTACACGGCGGCGGGAGGCGGTTGGTGATTACCACCGCCGCCGCCGCCGCCGGCGGCGGCAGCGAACTTCGGTCTGCCGTGAACTTCCTTAACAACCTCGTAGTGAGAATCGTCCTCCTCCAGCTCCGGTATACCTTCCTCCTCCCTAAGCTCCCTCGAGTCACGACTCGGAGTGTAGGGAGGGTAGTAAGTATCGAACGGATTTAAAAAATCCCAGCCGTTAGACCTAGGCGGCGACGGAGGAGGCGGAGGCGGTTTAGTGGTTGTACCACTTGAAGAAGAAGAAGAACCGTAGTAACCGGGTCCGGTATTTGAGTAACCGAAATAATTAGGAGGATAAGGATTGTAAGAAGAAGAAGAAGATGATTCACCTTCGTAGACTCTTTGAGGACTGCTTGGTCTTTGCTCGTAGATCACCGAAGGAGGCATGGACTTGTTCTTCATGTAATTCATATGCATATAGGAAGGAGGAGGAAGCTGCTGCTGCTGATGATTATGATGACTCATCATTTCCGGATTCGGGTACGGGTACGGGTTATAACCCGGTTGTTGTTGTTGGTCCATGTAAGGTTCGTGTATGGGGAAATGGTGGTGTTGAGGAGAGAGGTGATGTAACGAATCCGAATCCAAATCGAGGTGGCCTTCTTCTTCGTCATCGTCGTCGGAGTTTGAATCCGAATCCGAATCGAATTCGAGATGACCCGAGTCGGAACCCGAACCGGAAGGTAGTTTTGCTTTTTTAGGGGATTTATCTTCGTCGGGGTCGCCTTTTCTGTGAGGAGGGAGGTTGAGTCTCGGAGAGTCACCTCCTCCGCCGTTAGCGCCGCCGGAAGCGACGAAGCGGTGGTGGTGGTTGATGAAGAGGTGGAGGGAGTGGCCGATTCCTCTGAGCGAGTTGGTGTACGCCACGTGGGATTCGGATAACAGGTTGCGCTGCTGGATGGCGGCGTCTAGGAAGGAGCAGCGTTCGCGGCAGAGAGCAACCGCCGGGAGATCGTCGAGCTTGGAGCTCGTACAGCCCATTTCAATAATTCAACAAAAAAAAAAGAAATTAATTAAAAAAAGAGGAAAATAAAACGGAAAAAAAAAGAAAGAGGAGATTTGAAATCTGATAAGAAATTAAAAGGAAAGAGAGAGAGAGAGAGATGGAAGGTAGGTGAGAGGAATTGGAGATGGAGGCGCATATGGGGTAAAGATGGTGTGGTTTGATGGTGATAGAAAGAAAAGAAAAGAAAAGAGTTGAAGTGATTGTTTTCTCGAGAAAGTATTATTTTCAGTTTTTAGGCCTAGAAATTAAAAAAAAAAAAAAAAAACGAATGATTTAGCTCTCAAGAAAATAAAATAAAATAAAAGATAAATAAAAGTAAGAACAAAAGGAAAAAACAGCAAAGGACTGTGGAGGAATCTTGCCAGCACCGAGATTTTCGTCTGTTTCTCCCATTAGATGAGTCGGTGTTTTTTTTTTCCTTTATTTTCTTTTTCTGGTAATTAATCACACTATTAATCCTTTCATTAATTAACCGAGTTTTCGAATATGAAAAGCTTTTTAGGACAGTAGTACTTTGAGAGGTTCAGACAGAAGACATGGATCTTAAAAAAAGATACGGGTAGTACTTCTGTTCCTCTAAAGTTTAGTAGAAGAAGTATTTGGCTTTAGGTTTGACGGTAACTTTGACTCGTTTTGACCATTTTTGTTATATATTCTCCAAAACACCCTTAGTTGTAGTCTTTAATTACGTAACGACAGTATTTGATTTGGACAATTAAAATCGTACTAGTATTATTGCATGATGGTAACGGATAACGTAAGGGGAATTAAATGAGGAATGTACAGCATTTGTGTGTGTTTAAATAATTTATTGATTAGTTACTTTTAAACCGTGTTGGTTTGTGTGTTCAAACTAAAGACGTAACTAAATGGATGTTGTTACCAAAACAGAACTTCAGGCTTCAGGTGTGATTGCTAACGTCGTCAGGGTGGTTATTCCTCTCTCATTGACTAGACTTTTATTTTTATTTTATCCATGCATTATATCATCTGAATGTACATATGTATGTTGTAGTGTGTATGATACATTAGTACTAATATATAGCTAAGGTTCAATACAAATTCAATTGCAGGAGTCAACCCTATATTCCAGGTTCAACTGTGAAAATATTAATTCTTGCATTGCTAATTTATAGAAATTTTACATTATATAAAACCTCAAAAATACATTGATACATGAAACAGATACATAAATTGATGCTTTCGAGCTCCAGATATACATTTCAAACTCCAGTTTTAAAAACATCGGTGATGTGATCCATACAGTTTCGGCAAACAAATGCAAAGAATTATTATCGAAATTTTTGTTTTAAGTTGTCATTTTAGCTTTTCTCAAAAAGGGGTCATTTTACCATCACGTGAATATTGCGTCCATTATGTTACGCATATTTGCATGTTAGCTAAAAAAAATGCAAAAGACATGTTTCTTAAAATATCCTATATCTCAATTCTATCAAAATTAAAATTTTAAGGATAATACTTGACAAAAATCCTATATTGTTTAACCGGAGTCGCACAACAGTACAACGATTTTTCCTTTTTAACTTCTCGTCGACTACTAAGGATTAACAGTCTAGAACACGAGTACGCACATTGGCACAACAAAACAAATCACAGGTCAACTGCGGGATAATGTGGTGACGTGAGTTTACAGCACAGCGTTACAACAATCAAACAATGACCCTGCAGCATGAATTAGGACACATAAGGATACTTAGCATCGAAGCCTTGTAACAGTTATCCAAATGTTATTTACCCAGAATAACTTGGTGCTGAAGCAATCCCTTTTGTCCATTCTATTTTCTTTTTGCTTTTTTAACGAACTCTTTCTACTTTGCATGTTTGTCTTCTTTTTTTTGCCTTTCTACTGCATGCTATATATCCTTTATTGCTTGGAAATCTGGTGAGACAATCAAAATCCGGTCTGTGTTATACCGCATATGCATGGTAACTGTAAATACAAAATACAAGTAAAACTAATCTAAAGATAAAAAAGGCTTCGATCGACATCTTTAAACCAAGTGTTAAGATGTTTCAATAGAAAATAAATTGATGCATGCGATGGTTTACTACTTGTTTTTTGGAGAAGACGTCCATATGCATGGTGCGTATTTCTATGTTGCGTATATATATCGTAGATTGTAAATTCTAGATTAATAACGCTTTGGAACATTAGCGTGGTTTTACCAACGATAGCGTGGTCGTAGATCAGCTCCTTGGAAAATTGGTCAATGTGCGAATAACCATTGAGTTCAATAAGAGTTGGTCATGTGGATGTTTTATATGACAAAAGTTTATAAGTTCTCCCAAAAAGGAAGATCCTATTCAGTTCAAAAAAAAAAGAAGATGATCCTATGGATTTCAACACGAGATCTTCCATATAATTTTCCACAACGCATTTGCTATTGCCAATTTTAATAGTCCATTAAGGAGACAATATCTAGTCAAACAGTGGATTCTTTGTATATCGACCGATCTTTTGAAATCGTACGGGGAACGTAAATAAAAGTCCACTTACTCCCGTCAATAACATAATTCAATAATATTCATGTTTTACCTGAAATCTAAAATAGTTGAGCTCATATTCTAACAAAAAGCAAAAGCAAAATAGATATCATATTACTGTTTGACAAATGTCCAAAATCTTAGTGATGTTAGGTGCAAAATATAAGAGGCCGTGTGATTTAGAGATACAATGTTTTGAAAAAGTTACTTTGGTCCCCTGCCCAACTTCAATGAGTCAATTAATTGTTACATTTTAGGGAAAGCGTGACGAAGTAAACTTTATATAGTATACTTGTAGTGTATGTAAATGAAAATGTACAAATATATAGAGGGGAGTGTTTAAAACTACAGTAATAAACCATTGAATTTAATGCATTGTGACGTCGTCTTCTTCTTCTTGTTCCTTTCACCTTTTTATTTTCCTCGCTTTCTTAATTTGTTCAGCACCATTTAATTTGTTCTGGTTCTAAAGTCTATAATTCTATATAACAGTACACAGGGAAATTGTCTTTGTGTTAAAGCACATGACTTCTACTGTTATATAGACTAGAACTAGAGCAAATTAACCGAAATACTTCATTACTTTCTATTATAAGATAATTCTATAACGTAACTATAAACTTTGTAGCAACACTTTGTCATAATAAAAGATTATCTGGGAGTTGTAAATGATAATTTTTAGTCAAAAAACAAGTTGTAACTGATTTATTCTAAGAGGCAAAATTATGTACAAGATTTTGCGAGCTTTTGCTAAAATAGTACTGTTTACACATGTTCACAAGCTGACTTCTAAGAAGGGCCACTGCAGTGAATCCATATCCTGTAGAAAAAGAATAGTCTCAAAGCTACTAGGAAAATAACAGTTGTTATCGCGAAGGTATCTCATTTGAGTTTTGGCCACATTCTCTATACTCAAATTATGAAATTACTATGCAACATTACTGACTGATAAAGTTCTGATTTATTTATACTCTATGCAATAGTAGTACTGTAGATGCTAGTGACAGATTAGGCCGTGTATATATATGAATAAATGAGTGGGAGAAAACATTTAGTACTCATGATATAAGTCATACAACGATACAACTATTCTATTCCTCTGCTATTTAGTGGGTTTGGTAGTTCTGGTCAGTAAGATATAATGTTATCATTAATGGTAGCAGATTTAATTTAGGGTTTATAGGAAGAATAAACAAAACACGGAAAGTCTTTGAAAGATGGGGAAGAATTCGGCAGGCACAGAATAATTGGGCGACGACGACAGGTGACATGTGACACCCATTTCACTGGTGACAAAGGTTCCTTATATAGACAAACTTTTCATTTCATCTTTTATGTTAGTATTTAAATATGAGTATATAATAATAATATATAGTCTTAGGTCTACCTCAGTACCACGTCCCACTAATTTTTTTAGTCATTTTGTGCATGCATTCCAATGCAACATATAGATTTCAATGAGGAAATATCGTATTTTCTAGTTGAATTTAGTTAGGAATTGTTAGGAAAGAGCTTTTTCTAGCTGTGATGCTACAGTTGAATTAAAATCTAACTTAATACATGCAAAAAAAAAGTGGTTGTAGTTGAGCAAGCTGCATTTTGCTAAATTTTAATTCAATCTATTAATTTGTTTGTAATAATATACAATATTTTAATATATTCCAAAGATGTATATTATTTCTTAACTTTATGAAATAGTATTATGTTTAGTGTTTCAAAAAACTTCACATGCACTATAATTTTGAGGTCTTATTTTCTCAATAGAAACCTTTAATAATGAAAATGATAAAATATCCAGGGAGCATCAAGTGTTGTGAACCATAAGGGAAATGTTTCAATGGCTGTAAATATTTTGAGTGGCTTGCTGTAACTTTTTTTTTATGAACAGAGGTGGCTTGCTAGCTGTAACACTACAAAAAAATATCCTCTTAATTCTACATTAGGTTATACTTTTTTTTTTTACTCAAATTGATTTTAGATAAATAAAGGGACAAAGTCCATTAACCTTACAACAGCCCACGGCTAACCAACACAAAGGCCCAAGGCCCAATCCGAGAACCACAAAACATACAAAACAAGATGGGTTTGAGCCCACTCCAAGCCCATCAACCCGCGGAAACCCTAGACACTGTCGGTCATTTGCGGTTCTACATTAGGTTATACTCTCCTAGAAAAGATTTAAAAACAAATATTTATTGGGCCAGTTCTCAAGTTGGGAGATAAACTAAAACTAAAGTCTAAGCTTTAGATATGATAGGGAAACTATGGAAATATGACCACTTATCCACTTCGGTTTTCCTAAATGATCTTGTAGATTTATATCAGAATCTTTAAACTAGTTTTTGGCAGAAATCTTCGAACCAACACCAGTTTCACAATGGCAACCGCAACTACAGTGGATGGATGATACATCATACATGGCAATATGGCAAGTTAAGATTGACATAATTTTTTAAACAAAATTCAAAATTGATATAATTAGCTCTTTCTCAAAAGGTCAAAGACTGATATAAAAATTCCAATAATTTAATATTTTTTCCCAGTGAATATTAAGCTAAAAATGAAAGTAACGGTCAAGAAAAAACAAATAGTTACAAAAAATCAACATTACTAATTAGTTACTATGAAAGATAAATATATTCTAATAAAAAAATCTAAAAACAAAAGTATATTCTCGTATAGCCAACTAAATAGAAAAAGCTTGGTCTTTTCTTGTAAAGTAAAAAGGAAATAAGCAGAAATTTAAACTCGAAAGAATCGCTTTGACTTTCTTGTGTTCCTCCTTGGTGGCAGTGTTTCTCCTCTTAAACTTTAAAACTATACAGTACTTTTTTTTTTCCGTTTAGACCTTATTTGTTTAGATTTACAATACTATTAGAAGAAATACGTACAAAAGTGATTAAATATATATCAAGCATAGATTTGACCAAAAAAAAAATATATATATATCAAGCATAGTTAACCTATTAAAGTCATCTATACAGCGATAGTATCATTTCTTCTTAAGTCGATTCATGTTGATCTCATTTTCAGTTATATTATACGACAGTTTCTTTGGCAAAAGGGTGAGTTTCAAGAGCTCAAGGATTATTATTATTTCATAGATTGATTAGGTACTAATCAGTTTATAAATCGTTAAAAGACTGTTCAAAGGATTTCATTAGAAATCGTAAAAGTTATGGACGAAAGAGTAAGAAAAAGAGTAAATAAATATTTATGCGAAAGCTAGGTCAAATGTAAGGAATATTCAACAGAAGCAGATGTTCCCCACAATCGCTAAATAACAATTAACAAAAAGGTATATGTACATACTATAAAGGACTTGTCTGATCTGGCTCTGAATAACATTCATTGGATTTATCTTCCTTCTCTGCCACTAGGGTATTGTAGTTGGAGATCACTTCACTCAGCATTCCACTAGAGTATTATATATAATCCGACATTCAAGTTGAGAAAGAAAACAATCTGAAAATTTATAAACAAATGTACCATTAGCAATTTGGCATTAGCGTAGTGCAATGTATCAAATTATCAATAATGCAGGCCTACTATTTGACTTTTTATGGTGTTAGTTTTTAGCTAACCCATTGTCAGTTGGTTTATTTAAAAATGGAGTTCTAGATTTTTGGTTCATAAATATATTTTACATCTTCATTAGATCAGGTTTGTGATAAATGAAATATTTTCTCATGCATAGTTCTAATACTCATTCGATTACAAAAACTATACTTTAAGTATGGAGGTCGCTGTTGAGGCAGGCCAAAACAATTAGATAAGAGCTAATTTGCTGAATATACCAAAAAGTATGAAATACCATAGAATAGGGGGAAAATGGTAATGATGGGGGGAAAAAAATTGGAGGGATATAATGTATAGAGTGCAAATAGGGGATATTTGGTGTGTAGGGAGTACAAATTCTCTAGATAATTTCCAATGTATTATTTCATTACTTTTTTCAAAATGGAATAATTTCATAATGGCATTGGATTTTATTGTAACCATACTTTAGTCTAGAGTAAACTTATTTTTTATTCCATTATAGAACAAAAAATCAAATAAGATTAGAGCATTTTTTACTCTAAAATAGAAAATGAAAATAGAGTTAGAGAATAAAACACAAAATGTATGTAAATGTGGTTTAGGTTTCACGTTATTTGCTTTTTCATTATTTAAAACTGTACAATATCTATAAGATCCATGGAAGATTATAAGACATAGACAAGACAACCTAAATGATGATCAACCACTTAACCCTGTGATTAGGTTCCACGATTGTTTTCCTTCGTGTTTCTCTCTGCAATTCTTTTCCAGGCTTTGATTTGCATTATTGCAAATACGTAGTAGTATAATGGTACCATCTCAGTGCATTGTAATGTATTTAGATATATATATGTGTGTTGCTATTGCATTACTAAATATTAATTTGCGTAATTCTAGATCGAAAGCAATCCGAAAAAGAAAAGATTTTAGTGTGAGCTTGAGAGAATAGGTCTTTATAGATTTATTAAAACAATGATTTAACAACTAGGCCACGTTTTGCAAACACTAATTAATTCTCAGCATCAAAGTGAATTTGCTGGTTGAAAATTGATTATTTTTGGGCATTATGGATTTTTTAAATTGAAAGAAAAATACTTTACTACTAATAAGTGAAAGCAGATTTCAATCATAGATAAAGAACGATCTCGTTCCACTTGCTAGGCACTCGAGTAACATAGAGACTTCCCTGGCATTTATTTGTTCTTTACCATTCCTTTTTGCAAAATAGACAAATAATTAGTTATCTCACTTTAGTCAAAATAACATAAACCAATGAATTAGACAAACACTTAGAAATACACAACTACAAGAAGTTGACAACCCTAACTTCTAACAAAAGTACAACAATAACACAACTACAGAGGATGGTTCACAAAAGTAAATCTCATTTTCTTCTCACCTGCTGGCTTCTCTTAAAGACAACAAAGAATATGTATGGTAAGCTACATTTAAATTACAACAATTCTTTTTAATTTTAAGAAACAATACAATAAACCATTGAAGAACAAAGTATGCAACTACATTGTGGTGATTTAGAGGTTTCCACTAGAGGAAGAGTTGCCCTGTTGGTTCATACCAAGAGAATCGATTCTTCACTAGTGCGAAATTATTAGTTCTATATGCGACCACACGGTCTATTTGAATATTTGGGAAAAAGTCCATCGAAGTATGCGATGAAAATGTGATTTTTAATAGTGTTAGATCTTATTAAGACATCGCAAGGTCAGAAACTCAGAAGTATATGTCTGATAGGTTGGATAGTGCCTTTAGATCCTTTTAGTTTCTTCGGTATCTTACATTAGTATAATTAGTTTTACTAATAGTGTCTATCAGAAGTTCTGTAGTACTTGCTTCTGATAGACACTATTAGTAAAACTAATTATACTAATCAAACAATAATAATACACGCGCGCGTGAGAGAAGATTTGCGTTGAGAACATCGTTTGCTCTGACTCTTACCATCGCTTCCCCACCAAAAGAACCCAATCTCCGGCGATCGGAAGCGAGAGAGAGAGAGATGAGCAGCACGGCAGGGAAGATGGTGACTTCAAGATCCGAGCTTGAATTGGATCACCCCAACATCGAAGATTACCTTCCTTCCGGTTCCTCCATCAACGAGCCTCGTGGCAAGCTCCGCCTGTAAACCTTTTCTCTCCCTCTCCTTTGTATCTCTCTATGTGCGTTTGTTAATGGTAGCATATGATGATTTTGATTGAATCAGGCGTGATTTGCTAGACATTTCTCCAACGCTCACTGAAGCTGCTGGTGCCATTGTTGATGTAATGTCTGATGAGTTTATCTTACAAAGTTTTAATCTTTTTTTGATTTATCTTACAAAGTTTTAATCTTTTTTGGTTTATCTAAGTATCTTAAGTATAAAGATCGTTTCTTTTTTGTTGTTGTTGTTGTGGGTTAGGACTCATTCACTCGGTGTTTCAAGTCGAATCCTCCAGAGCCTTGGAACTGGAACATCTACTTGTTTCCGTTATGGTGCTGTGGTGTTGTTGTTAGATACTGTCTTCTCTTTCCCTTGAGGTTTGTTTTCGTTTGGTTCTATCTTAAAAGTTCAGATTTTTAAACTGTGTGTTGGACTGATGAGGAGTTATTGAATTGTATAAAACCTGCAGGTGCATCACTTTAGCTTTTGGATGGTTTATTTTCCTTTCAACGTTTATCCCTGTACACTCTCTCCTGAAAGGTCAGGATAGGTTGAGGAAAAAGATTGAGGTAAGTGGGGTTTGGTTCTCTGTGGCTCAACCATTGATCTCTTGATGTTGAAGACTTGAGCTGTGTTTTACTATGTTACCAGAGAGTCTTGGTGGAAATGATATGCAGCTTCTTTGTGGCCTCATGGACAGGAGTTGTTAGGTACCACGGGCCGCGGCCTAGCATCCGTCCTAAGCAGGTTCATGTTTCCTTTTATAAGTATCTCCTTTGATAGTTTTTTTATACCTATGCCTATTTTTTTATGATTGGGGTGTGTTTAACAGGTTTATGTTGCTAACCATACTTCGATGATTGACTTCATAGTCTTGGAGCAGATGACAGCTTTTGCTGTTATAATGCAGAAGCATCCTGGTTGGGTTGGTAAGTGAGTGAGAGTCTCATTGGTTTTGTCTTTGGTGCATTGTTTTTGACTTTTGATGCTTTTATAATACGAAGGGCTTCTGCAAAGCACAATATTAGAGAGCGTTGGATGCATCTGGTTCAATCGTTCCGAGGCTAAGGATCGTGAAATTGTAGCAAGAAAGTGAGTATGATATGTTTATTTTATCTCCTTTGATCTACTGGTACTAATCATGGGAACATGAATCATTTCGTTCAGGTTAAGGAACCATGTTCAAGGAACTGACAATAACCCTCTTCTTATATTTCCTGAGGGGACTTGTGTAAATAATAATTACACTGTGATGTTTAAGAAGGTATTATGAACACTTACTTTGATGTGATGTTAATAGTTTTTGAGTCGCTTCGTGGCAATGTTTCAGGGTGCTTTTGAATTGGACTGCACTGTTTGTCCAATCGCCATCAAATACAATAAGATCTTTGTTGACGCCTTCTGGAACAGCAGAAAGTAAGTGTGTTTTCTTTATGACTTTCTTATCAGATTCTAGCTTTGTTATAGTTGCGACTGTAACAAGTTTTCTTCTGGTTGCAAAGACATTTATTTTGGGGACATTTCTTTGCCTTGATAACAAAAAGGTCTTTTGCATGATCTTTGCAGACAATCATTCACTATGCACTTACTGCAACTCATGACATCGTGGGCTGTGGTGTGTGAGGTGTGGTACTTGGAACCCCAAACAATAAGGCCTGGTGAAACAGCAATTGAGTTTGCAGAGAGGTAAAAAAGTATATCCGAGCATGACATTCTCTTGCGTTTTAGTAGGTGGTCTAACATTTATGAGATCCACTTTGTTTGGTTCTCACAGGGTCAGAGACATGATATCTCATAGGGCAGGTCTCAAAAAGGTCCCTTGGGATGGATACTTGAAGTATTCGAGGCCAAGTTCCAAGCATAGTGAACGCAAGTATGTTATTCTATAAATTCTCTGTGTCATTATTCTCTGAAACTAAATGATACTCTGAGAACCTCCAGTAGCAAGATTAGCTCAGACCTGTCATGGAAGAGTTTATTAGCTGTGGCTGAGATAGGGGTGAAAGTCAGACTATTATGATGGGTAGACAAAGCCATTTATAATCCACAACTCGAACTTGTATCAACAGAGAAAACACGCTAAGAGTTTCAACTGCACTAATACAAAGTCTTTGCAATGATATTTGTATAGATGTTTTGTATGCTCGAATTCCTAACAGAAACTTGATGATGATTTGTCTTTCTTTAAATTCACAGGCAACAGAGTTTTGCAGAGTCGATCCTGGCTAGATTGGAAGACAAGTGAATGCAAAAGATCATTTCATGTTTTATGTTTTTTTTCTTGTTCCTTCTGGTGTTTCACTTTACTGCTACACAACACAAACTCATACTTCATGTGCTTTTTAGCTCTCTATGTGTATCAATACATTACATCTTCTGAATCCCACAATAATGATAGTTATGATTCACACGCTCTTCTACTTTGCTAGTTTCTCTGGTGGTGCTAAGTTGTATAGGAAAAGAACTAAGAACTGAAGTTTTCTTTCATTCACTTCTTAGACAACAATAATTTTGAAAAGACAAACCCAAAACAAGCGTAGCAACATGAATTATTTGGAATAGAAAAATATGATTCTCGAGTTTCGACGAGTTAACGTCTAAAGAATGTAAAACTCTTGAGGTACAAAACCAGACACCGTGGATTATACCCAATATACTTTTGGCAACAGTAGCAAGGAACTTTGATGAATTTATGCAGAGAGGGAAGGGAGGAACAAGTAACTTGGTCAAAGGTTGGTCACTCAAGATTTGCAATGACGGCATCAACGACCTGCTGAGTAGTGCTTTGTCCACCAAGATCTTTAGTCCGGCACTTTCCTTCGGATATGACTCTTTTCACTGCTGTTTCAAGCCGGTCAGCAAATGAAGGAAACTGAAGGTGTCTAAGCATCATGGCTGATGAGAGAAGCAACGCCACTGGGTTTGCTTTGTTTTCTCGTACTATCTTGTCTTTCCCCACGTTTCCTGCTGATGCACCTTGCTCAAATACCGCATGGTCAGCCCCAACGTTTCCTGTTTTCATGTTTAACGTCAAAATTTCAGAGCTGTTCCAACAGGGTAATTGAGAGTATTAATACAAACTATTTTTTACCTCCAGGCATGACTCCAGTGCCTCCAGCAATACCAGCAGCAGTGTTTGCAACTAAATTACCATAGAGATTGGGTGTCACCTGCAGAACATTTAATGAATAAACATTTTCAAGAAAAGAATAAAAAGCCAAAGGAAGCTAATGCTCCAACAGAGACAACCAAAGTAATAAGAATACATAATCATGGCCACAGAAATACAACTATTAACATACCATGACGTCAAATTGCTCTGGTTTGGCTACAAGTTGCATGCAGCAGTTATCAACAATGATCTCATTGTAAGTGATGCCTGGATACTTTTTAGCCACCTCTCGGCAAGACTCCAAGAACAAACCATCAGCGAGTTTCATGATGTTAGCCTTGTGCACTGCCGTCACTTTCTTCCTGTTGTTCAGGTACGCATACTCAAACGCATACTTTGCTATACGCTCCGAACAAAACTTCGTGATCACCTAAAAAATAGATCCAAATCATGAGATCAGATCCAAGAAATAACCATTCAGCTAGTCCAACACTGTTTCAAGAAGCCATGACAATAAAAATCTAAACTTTCAATGTGTAAACTGACCTTAAGACTCTCTAAGCTAAAGAGTCCATAAAAATCGAAACTTTTAATGACGAAACTGATCTTAAGACTCTCAAACAACACTAAGAACAACCTAGTGGTGCTCTCTAAGCTAAGAGTCCATAAAAATCGAAACTTTCAATGACTAAACTGACCTCAACACTCTCAACAACACTACGCACATCCTCTAAGCCAAGATTCCATCAAAATCAAAACTTTTAATGACGAAACTGACCTTAAGACTCTCAACAACACTATGCAGATCCTCTAAGCTAAGAGTCCTTAAAAATCGAAACTTTTAATGACGAAACTGACCTTAAGACTCTCAACAACACTATGCACATCCTCTAAGCTAAGATTCCATAAAAAATGGAAACTTTAATTGAGGAAACTTACTTTTAAAACTCTCAACAACACAAGGAACAAACCTATTAGTCTTCTCTAAGCTTAGAGTCCATAAAAATCAAACTTTCAATGAGGAAACTGACCTTAAGACTCCCAAACAATACAAGGAACAACCTAGTGGTGTTTCAATGAGGAAACTAACCTTAAAAACTCTCAACAACACCAGGAACAACCTAGTAGTGCTCCCTAAGCTAAGAATCCATAAAAATCGAAACTTTTAATGCGGAAACCGAACTTAAGACTCTCAACAAAAACCTAGTGGTCTCCTCAAAGCTAAAGAGTCACATAAAAATCGAAACTTCAAATTCCGAAACCAACCTTAAGACTCTCAACAACACCAGGAACAACCTCATGCTCAAGCCCCGCATACTCCCCCTCAGTATTCTCCCTAATCACAACAATATCCACATTCTCATGCCTCGTCGGCAACCCAGGCAAGTTAAAGCAGTTAACCAGCGACGCGAACAGATCGAGCTCCTTCCTCAGCTGCACGTTCAGCGAGCTCACACCTCCTCCCACAGGAGTCTTGAGCCCTCCTTTCAAGCACACCTTGTTCTTCCTTATCGACTCCATCACCTCCAAGGGCACGCGGCTCATCGCCCCGTGGACGTCGTACTTCTCGAAGTAGATCGGCGCGTGCATCGCCTCCATCACCTGCTCGACGGCGTTGGTCACCAGGGGGCCGATCCCGTCGCCGGGGATTAGGGTCACTGCGCGCGGGGATCCGTCGCCGGGTCGGGGCATGTAGGTCACGGATCGGGTTTGGATGCATGAGGCGTTTGAGTTTCTGGCGAGGTTCTTGAGGAGAGTCAGCGATCGACGAGACATGTTTTGAGCTGTGAAAGTTTTGATCTTTTTTTTTTTTTTTTGGCTTTTGGAGCTTTTGGAGGCGGACGAAAAGTCGTTTATTGTATAACTTTGTGTATATTTGCACATTTGCTCCCTATAGTCTTTTAACCTTATTATTATTACATTCTCATAAATTAGTTAAGCACCAAAAGAGTCAACCACTTACACCATAAGATCACCTTTTTTTTTCTTAATAATTCGATAATTGAGTTGTGTTTAATGTTACTCCATTTTAAAGTGAAAAATAGTATAATGAACAAAATAAATAAATTAATTAGTTTATAGAGTAAACCTATTTTTACTCCATTAAAAAATAAAAAAATGGAGTACAGTTGAAGTTTTTTTTATTGTAAATTCTATTTTAAAATGAAAAATATAGTGAAGTTAGAATAGATGTGTTCTTAGTCTAATATTCTTGATTTTGATGATTGTTTTCATTATTATGTGTAAAATGTTACATGAAGAGGGCCCGTTTGACTTGCTGTGAAAGTATCTGTAAAAGGATTATGCTTAAGAATAATCCAGGCTATTTGGAAAAAAAAGGAAATTCCAAGAATCGATGAAGTGATATTTCATAGACGCATATTTGCAGTTGTACATGTCTTTTTAAGGCGGTAGAGTGATAGATTTGAGGATCAGTATCTTTTCTTGTGCCTTCTGTTTCTTGAAAGTGTAAAGGGTTTGAAGATAGGTCTGAGATGCGAAGTATATATTCTTCTCTCCTTTTTTGTGGTCAAGACGACATCTGTGTAACTGTGTTTATATGACTATCTATAACCTATACAAGTGAGAAATGTAAACTTATTTTCTACTTTCAAACTAGCACAGCCATTTCTTGCTTTTTTTTTTTTTATATAACTAAGCATGTTATGACTATCTGAACTCAAATGTTTCTGCATTTTCATCCTTAGATAACTCTAGACTTAGGTGTTTAGGTTAGCTCGCTAAAAGACAAGCTTCTCTGTATAAACCCAAGGATATCACGACTTGATTTTGAAGATGTTTAATGTGTTTTTTTTGTGACTTAAAATGTTTAATGTTTCCTGCGTTTCAGTAACAATAAAGGAATATAGAAGTGTAGATATAGAAATATTTCAATACGACATACTTGCAAAGCTTAGTAGAATCCAGATGACATATGATGTACAGAAATATAAATTACATAAAAAGCATGTTTCTGGTATGCAATCGCCTTATTATACAAAAAATCTGCTAAGCCGATGCATAAAACCAGTACACTACTACAAAATGGCATTGACAATATTGTTACAAACGATGCCCCAAGTCTGTAAAATGGTGAGTAATAAATTTGTTTCTAACACACTATTAAATTAGTAGAAGAACCTCCACGTGTTCTTACCTGAATGCTTATAGCAAAGGAACAGGACCGGCACTACCAAAAGAGCCTCCCAGCTTGGCTTGAGAAGCTTCATGAACGCTAATCTTGATCGTGCGGCTCTGTGATGATCTATAGATATCGATACATTCCTCAAGATCCGCTTCACACGTCAGAAGAACCCATTCTTTATCATCATCCAAGTATTTAAGATCAAAGGTTGCAATAATATTATTATCTATGTTAAAACGCCTAGCAATCTCATGTTGCAACTCTCTGAAGCCCCAGGTTGGGAGAAAAGTAAACCGTACTTTGGCCTCACCGAACGTGGCTTTCACTTTAGATGCTCCTCCTACAGCTTTCAAGCTCTTGCTACGAGGTAGATTACTCAAAAGAGGATGCTCACTGAATGCTCTGTGGCTAAGTGTTCTAGAGAGGGACTTTGTTTCCTCCTGGTTCACGGTACGGAGTCTTACCTCGCTACGAGCTCTCTTCAAGATTGCGCCTGCATTTTCAGCCATCCGGGTGGATATAGTGTTTGAGGTGTTTGCAGTATTGGTGCTTTGATTAGCTCCAGTTGAGCAGCATGTGCTTGAACCAGAGCTGTGGCTACAAGAAGATGATGGTGGTGATGAGGTTGGAGCTACAGCAGGTGAAACACCGTTCTCGGTTTGAGGATTCAAATGACTTGGCTGATCATTGTTCTTGAAGGAAGTGCCAGTACCAGTACTAGATACATTATTGGGAGAGCTTAGTTCAGGGAAACTTGTGTAGAATGAGTCAAGTTGGATAGAGCCTTGAACACCTTGAACAGAGTCTATAACAAGCTGGAGTTTCTTTAACGAGTGCCCCACTTTCTTGATCTTCCTTGAAGGCCATCTTGTTATCCCATGCTGCCTGCATATTCTTTTCAAGGTGGTTGGACAAACTGCAGCATAATAATGAAAAAAACTTGTGAATCTCATTTCTCTGTCTGAGATACTGATAGATTAAATAATAACTACAGTAAAAACTCTATTAATTATGATATTTATTAATTTATAAAGTTACTATAGACTATGATAAATAGTTGATCTTACCGTATATATACTGACTAAATTTTAAAAGTTTGATTTTCATATTATTTTTATTTATAATTTGGTATATATAAAATTTGCTTTGAAGAATGTAAATGTAGTTTTAGATGTAATTTTACTGATATTATCAAAATATAATGAAGTATTGAGGAAAAAATAGATATAAGTTTTTATTGTGAATATAAAACAAACAATACAATATTTTGTTTGTACTTATATAAACTGTATATATAAATAAATTATTAGTTTATGATTCTAATGGACCATATATTTATATAGAATTTTCTAGAAAAATATTATCTTATTATATTAAAGAATTGTTTTATATTTTACACCGGCTTAATTTGAGATTCGAGAAATTCATTATTTTATCGTATTTATTTACTTATAAAGTTTTCTTACCACCAATGCTCTTGGCTGCATCTTTGAGGCTTCCTGCAAAGTACTGTCTAAGAACTTCTAAACCAATTGTCTTTTCTGTCTTTGTTCTTCTCTTTTCACCGGGTCTTCTACTTCCTAACAGTGTTTGTCCAACACCAAAGGAAGCTGAATCAAAACTCGGATCAATGTCAAGTCTAAGTCCTCCTGAGTTTGAAGCCTTCTGAAACTGCTCAGCATCTGAAAGAAAGCTACCAATCTGATTGTTGTTGTTGTCCCAGCCAGATGTCAGCATGAACTCTTCTTTTGGCTCTTCTTTCTGATACTCCCACGAAAGCGACACTCCTTTGCCCTTCTCGTTAGCATTTATCATGTGGGAGATCCATGAAGAATCTTCATGAGATATCTCTTCCAAAGGCAAAGGTTTCAGACTCTCTCCCGTCTCTGCATTCCCTGAGAATAGCAGCTCCTCTCTTACCGGAAACACTACTTCAAGCTCCATCTCTTTGTCAATGACAAGATTCAAGCTCCTGAAATCATTCTGCAGCGTCACAGACAGTGACTTGAGCATCTCTTGTTGCGCTTCGGTGTCAAGGCAATTTTTAGGAAAGAAAAACTCCAACACAAACTCAACCGAACCATTGAATTTGTTTTTCAAAGGCACTGCTAAAGCGGCATGAAGGCCAGAGATCTTAGCGTGGTGTGCAAGAGGGTAGTTTGTCTTGCTGAAAGTAGTTACTTCAGGGACAAAGAAAAGTTTGGTCGCTTTGAATGCTTTTCCCACAATGCCTTCCCCTTGAAGGAGGTGGTGTTCAGAGCATGCCTCTTGGAAGTTATGACTTTGTTGGTCGAGGACAAAGCATGCAGAGTCTAGAGTTGAAACACACTCTGAGAAGTTTTCATCAGAATGTCTGGATCCACCTCTGCCTTGCCTAGCACATGGTGCCCACGTTAAAGCTAGAGGCAGATCATATGATCTGCAGACTGATGTCAAAAAGACTGATACCTCAGGTATTACAGCACAGTAGAACTGTTTATAGACTTGCAGAAACTGAAACAAAGAGCATATGACATTTAGCAACAAATAGTTTTTGTTTATAGTGTGTGTTAACTAGGGGTGGACATTTGGGTTTAAATTCGGATTTGGTTTGGATTATGTTTTCACCTAATATAAATAAGCTTTCCGGTTTTGATTATAGTGTATGAAATTCATATTTTTTTATTTTATTGTTAATTGTGTTTAGTAAAAATGATTAAATATCTTAAATTTTAATATATTAGTATCTTATACTATATAGTTTAAATAAACACTTCGGTTTTTCAGTTCGGTTTGGTTTAAAACTGAACCATACCAAACTATTTGGGTTGATAAAAAATGTAACCGAATGGTTGGGACATATATTTTGGTCTGGTTTGGATTCGGATGGGTAGGTTCGGTTTGGTTGCCCACCCCTAGTGTTAACAAATGATTTGGTTTATGAGAACATTTTGACACACCTCACTGCTTGGAGACTTCATGTTGGCTGAACTTCTTAGATTAACAGCCTACAAAACACACAGAAACACTCTTTAGACTAAACAAATACACAAACCAAAGCTTCCCAATTTGAAGAATGTGGGACTAAAGTAAGAGAGAGAAAAACCTCGAGAGCTTTACAGATATTCTCAAGTTCTGGTCTGTAATTCATCTTCTGAGTAGTTGTAACAATCTCAACAACACCCAAACAAATCCCACTACCACTTTCAAACACAGGAAGGGCTAATGAGCCACGGACATCGCATCTCTGCGCTTCTTTGATGCGTGGATACTCTTCACTCCTGAAGAACCTTACATCAGGTGTCCACTCAGGTAACTTCCCAAGGAACACACGGCCAGGGAGACCTACAGACTCCTTGGAGTCCTCATCAGCCAAGAAGTTATAAGACACTGAGACATCTCTGTATCTTTTGAGGCTTTTGTATTTTGGGTTGAAGAAGTGTGGCTGCTCCAAAGTGGTGAGGAAGTTCTTTCCCTCCTGTTGAATTGGCAACCATATCTGTATGAGGAAGTCTTTGTCCTGCACCTTAAGACCGTTTATAGCTTGAAATAGTCTATCTTTGACAGATGATGAAGGGCCTTGGCTTGTTCTTGGAGCAATCCAATATCTTCTACCTCTCTCGGTTTCTTCAAGGAGAAACTTCTCAGCTTGTGCTGAACTCATAGCTGCAGACTGGTCAAAAGGGACTTGAGTCATCGGCTGATTGGTGAGATCTTCCATCTTGAGAAAACCTGGAGGAAACTTTCTCCCTGTGTCTCCGTTGGAGATATGATCCTGAGAAGGGTTCTCAGCATATTGATAGCCATAAAGAAAAGAGCTGTTGTTGTTGTCATTCATGTTGATAGAGTTAGGAGCTTGTTGTCCAGTTGTCTGCTTCAAGCTCTTACCATCTGTTGTCTCAAGCCAACATCCATCAAAGAAGAGTTCTTCCATGAAGTCCATATCCATAGCCGTCTCAGGGAATGCACCAAAGCTAGGATTGGGTAAGAAACCACCACCACCACCACCACCACCACCACTACCTTCCATATAAAAAGAATCTCTTCTTTCTTTCTTTCTTTCTTTCTTTCTTTCTTTCTTTTCTTCAACTCAGTCTTGAATCCACCAGAAGCTTATCAAAACTTCTCAACTTTCTCAAAGACTTGTCCTACATGAACCTACAAGAACAAGCTTCTTTGAGGTCTCCTTATGGTTCCTTTCCTATGTGTCTATATAACCTGTCTGCAATCAAAGTTGCACAAACATGATCACAAACCAAACAAAAGCAAGAGAAGAAAAGAAGGAGAAGGATAAAAGCAAAACTCAATCTTTGTCAACTCCAAGATCAAAGGTGCATATCAACATGTATATAATAGAGTTTAAGAGAGGGTTGTGAGATCACACAGAGATGCTGAGATCACAGAGAGAGGCTATAAAAATATAAAAGCTAGAGAGAGTTGACTTGAAATCAGGTACTAACATCAGCTTCAAGTACAATATTCCCCAATAGACATGGAAACTCCAAGAGGGCCAATTATTGAGCCCTTTAAAGACAATTCAATTGAAATGTTCAGCAGACAGTAAATGCCACACAGAAGAGGAAAAAAAAAAGATGATGGAATTTATAAATTAAGAATCTAATGCTTCATGACATCACTTTCCAAAGAACAAAAAAAAAGAGAGAAAATCTTATGATGCTCCATGACAAAAGTATCCAAAGAACAAAGCAATCTTCCAATAAAACCCCAGAAATAGTTAGTAACTACAAAACCCACAAAAAAAAAGAAGAAAAAAAGAACAAACTTACTTACAATTTATCAAGATTCATTGAGAAAGTACAGAGATTTCAAGGAATAAAGGGAGAAGTTGACTTTGGGTGGGTTTCAAACACTAAACTGACAGAAAACTAAAGATTTAGTTAGCTCTGTTTTCAGTTAGAAAGAGGTTGTTTGGTCTCTGTTTATTCGTACACAACACACACATAAATGATGAAAAGATTCTGAGGAAAAACCAAAAAAATTAAAAAGCTGTGAAAAATTCTTTTGCTCAAATAGATGATACTATCATCACCACTTCTTTTTTATCTCTCTTTCTTTCTTTCTGGACACAAGTAGGTGATGAAGGGTTATATCACTCTATTTTAATCTCACCATGTGGGCGTGCAGAATCTTTCACAAGAACAAAGTGGACCACGATTTATACCATCCAATAAGATCTCTCTACTGTTTTTTACCTGTAGTAAAAAAAAGAAGTAAGAATGATCTTTATTTTCTCTGTTTTTCTTCTGCGAAAAAAAAAATGAAGTTGAAGTTGAAGTTGTGGTTTTTAAGAGCTGAGATGTTATGATTAGTCTCTCTTAATAATGTAGTTGGTGATCTCTTGTTGAGATTCTTTTGCCTCGTTCAAACTTGCAAATTAGTATTTTTAAAATATTTATCTATTAGATAATAATAAATTATGATTACGTAAGCCGCAGGTGTGTACTTTGTTCTGTTTCGTTGATTAAACTGTGATCTGTATCAATGAAAGAGGGAGAAAGATTCTTGCAGACAATGTCTGTCATGTTGAACAGGTTTCATTAATAATTTGACCTTCAAGATTCTTTCTTTAACTTCTCATCATAAAAACAATAATCCTTTGTGACCTCAGCCCTAGTTTTAAAGTTTTTTATTTGTTTGTTAAAAGTTGAAATTTTCTTAAAATGCCCTTTGCATAAATAATGGCTCTTTATTACTCTTTCTCTAATTTGGTTTCAGAGTTTTCCATGGTGTCACATTATATTTATGTTATGTATACACATGGATTTATACAAGTATGCAAATTAAATAATTACCCAGTAGTCGTTCTTATTCTATACGATTAAGTTTTGTATTGATTTCAGTACCAACAGGTTAAACTATGTTATATATATTCATTAAAAATTTAAACTTTAATGCTTTTCTTAAAGTTAATTCCACGCTTTTGAATGACCTCCATGTGAGTCCGATTCATGGAACAAGATAGTGAAATTTGTAGGTTTCTGCTACCTATACAATGATTCGTTCACTAGCTGACTACTGATTTAATTTAATTTTAGTTTCTATGATAAAAGATAAATCATATGCTTCCTTACAAAAAATATAATGAGTGTGAGTTATCACTTTGTTCCTTACCATAATAAAGGGCTAACTCTAATTAGTGTAAATAGTGTCGCCAAGAACTAATCGTTAAGAAATAGTGTATTAATTTAGTTGGTAATCAAACACAAAATTCTATAGATCGATAAACAACATTTTTATCGTTTCTGCAAACAAAAAACGGCATTTCGTTTGAAGAATTCAATATTTACGGGTGTTCCTTTACATATAAGTATTCAACAGTGTGTATATATTAACTTTTTCGAAAATAAATTCATTACACTTTTAAAAATATCAAGAATCTATATTTTATGAAGAGTTTTGAGAAGACAACCCAATGATATTCTCTATGCTATTACCCTCCTTAATTAATTGGGTTAGACTTTGTGAATAACTTTTGGGAGATAAAAAGTAGGCATGTCCACTAGGCATAAGAATTCTCCGTCTTTGCCTAAAATTATAGCATTGGGTTTTTAGTAATTAAACTTTTCAACTAAAGATGAATCATAAAAATATATTTAACTAAACATCTTGTGAAATAAACTTTCAACTTCAATGTATGTTACTCTTCGTCTAAAAAACCGTGACTGAGGGTGACATACGTTAACAGTTTATAAGTTGAAGATTTATAATATTAAAAAAATTAGTTGAGTGATTTTTTCACGATTCAAAAATAGTTGAGGGATTTTGTCACTAAAGTAATTAAATATTTTAAAATCTTTATTATCATTTATACATTGTTTTGGGTTGATATAAACCTTTAAAACTAATTTATAAATTTTAATACATTACTTTATAACCGATTTATAAAGCTTCATAAATATTTTAATACTCTTACATATGATTAATACGGTTTCACAATGATTTTATAAGTTTTTACAATTTCTACTACTTGTTAGGATAAAATAATTTAACATTATTTGTGATACTACTGAAATATAAAGTAATACAATAAATAAATAAAAATATCAAATATATTATTTTATTGATCAAGAAAACAAAAATATAAATATTGATTCAGAAATCAATGAAAATAAAAATAATCATGCTTTATTTTTGGGGAATAGGGGGAAAGTATGAGCTGGATGACGGAAATATTGAAAATAGGAAAAAGTGCATCCTACTCTAAATAGAAAGATTGACTTCATGAATGAATTATCATCTACACTACTTAAGACTTAATATAACTTAGAAACTTTAAATTATTTGATATTTGACAATGACGATATAAACACACAAATTTTCTTATATCACTATTGTCAAATATCAAATAATTTAATATTTTCAAGTTATATTAAGTTGTAAGTAGTATTGAAAATTATTAATTTAGGATTTATAAATTAATTTTATAATAAATTAATGTATTAAAATTTATAAATTAGTTTTAAAGGCTTATAAATCAATCTAAAACAATGTATAAATGATAATAATTTTTTAAAAACATTTAATGACTTTTAATGATAAAATTCATCAACTATTTTTGAATTGTAAAAAAATCTCTCAACTAAATTTTGAATATTATAAACCATCAACTTATAAACTGATAACGTATGTCACCCTCTACGTTAGCTGTTTATAAGTTGAGGGTTTATTTCACAGGATTTTTAGTTGAATATTTTTTTTTACGATTCATCTTTAGTTGATGAGTTTAATTACTAAAAACCCTAAGGCATTCAAAATATTACTTACCAGGGTTTGGAGGATGTACAAATTAAAGTTACTTTTAAATAATCTTTGTATTATATGCTTCTTAAAATGAGATAGCAATAGCATGCATGGAGAATTAAACAAAGTTTTGGGCAAAACAAAATTTGAGCTTAACATTGGAATTTGATTTTGATATCACTGATTGAAACAAATTTTAAATAAAAAAGTTTTAAAAATTATCTTGCTTGTGTGGTAGCTGGGCATTGGATTCTTCTAATATGGATTCTTCTACTATAAGAAGAAGAAAAGCATTTAATTGTTGCAAGCACACGAGCATATTTAAACTAGAGAAGATATCATGTAGAAACAAACACACAGAAAAGCGATTGCGTGGTGAAGTAAATACTTAATCCAGAACTTGACAGGAGATTGTTTACAGTGTAAACAGAAAATATTTTAGAAACATGAATGCTAACTAGATCAAAAGACGTATAAACTTCCGTTTAGGTATAATGTACGTATAAGTACTCTCTGCGACTTTAACATATACTTTGAGAATTTCAACATTATGTCATGTATCGATCCAAGTCCAACTATACGGAAAATCCATCCTCCAATCCTGTCGTACACACATGTTATTCCCAAATTTATCATTTATAAAGATCATCCATTCGAGAATGATGAGTATGAATCGTACATTGTAGAATAAATCTAAAATAATCGCCTAAGAGCCAGGCTTTGAAAGGATAGAAAGATGGGTTAAGTTAAGCCACTTTGCTCCAAAAAGTAAGGATCAAACGGCTCTCAGTGATCTGAGGAGCCACCGTCCCTTCCTCGTCGTCCGATCCCCGACTCGCCGCTTCCAAGACCTGAATTAAAATGGTCATTTACTATAACCTCTCTTACTTTAATCTCCATTAATCAGGTGGAATCCTTGTGTTTATGATAACTTATAAACTCTCTCGTACATACTTAACTATTGAATTATTAATATAATAGTTATTATAAGAAATATATTGTCGTGCACGAAAGCTCTCTTTATTTTTATCAATAAAATAAAATAGCACCAAATTTATCTTACTGGAATTCTTTGTCTGAATCCGGCAGACCCTACACATGTCGCTTTTCTTGAAACACTAGTTTCACTCCTTAATTACATGATTTAACCTCCTTAATTATTAGTTAAGACTTAGTCGGAAGACTTTGATATTATTTAACAAATATATCAAAACTATGAACGTCATGTATTATTGTATATAAGTGATCTATTGTAATATGTATGTACATGCAAACTTGTTGACATAAATTTGCAGTGGAACTAAATCTTTAAGGGAAATGTTAATTAGTTTGTAACTACTTTACTAATTATCGCATAAGTACTGCTTGTTTAAAAGATATAAAATAACATGAATACAATATTATTATGTAGGAAAGCCAGCGATAATGGAAGATGATGTCACGCCGTTTAATGACTTTTTAAATGAAAGCCAAGTGATTAAATATTGCTTTGTCTCGCCACCCCCTGTGGCATCACACTAGAAGTTAAATAGATAATTGTTATGTAATTACAATTTGCAATTTCTGATTTCGAAAAAAAGTTTGCTTAGGTGTAAAGCCTGGTTTAAAATATAAATTAATCCCGCTCAAGAATCCACTTAATCTATTTTGATTTTTGATTAGTCTAGTTAATTATGGTGCAATATATTCATATAAATAATTATATATCTTTTTATCTTAAAAACCATAATGACGTGCTTACCACATTATCAAATGGCTATACAGTTTAGTATGTATATATACTCTTCCGTATATATCTTGTACTGACAGCTTTCTAATCTCACCTTGATTACTTTTTCCATTACGGATCTGAATTTAACTAATAAATTACAGTTTGTAGTACTTAAAGACATGATGTTTAGTCAAGAAATAGTATATATAATAAAAATTAATATTTAGATTTCATATTTCGTTTATATATATTATGAAGATAAAACAACATCGTATTACAGATCAGCAAACATCAGCAATCATGGATCCTTAAATTTCACCCTATCTATCACACATTTCTTATGAAGTCACCCCAGTTAATGTGTATGGATTATATAATGGTATTCAGTTGCAGTACTGATTTAGAATAATGATTTTACAAAATAGAATGTCATCTTTGTTCTTTTTCATACACAAAGCTAATCATGTATTAGAGAGTATAGTATTACAAATCATGCAATGCTTTTATAATTTTCTATAAAACATATGGGTATAATCTCTGGTTATCATAATATTCAGCTAATTTCGTTAGTGTAAAAGTTTTAGCAATGTTGTTTTTCCATAAGCCACTCTACGACCTTAAATTAATCAGTTAATAGGATTATTGTCAATATCTCGAGATAAATATTTTATATATAGTTTTTTTTTGTAACTTAATATTTTATATATAGTTAAAATCGAATTGTAAGACGTTTTCTAAACTAACTGCTATAGATTAATGCATGTCAAATGATTCACCACTAAATAAATAAATATACTGATTAGATTATATTTAGTCGAGTTTGTCTTTTAAAACTAATTTTCAGCTTAGTGCACCATTTTCTGATGGGGGAAATGCTTATTGAAGATGCAAAGAACGTGTAAGGAGATAAATCGGTCAACTTCGTCTTACGTAAGCCTTCATATCTAACATTTTTAAACATACATAAACAATTCAAACAACATATAAAATAATATGATGCAGATGTTATATTTTCTTTTGTCAACATGATGCAGATGTAGACATATATATGAAAATGAATCAAAATACGTACGTGAGCAATTTTTATTTTTCTCACGCGCGTATGATTTGCACGAGCCAGTAGAAAAATCAAGAGATATGGAGATTAATCGTTGATTCATGCGCATAAGGAATTTTTTTTTGATAATATTTGGAATTATACGAAATATGTTTCATAGATTTTTAACGAATTGAAAATCTCAGAAGAAGGTTCTTGTTGTTGTTGTTGTTTTTGATGAATTTATATATACCAACATGCATTGCTGTAAACGATAACTATTGTTATAAAACAGGGAGGTAGTAGTTGAATATTCACGAAGGTTGTGTGTCGCACTAGTTTGATAATGTCTAAGGAGAGTTGATTAAATACTTGTTTAGCAGCTTCGAGAAGATTAATTGAAAACTGTCTCGGATTAGGGTTCGTGCATGTTGTAATTAGTTCCGCGTGCTTACCTATAATGCATCTGAATCTTCAGATTACTAGTAATAGTTTTTTTTTTTGTAACACACTAGTAATAGTTTATAAGATTCAATTATATAATGTTAAAGCTAGCTGTTTTTTTTAGCGGAAAAGATTTTAATCGACATATTGTATATATATAGTGAGATCGTGGTGGGTTTGAGATCACGTCAAACAACGAAATTTGGGAAAGAATAATACGAGTTAAGTTTTTGCGAAATCAATTTTGTTATAAGCATATTATGGATTACAAATGAAGAATTAATTAAACATATTTGTTTTTTTTTTGAAACACATACTTGATATTAAGAAAAAGGAGAATGTTAGTTGGGGGCATTAACAGCAAACCCAATCACTCCATCGTCACCTACACAGTTCAGAGCCAGTTTGACTAAATTATCCGCTAACATATTTTTGTTGCAAGGGATCCAAACAAAAACAGAAGCTTGAAAGTCTGAAACCAGATTTAATATGTCAGAAACGATGCTATGCAACTCTGTGACCACCGAGCCCGAGTTGATACACTTGATGAGAGAAACTGAGTCCGACTCGAAACGATATCCTTAGCATATATAGAGAAGAATACATATTAAACCAGATTAAACATATTTGTTTATTAAGCATATATAGAGAAGAATACACCAATATCCTAAATACATTATATATCCAAATCATTAAATCACAACATTCAACAACATCATCCTAGATGTATTAGAAGCAAACATCCAATATATATAACTATAGATATACGTTTACTAACTAAAGTCCCAACCTAAGATCTAATGAACACCCTGATGTGTCCGAAGAAGAGAGATCCTGTCTTGTTACAGGAACATTCAGATCCAACGCACCAACGAGCACTGTCTCCCTTTCCCTCTCCCAGCAGTGGTACCTCATGTGACCTCTTAAAGCCTGACCATTAGAGTAAACTCGATAACATATATTACACTTATGATGCTCCGAAAACGTAAAGGTCTTCCCCTGCTGATGATCTTGGTTGCTAGTTACGGTTGCTGGATCATCACCGGTTACATTTGTGATCGCGAAACATCCTTTAACGTTCTTGTGACTCGCTCTGTGTCCTCCCAAAGCCTGATGCGATCCAAACACTTTCTTGCATCCTCGACACTCGAACCGCTCACCACTACTACTTGGAGATAACGGCTTGGCTTCAGACAGCATTAGGAGATAAGAAGCGACTTCATAATCTTCCTCGGACATAAGTGAGAATCTCTGGTTTAGATGTTTTGATGATGAAGTCCGGATGGGGACACGGTGGTTAGGAGGAGGGTTGATGCCACGCCATTGACGCTCAGGGTGACATCTCATGTGACCAAAGAGAGCTTTCCATGACCAAAACGTTTTGCCACATTCGGTACACGGACGTGTGATTTTGGGAGCATTTGGGTCTGGCTTTTTAGTGTATTTTGTTTTTTTCGGTGAAGGACTAGAGGGTGATGCAACGGTTCTGGTGCGTTTCTTTCTAGGGCTTTGAGGGTAACTTGGAGGTAAAGCAAGTTGGAGATTTGGATTAGGGAAGATAGGGATGATTGCGTTGGAAGTAGGAGGAAGGTGATTGTAAATCATTGTGATCACGTAGAGAAAAGTAAGAAGTGAGAGACAGGATTGCGTTTAGTAGAAGAAGGAGACGGTTACGTGGAGTGGAAGTTATGGAGAGACAGGGAGACAGTTAGCGGTTTACTTTGTAAGGAAAGAGTTATCCGCTTTTAGCAGTTTTCAAACCACGTTTTTGTCTTATTTCCGTCAGTTTTGCTGTTTCAGTTAAAGCCCAAACATCATCACAACATATACAATGTTCAAATTAAATTTCCTTTTTTTTTTAAAATCCAACCAAAAAAGTATAATAAATCGACATTTCCCAGACCAAATAACAATATCAAAAAGAAGTTAGTCAAAGAGTGTCTATACATTGGAAGGGAAAGTTAGAAAAAGTTTTTTTGAGGTTGATTGTGTGAGAAGTCACTGGCCCATACTCGCCAAGAGTCTTTCTACAGCAGCGTTAACGTTGCCGTTGGTTGCACGCAACGCTCTAATGTTCTCTGCTCTGTCAAAGAATCCCATTTCCTCTAGTTGTTGCAATTGTGTGGCGTATAGCTCCTCAGGAGGTACTACTGCAACCACAAAACAAAACACATTTAAACAGAAAACCATCTCAAGTGTAGATTACATTTCAGAGAAAAAGGTCTATAGAAACTGCAATCTCACCATTAGACTGGTTCGCACCACTCAAGCCACCACCAGCACCAAGACTGCCAAAAATACTCATCAATGAATCCAGCCCTCCGTTATTACCTGTTCCATTGCGTATTAATAACCACTCAATCCATTAACTGCAGATGAAATTATAATCAGAATATGCAAAGACAGACATAGAAGTGACTAACACTAAGTGATAAGGCCTTTGGATTGTGTATGCAACGATTAATATTTTTAATTCCAAGAGTACCTGTGGTCGTACTCCTATTTCCAGATAACAGTGATTGCTGCAGACTCATCATTTGCTACGGACAAAAACAAATCCACAAACATTAGCTTGGAGAAACTCCATCACATTTTAAATAACTTAAAGATCCACAAAAAAAAAACTTTTGTGAAGAGACCATATGCATAATAAACACAGTAGAGGCAAATGTGAGTAGGCTGAACAGACCTGCATTGTCTCTGGGGAGCTAAGCATACGAAGGAACTCCGGATTCTGCATCATCTCCCTCACCTGAGGACTTGAATCCATCAAGCTTTGGAGTTGTGGGTTTAGACTCATGATCTGAAATTGAAAGATACCATCAATAACAACCAAGGCCTAAAAGATATTAATCTATGCATTACCTGATTCATATATTGTGGATTGGAAAGTAAGCTCTGCATCATCTGTGACATGGCTGGATTTTGCAGAAACTGGTTCATTTGAGAGGCATCTGGTGTAGCACCAACCGTTGGATCCCCACCTAGCATGCCTAGTCCACCAAGGCCAGGGGCTCTAGTATCCCCACCTGAATTGGTCCTTCCAGCCGTAGTTGTCTGACCTGTCAAGTAAGGGCACAGAAACGTTCAGTCATCTTTATTACATTTTACAAAGTGCTGACAAGACAATTGTTTACTTAGCCATTAATGACAAGGAACTGTTATATAGTTTCATACCACCTGCAGCACCCCAAGGATTTGGAAGTGGATTTGCATTCGGCACAGGATTCACTGTGCCTGTTCCACCATTGGTCGTCATGGGATTGTAAGAAGCAGCTCCCTGATTCCCCAAGAGAGTAGTAGCAAACAGATTAGAACCGGCATTGTTTGTTGTAGCGTTCATCAACGGTTCCTGGACATTCTCATACATCCTCCTAAGCATGTTAAACCCCTCAGGAGTAGCTTCAATATTACTCATCGCCCTATCAGTACTCCGCGTCATCTCACGCATAAGCTCAGGGTTCCCCGCAGCTTCCAAGCTCTGCCTAAGGACGCTCGGGTCGTTGAGTATATGTCCAAGCTCAGGGTTGCAATCCACAAGCTCGCGCATCTGAAGGTTGCTCATTATCAAAGTCCTCATAAGTTCAGGGTTGTTCATAATATTCTGAATGGCTGGTGCGTTCATCATATCTCTAACCATGTTTGGGTTCTGAGCTAGCTGCTGCTGTGCTCGCTCGAGATTCGGAAGTCCAGCAGCTCCAAACATCCCACGAGGCATAGCATTTCCACTACCTAAAGGATTAAATCCAAACAAAGATTCTCCTCCAGTGTTTGAGGCAACCCCTCGAGTAACACTAGGTGCAGTAGTAGTTTGGCTCGCAGGAGGTGCAGAGCCTCGAACCATATGAAGAGCGTGATCCGCCTGTAAGCCTAGAGGTAACAGGGCAGTAAGGTTCATGAGTCAAACCATACAATTTAACTTGGCTTCTTGACAGCCGACGGCCGCCGCCAATAGTAACAAAAATCTCTACATATACATGTCTATCTTACTATTAGAACAGCACCCTAGTTGTATTGTTCCGCAAGTTACTATTTGGAACCTTAATTCAAACCATTTAATTGTCTTAAATTCCCAAAGAAGCTTCTTTTATTGTTTTCTTGAGTATGAAAAACCACAAAAGGTTTTAAGTCTTTGAGGATTTTACCATAGCTAAGGAGCGTGTGATCATCCTTGAGGATGCGTCCCTTGTAGATCAAGCGCTGGTGGTTAGCTGGTACGTCGTAGTTCTGAGCTACCAGAGCTTTGAAAGACTCTACGGTTGATTCAAGGCTCGTTCTCACGATGAATTTGGAGCCGTTGGAGCACCTGACGTTCACAGGAACTACCTCTCCTCCTCCGTCAACGAAGGTTTGTGGATCGTTCGAGTCTACTTCACCAACCATTACAAGATTCGAGATCAAACAGAATCGATGTGATCAAACATTAGAATCCTACACAAATATTAAACGGAGATGACGAGATTGAAACTCTCATGATAGAGGTCGTGTCGGGTCGGGTCGGTTTGAGTCGGGTCTTAACTGTTCCTATCCTTCTCAGAATGCGCGCCACGTGACATGGCGTGATGAAGGGTTAACACGACATCGTTTAGCGCTCTTTATTTTTTAAACCGTTTCCGGTTTAGGTTAACCTGCTAAACCGTACTAATTCGTGTTTCAGTCTGCACTGCAAAAGTTTTTTTTTTGCAAGAGCTGTGTTTCTTTTCTTTTTTTTTAAACTCAGAGCTTTGCTTCTTGATAGTGAATCGTAAAAGTTTTGAAGAATGCACTGTACTCTTTCCATTTCTTATTTTAACTGGTGAACATTTTAATGAATGTACTGTACTCTTTTCAAAAAAATGCATATCAATTGCATCCGTTCCGTTGTGTATATATCTATAAGAAAACAATGCCACATTCAATGAAGTGTGGAAAAAAAAGTTTTTATAATGCAAAACGTCAACTAGTTAACCATAAAACTCATGGACTGACCTAGATATTTTAATATTGCTTCATAGATGGTGACCAAAGAAGCATATATGTCCATTGGAAAGAAAAAAAGTAAATACGTTTTTGGAAGTGGATTTTCATCTTTCCATCACCCAGTTTCGGTGGAGCTTCCAATAACTCTCCCATGATTTACACTATTGATATTGGACATTTGATTATGCCTTTGTTTCCCTTTCTTTCTCTTCTCAATTTGACATATCTCTTCACTTTATCCCCTAATTCATTGTGCGTGCGTTCTTGAATAATAACAGAACGTAACACGTTTGGTTTTGATGTAAACTTGTCTCTCCCTCATTATGTTAACAAGGTTTAAAGTTTTGTCTATTGGACCAGCATCTGAAAAGCATCTGTAAATTTCTGTTTGGGTGGGTGGGTATATAAATGACAAATGTAAGAATAGTACCTACTATGTGAAACAGTTGAAAGACTTTTTAAATGTGGGAAAATCCTCTTAACCAATATATATACCCGAAATACTCAGACCTTATGATTTCAACAGCTTATCAATTGTAGTATCAATTAGAATAACACATCACTTTACCAAAAACAAACAAAATGAGCCAAATAAAAACGTCACTGCATTGGATCATGGTTTAATTTTAAAATAGAGTAAATATAGTTTGAGAAAGAGTAATTGGATGATGGCTTTTTAACCGAATCCTTAATAAAAAAAAGTATAATATAAATTTGATAAAAACGCTACAAAAGTTTATTTATATAGTATTGGTTAATGATTTAACAAAAAGACTACTAGTAGGAAAAGCATAGTGTGATAATATGTTTCTTTATTTAAACAATAAATACTAACTCTTTAACATTCTCATCATCTTCTTTCTCCTCCTTTTATTTGGCTAGGGGACAGAAAGGGTCACTTCGTCAACTTGCAAAACAGAACAAAAGCATAATGTTTTAGATTTTTGAAAAATGGCTAGTGCTGTCGAATTATCTGTTGATTACTCTACCTGTCTATAATAAGTATCCTTCCTCTTAACCTTTTTTATCAGCCTGTAACTGTTCCCAGTACATGAACCTGTAAGAAAGTAATCAAATACTTACCCTTTTTATCTGGAAATATAAGAAAGTAATCAAATCCACTGAAAAGTTTGCAACTTTCCCCCAAGTCTTCAAGCATACCCACTCGTTCTTCCCCTGTTTCTCATTCCTTTCTTTCAGCTAGATTTTTTCGCTGTCCCTGAAGAATCTTTCCTTTTTTAAAAAGGATGATTTTGGTTTGGGTTTGGGGTTTGGCATCTCTGCCACTAGTTCCTTGCTAAGCGTTGTCTTCGTGACACTTCTTTTCACTTCCGGTGAAAGCTACTTTCTTTGCTTTTCTTTTCTTCTGTTATTACAAGTTTCTACCTTTCTCTTATCTTACTCTTTGCTCTGACAAGTGATTCCAAGTATCTGGGAGTTTTGTCTAATTGTTGTTTTTTAACTAAATTTGGTGTTTCAGGAACTAAACTGATTAAGCCAAAAGCAATGTTTTGGGTTTTGGCTCTGTTGAGCAGCTTCATTGTTCTTAGTGGTGATGTGATAGTTCTTTCAGAGGGAGCTTCTTCAAGGCCACACCATATTAACGTTGGAGCAATCTTCAGTCTAAGCACTTTATACGGTCAAGTCGCAGATATCGCCATGAAAGCTGCAGAGGATGACGTCAACTCCGATCCCACCTTCCTTAATGGATCTAAACTGCGTATACTAATGTATGACGCCAAGCGCAACGGCTTCCTCAGCATCATGAAAGGTTGAGAAAAAAAAAAAAAGTTAGTTACTGATTCTTTTTTTTTTTTAAACTAATTCTGTTTTTTTTTTTCACAGCATTGCAATTTATGGAGACTGATTCTGTAGCTATCATCGGTCCACAGACATCAATCATGGCTCACGTACTCTCTTACCTCGGCAACGAGCTAAACGTCCCCATGTGTTCATTCACAGCGTTAGACCCAACTCTCTCCCCTCTCCAGTTCCCTTTCTTCGTCCAAACAGCCCCCAGCGACCTCTTCCTGATGCGCGCCGTCGCGGAGATGATCACCTACTACGGCTGGTCTGATGTCATTGCGCTCTACAACGACGACGACAACAGCAGGAACGGTGTAACATCCTTGGGAGACGAGCTGGAAGGGAGACGATGCAAGATCTCTTACAAGGCCGTGCTTCCTCTAGACGTGGTGATCGGGAGTCCACGCGAGATCGTCGATGAGCTGGTTAAGATTCAGGGGATGGAGTCACGCGTGATTATTGTCAACACGTTTCCTAAAACGGGTAGGATGATTTTTAAGGAGGCCAAGAGGCTTGGGATGATGGGGAGAGGGTATGTGTGGATCGCCACGACTTGGATGACTTCTCTGTTGGATTCGGCTAACCCTTTGTCTCTTCCCAAGGTGGCTAAGTCTCTTACAGGAGTACTGACGCTTCGCATCCACACTCCAGAGTCGAGAAAGAAGAGAGACTTCGCAGCGCGGTGGAAGAAGCTGAGCAATGGGACTGTTGGGTTAAATGTTTATGGACTCTATGCGTATGACACGGTCTGGATCATCGCTAGAGCTGTCAAGAGTCTTCTTGACAGCGGAGCGAACATCTCCTTCTCCAGCGACTCGAGGCTAAACCACTTGAAGGGAGGGACGTTGAATCTAGCTGCATTGAGCATGTTTGATCAAGGACAGCAGTTTCTTGATTATATAGTGGAGACGAAGATGTCGGGTGTTACAGGTCCGGTACAGTTTCTCCCCGACAGATCGATGATTCAGCCAGCGTACGACATTATTAACGTGGTCGGCGACGGGTTGAGGCAGATAGGGTACTGGTCTAACCACTCTGGCCTCTCTGTTATACCTCCTGAGCTACTATTCAGCAAGCCTTCGAACCGTTCGAGCTCAAACCAGCATTTGAAGAATGTGACCTGGCCTGGTGGAGGTTCTGTTACGCCGCGTGGATGGGTGTTTCCTGACAACGGGAGGAGGTTGAGGATCGGTGTGCCTAATAGAGCGAGCTTTAAGGACTTTGTGTCAAAGGTCAATGGTAGCAACCAGATAGATGGGTACTCCATTAATGTCTTTGAAGCTGCGATAAAACTGCTCTCTTATCCGGTTCCTCATGAGTTTGTCCTCTTTGGAGACGGTCTCAAGAACCCAAACTACAATGATCTTGTCAACAATCTCACTACAGGGGTGAGTTAAAAAGATCTACTAGAGGTCGCTAGCTCAACTAGAAAGTACCATAGTCATTGTGTCAAAGATCCCGAGTTGAATAAATGTTACAAAACTAGTATAACATGCTGTGGTTTCGGGCCAGGGGATTACGGGCTTAAACTCCTAGTATTCAAAAAAAAAAGAAGAAGATAAATAGATCATAAACAAAGACTTGGCTTGTGACAATGTTGAGTTCTTTTCATTGTTTTTGGTTTCAGGTGTTTGATGCTGTGGTGGGAGACATAGCGATTGTTACAAAGCGAACAAGGATTGTGGATTTCACTCAGCCATACATAGAATCAGGGCTTGTGGTGGTTGCTCCTGTTACAAAGCTAAATGATACACCTTGGGCGTTCTTACGGCCTTTTACTCCTCCAATGTGGGCTGTTACAGCAGCTTTTTTCCTCATTGTTGGATCAGTGATATGGATTCTTGAACATAGGATCAACGATGAGTTTCGTGGACCTCCAAGGAGACAAATTGTTACTATACTCTGGTTAGTATACAATCACTGAAGCTGCACTATAGCATACCTAAAGACCTCACAAGCTCTATTTTGTTTTCAATGCAGGTTCAGCTTCTCAACGATGTTTTTCTCCCACAGTAAGTTCATACTCAAACTCTTAGGGCAGTTTACCATAAACCATATTTCATAAATATCCGGACGGATCCTATATCTCTGAAACCGAAACCAAAATCGAACCGAGACCTGATATATTTAAATTATCAGAATTACCTGATATTTTTATATGAACAGCCAGAATTGCCTGATATTTAACCTAAAGGACCCAAATTATCAAACGTTTTTACTGTATTATCCGAAATTAACTGAATACGAGAACTGTAGTTCAAAAAAAAAAACTGAATACGAGAACCAAATTGGACCCAATTTTTTCGGATATTAGATGGTTTCCAATTTTGCTATCTTAACAGAACCGGCCTAATTTTGTAAATAACCGAACGGTTTTTAAATTTTTAGAACCAAAAAACCAGAACCAAACTGAAACCAAACTCCCAATGCTTCTGAAACTGCAGCTAGCTATTAGAGTCCATGTACAGATTTTTTTTACATCTTGTATGAATTCAAACTTGCAGGAGAGAATACAGTGAGCACGCTCGGTCGTATCGTGTTGCTCATCTGGCTTTTTGTGGTTCTGATCATCACCTCAAGCTACACAGCTAGTCTCACATCCATTCTCACAGTTCAACAGCTCAACTCACCGATCAAAGGAGTAGACACACTCATAAGCAGCAGCGGACGCGTTGGGTTTCAGGTAGGTTCTTATGCTGAAAACTACATGATCGATGAGCTTAACATCGCTAGATCAAGACTAGTGGCGCTAGGCTCTCCAAAAGAATACGCTACAGCTCTTCAAAACGGGACTGTCGCTGCGATAGTCGATGAACGCCCTTACGTTGATCTCTTCCTCTCGGAGTTCTGTGGGTTTGCCATTAGAGGCCAAGAGTTCACAAGAAGCGGCTGGGGGTTTGTGAGTATCCTTATGTCTCTTCTGCTTGTTTGTTTAAACAATATTCTTGATCATCTTTATTTTGTTTGAAGGCATTCCCAAGAGACTCTCCATTAGCAGTTGACATGTCAACGGCAATCTTAGGACTATCGGAAACAGGGAAGCTTCAGAAGATACATGACAAGTGGCTCTCAAAGTCCAACTGCAGTAACGTGAATGGTTCAGCGTCAGATGATGATCCAGAACAGCTTAAGCTCCGTAGCTTCTGGGGACTGTTCCTCCTGTGTGGGATTGCTTGTTTCATCGCTCTCTTTATCTACTTCTTCAAGATAGTCCGTGACTTTTGTAACCACCACAAGAAGCCTGAGGAAGAAGAAGCTACGGTTCCTTCACCAGAAGTGTCACGTTCTAAAACACTGCAGACGTTTCTAGCTTATTTCGATGAAAAGGAAGCCGAGTCCAGCAGAAGGTTGAAACGTAAACGGAACGATGATCTTTCATTAAAGTCTTCTTGACCAATGTGACAGATATAATCATCACTCAAGCAGCCCATCTTCTTCAGGACAACATACCTCATACGTCTAGTAGTAAGGACAGGGGATTTTGACAAAAGTAAATGGAACATTTTTAACACTATATGTATATATTAGTGCATAACCATAAAGTATATATTAATGGCAATGCATAACATAAAGTTGCAAGACAAAGCTTAAACTGTATTGTATAATCTTATAGAAGAAAAACTTTGTATCTCCCATCATCTTTTCAATTTTTTTTTGTTAGTTTATCTTTGTAGAAATTGTGTGTTCTAAAAATCAGTGTAGACAGTTCGTAAATGACAGTTTGGACCTAAACAAAATGATTATTTAGACCGAACTTTATCTAGATACTCAAAAACTCGGTCTAAAACCTGTTTAATCAATAATCTCATATTAAACATCTAATTACTTACTAGCTATTTGTTGAACATTGAGTGAAATGATAATAAAGAGATTTGTACTAAAAAAAAGTCTGAAACTTTTTTTCTCCCCACCAGAGGGAGAAGAAACAGAGAGAGATGATTATTACTGCACAAAGTAGAAACACAACAACAAATCCACACCAACATGGTAACATTACAAACTTTGAACTCCTGTCTTTTTGTTTCTCAGTTGTTTTTTTCAGCTTCAGCTTGTCTAGCTCCAACAGAGAAGAACTCAGTGATGACTTCAAGTGGCATACCTTTAGTTTCAGGGACTTTAAGGTACACAAAGGCCCACGAGATGCAACATACGATTGCATACATTCCAAACACACCAGCAAGTCCAATGGATTTAAGCAGCACAGGGAGACTGTAAGTGACTATAATGTCACATATCCAGAACGTGAGGGCGCAAATGGCGATGCAGATTCCACGTACTCGAGTTGGGAAGATCTCTGAGCAGAGGATGTTTGGAGTAGGACCAAAACCCATCACGAAGAAACAGAAGTAGAGGACAACGCTTACTGTTGATAAGACCGCGTGGACAATGCTGTTCATGTGAACTAAGTTCGAGATTACTAAGACTATTAGAGATGCTATCAAGATTGGAATCGTAGTGAGCAGTAACGTCCTGCAAGCACACACATCATTGTTTCATTTAGCTTCATGAATCAAACAAATAACACAGGAAGTATTTATGTTTTTTTAAATCACCTTCGACCAGAGAGATCCATGAGCCTCATTGCAACAGCTATTGCAGGCAACATCACAAAGGTTGTCAGTGCACTTATAAGCAAAGATGATGAGGAAGAACTAATCCCCAAGTTTGATAGTAGAATCCCAACACCTGCCTGCTCTAGGATTTGAGGTGTGTAATAAAGAACTCCATTGATGCCTGAGAACTGCAGTTCCAAGAGGAGTCAGACAAAAATATATTTATCTTAAACCGAAAAAACATATATGCTGATATTTATGTCTCTAGGATTATTCAGTTCGGGTAGTTTGGCTATCGGTTGGTTTAGTTTAACATAAATCTTACAGAATTACCGAAATAAAATTCGGTTCGGTATTTGGTTAGTTTGGTTTTTGAAAATTCTACCAAAATTTTAATTTTGGTTAGATTTCGTTTAATTTTGTTAAAAATTTTGGATAAATTCGGTTATTTTGGTTAGTTCGGTTCAAAATCCCAGGCCTAGATATCTCTCTATCTAGTTTAGATTACCTGCTGAAGTATCTGAAGGCCAACTCCTACGAATAGAGCACGTTTGACACCAGGATCCTGAAGATCATGCCAAAGTGATCCTTTAACTGTTTCAGATGGATGAACCATAGCAGGACCAATAGTATGTTCTCTGAGAAGGTCTTTGGAGTAAAGAGCCGGTTGGCTAACCAAAGCAGACGCTTGTACAAACTCTGCCTCACCGGTTCCTTCACCTCCAGGCAACGAAACAATGGAGCCACGTCGAGAACCAGGGAAGCCTTCTTGATGCAAGTAAATCCTCTTAAACCCACCTTCTTTCTGCCCTGACTCATCTTCTCTTTCAGTCCATTTCCACGCCACTTGCCATCCACCTCCAATCCCCATACTCCCCGCTCCTCCTCCTTCCCCGTGAGCTCCCTGCACTTGGCTCCCATGTCTGAAGGTAGAAAGAGGTCCATGACCTGAGTGCATGTCTTTCTCCATGCTTGTCGTTTGACGTGAGATCAAAGGAGAATGTAGATCATCATCCGAATCTTCTCCACGGTCCGTTGGGTAGTCCTCACCTTCTCCGACAAGATTCTCTTCATCCCATTCCTCGTTCCTTGTTTGATTCCCTCCTACGCTGAACATACTCCCAAAATGCGGGAACAAGGCACTCCTCATGCTTCCAGTCTCTGGCATCTTCTCGTGAACGCTACCAAAGAGTGTGACAAGTGGGTCAACCAATGAGCCTTGCCTCCTGCTCATTGTACTCCCATGGCGAGACAGAACACTCACTGTGCTTCCTCCTTTCACTGGCCTAGCAACCCAACTCAGCCCTTCTTCCGCACCGTACAGCTTAATCTGATCCTTATCCACAGCTATGTCAAGATCATTAGCAACGTCATCCGCAGGCCCGATTATATATTCCTCTATGGTTGTTTCACCTCCAATCCCAAGTCCCTCAACCAACAAAGCCATCTCACCTATACGCATTGCCACATAAAAAACATTTAAAAGACAAAATAATATCTTCATTTTGTAGAATCGTCTGTAATATTTCTCAGAATTTCTAATAGCTTAATAAAGAATTTTCATTTTGTAGAATCATCGGTAATATTTATCATAATTTGCAATAACATAAAAAAAAATATCTTCACTGATGTAAAAATTAGACTGAGAATGATTTAAAGACTAACCGGACACATCTTCTCGACCACGTAGCCTCTGAAGAACCCGCTTAGCTTCAAGCATTCGACCTTTGCTCACCAACCACCTCGGAGACTCAGGCAAGAAGAAGATTGTGAGGAAGAAAAACACAAGCGAAGGCACAAAAAGGACACCAAGCATCAACCTCCAGCTAGGAGATGGCATCAAAGACATTCCGAAAACCATACAGTAAGACAAGAACATCCCTCCAGAGCCAGTGAACTGCGGAAGCGTATTCAACAGTCCTCTTATCTCGGGAGGTGCAGTTTCAGATATATAGATAGGAACAAGCGTGACCACAAGTCCAACCCCAAACCCATCTAGCAACCTTCCTAAAAGCAGCACATAAACATTTGGAGACCAAAGCATCACTAGAGAACCAACGAAGTAGAGAACTGATGAAAGTATCAGCATGGGACGGCGACCAAGCCAATCAGCTACTCCTCCGGACCATGTTGTGATCAGAGTAGCACCAATAAGTGACATGGCCACAATCAAGCCTTCCATTGATGGGTTACTCTCTAGATGAAACTCCTTTTTTATGTACAACACAGCTCCTGCATAGATCCAAAGATCACACAATCAAATAACTGTAATCAATTAACCATCAAAATCTTTACTTTGGTTCTGATCATAACCATTTATACACATAGTTAAGGGTTTAGAATCATGATAATCAAATTAATCACCTGCAATAGTTGCGTTGTCCCATCCTTGTAACAAGTTGCCAATAGCAGCAGCAACAGCAACAAGCACAGCTCCACTCATAATTTTTTTTTATCTCTTCTCAATAAATCTGAAGTGAATTTTGCGAAACAGAGTCAAAACCCACCTGAAACTCGAAAAATTAAACAAATTCTTATGAGCAAAAGACGAAATATAAAACCAAAAAAGCATGACCTAAGAACATAACAACCGAACTGAAAAGAAACAAAGTGACGTCAAAAGAACAGAACCTAAGAAGTACTTGGAGAGACAGAGGTAAAACCCAGATGTGTCACAATCAAAGAGAAGAACAAAAAAGAAGAGAAAGAGAAGAGAGAATCTAAAGCAAGCGCTAGAGAGTAATGATATATAGAGAGGGATGGGAACTAGGGTTTGCAAGTTGCACTCTGGAGGTAAGAATAAGCCAACACTATCATATCAGTGATGAGCCGCTTCAATGGCGTCACTACGCAATAAAAAAAAAGCATTTTTTTTTCTTTTCCCTTTTGGTTAAATTAAGATTTCTAGATTAATTAAAAAAAAATATTACTTTAAGTTACGAAAGGACTGTGAACAGAGCCTATGGGATTAGCGACACCTGCCGCTTAGCTCCTGTCTTCTCGAACCACGTATGTGTGCTCTCTTCTCTCTCTCTCGTGTTTGCGTACAGAATCTTTCAGAGGATTAAAACACTAAAAAATGTAAAAATATAATCTTGAAAAGTCGATTTGGGGCCACGAGTTTGTACATCATTCATTCTCACCGTTAAATATTTTCACATTTTTCGACATGCTCTTCTTACACCATCTTGTCAGACACTCGTGAAGTACAAATGTGAAAAGGTAAATTACTTCTACCAATTGTACTTTGTACCGTATGTCTTCGGAACGGATGAGTTTCTCTGGTCTGGTCGACATAAGGTTGATACTTTTTGTAAATATGAAAGAGAGATAGGATTGGTTTTTGAAATATTTGATTTATTTGGGATCTTATAAGAAATTATAGATAAATATCTTAGTGTTGTGAAAATAAAGTTATTGGTAAAGTATAAAGTTTAGTTTGTTTACATATCCGAAAAGCATCTTCGAATCATTTCAACTTTTCATAATTAATCCAAGAAAGAAAGAAAAAAAGAAGGAAAAACTCAATTATGGAGAATATTGTCCAGACAGAATGAGACACTTTAACTTTAGCTAATAGTGTGAGTCTTGTGTTACAACAAGATGAACATTTTAACCTTAATTACTATATTTTTCTTACAAGTTTAAAGGGAAGAAAGAAGGATAAAAGTTATATTGATTCGTATATTCGTTTTCCAAAAGCATTCAAACTCGTTATACAGTAAAGAAAAAGAAACTAATGATGATTTTACTAAGGTATATAATGGCATCATTTTAACTTCACTCGACGTTCTTATTAACACAAATCACGACTTGTATTTCTGATTTACAAATCTAGACCAACAAAACAAAAACATGCATGTCACTACAACTATTGGCTTCCTGAAAGCAAATATCTATGTATTTGTTAGACGTCGTTGTTAAAGTTCATATACTTTGACCGTAACGGTTGATGTATTTTGAACATAGAAAAATACGTATCCAAATTGGTTTTTGAGTATTTATGGCTCCAGACTTTTGTGATATATAGAACAAAACTTATGTATGGAAAGAACAGTACACGCCACACAAATATAAGAACAGAAGAATCGAATATATATGATTCTTTTTTTCAAAAAAAGAAAGAATATATATGATTCTTCTGTCTACATCTAACAGTTCATCATTCATCATTGCAGCTTAAATTCCGTAGAATGAGGGGAAAATGAACCATGTTTATTAGTTAAGATATTTTCCAGTGCTCATCATTTCTAGTACTAGCATTTTAGGAGAGAAAAGAGAAAGAATTGAGATAGAAACATCACACGATTACAACATAACCACAAGCAAGTTAAAAGAGGATGCATCTAGTTATTCAACACTTCAAATAGTTCAAAATCTCGAATCACTACATAGTTTGCATGGTTAGTCAAAAGGTTAACATATCTTTTCATTCCCAAGAAAGACATGGTTCAGGTATAGTTAAATAAGATGCAGATGGCATGTGAACCATGTTCATTCCATTTCCACATGAAACACTCAGTCCGTCAGACTTCAAACTCTCTAACTAGATTTAAGATGTTGTACTATTGATGTAGTCTTAGGTTTTATTGCCTAATAGCCATTGTTTCTAAAGGTTTGTTTCCAAGTAATTTTTCATTATTGATAACATATCCTAAACTAACATTTTTGAGAATTAACTCATAATATTGCAAGAGATCACTTTGCGTGGCTTGGAGATCTCTACAAAAAACACATGTTGACTTTCACTAAAGAGAAATTTTAATTTAACTATTTCTCCTTCAGGGACCCTTGTTTCTTTATTCTTTAAAACATATATACTTCACTAGCTTTTGTTTCTTTATTCATTGCAATGTCTCCTACAAATATCTTTATTTTACTCAAGTTGTAGCAACTGTGTGGAATAAAGCTCTTCGGAGGAGCTGGAGAAGACGACAAACGCACATGTAAATTTTGTCTTCAAGTTCATAGCTCTCTAACCACTAATTAAACCGTATTGGCTTGGACCGGCGGCGCCTAGATAAACCGAAACTTCTTGCCATGGACTCAGTGTGTTGACCATATAAATAAAAACATTGTGTTTAGTGCTAATATCCTAGTTGTAAACTTGTAATGATATTAGTATGTGTTACCAATATAATAAAAACGAATATGCTAATGTCATTTATCCAAGCCAACTCTTGTTTTGACCCGATCTTTTTATAGTTATTTTGATGACCATTTTTACAATAATAAAAGACTTGAGAGTTGCAACTAAAAAAAGGTTTTGTACACGGACTGAGAGTTTTAGCCGTAAGCATTTGAGTATTCGTTCGAATTTGGATTATATTTTGAACAAAACTTAGGTTCACCCCCTAAGGTGAACCTTTAAATTCACCTCACCTCTAATAACCAATCATAATGCCACATAGATTAATGGATAAAAACAATTAAATAATTTTTTAAAAATCAAAATAGTTAAAAATAATAATAATAACGCTAATTTTAACGACGTTAAAAACGCCAACTAAACCCTAAATCCAAACCGTAACCTTAAACCCGAAACTCTAAACACTAAACCTGAACTCTATACCCTAAAACCCAAACTTAAACCCAAACCCTATACCCTAAATCCAAACCGTAACCTTAAACCCTAAACTCTAAACCTTAAACCCAAACTCTAAACCTTAAACCCAAACCTAAACCCTAAACCCAAATCCTATACCCTAAATATAAACCCTGTACGTTAAAACCTAAACCCTAAACCCAAATACTATACCCTAAAATCCGAACCTAAATCCAAACCATATACTCTAAATCCAAACCATATACTCTAAATCCAAACCCTATACCTTAAAACCTAAACCCTAAACCCAAACTATATACCCTAAATTCAAACTCTAGATCCTAAATTCTAAACCCTAAACCCTAGACCTTAAATCCTAAACCCAAACCTTAAATCTTAAATTTAAACCATAAACCATAAATCCAAACCCTATATCCTAAACTCAAATCCTAGACCCTAAATCTAAATTGTAAATCCTATACCCAAATCCAAAACTAAAATATTTAGATTAATGTTGATATTGTTCTTTTAGAATTTAAGGTTTGGATTTAGAATCTACAATTTAAGTTCATGATTTAGGGTATAGATTGGGTTTAGGGTTTAAGGTTGAATTTAGGGTCTAATGTTTGGGTTTAGGATTTAAGATCTAGGGTTTATAGTTTAGGGTTTAGAGTTTGGGTTTAGGGTATAGAGTTTGGATCTAGGGTTTAGGTTTTAAGGTATAGGGTTTGGATTTAGAGTATAGGGTTCGGGTTTAGGGTATAGAATTTGGGTTTTGGGTTTAGGGTTTAGGTTTTAGGGTATATGGTTTGGATTTAGGGTATAGGTTTGGGTTTAGGGTTTAGGTTTGGGTTTTAGGGTATAGAGTTCGGGTTTAGATTTAGGATTTAGGGTTTAGGTTTGGATTTAGGGTTTAGTTAAGGTTTTTAATATCGTAAAGTTGACGTTATTATTATTATTTTTTAATTATTTTAGTTTTTAAAAAATTATTTAATTGTTTTTATCCATTAATCTATGTGGCATTATGATTGGTTCTTAGAGGTGAGGTGAATTTAAAGGTTCACCCTAGGGGGTGAACCTAAGTTTTGTTCTTATATTTTCCATATTTTAGATCTTTCAAATATAGAGAATATAAAACATACATATATTTTTAATCTGTTGACGGTCCCCCTTTTTCTCTCTCCCCTCTCTCTTCCCTCTCTCTTCTCCAACCTTCCCGTAACCTAGCCTCCTTGCTTTTCCGGCGGCCGCTCCGCCGTTCGCGGTCGCCGGATTCCCTCTTTTCTCCTCCTCTCTCCTATTGTGTGTGTTCCATCTGTTCTTCTCTCCTTCGTTTCTCTTCTCTCTGCGGCAGGGGGAGCCCCACCTCAGCTTAGATCCAGAATTCTGGGTTTCAGATCTGAGGTCTCCGGCGGCGAGTCCAGGCGCGTGAGGACGGCGTGTGTCTCTCCTATGGTTCAGTCCTTTAGTTTCGTGCTTGGAGTTCCGGTGGTTTTGGTGCTGCTTGGTGTGTGCTCTCGGGTGAGTGGTAGCGCGTGTGATACCGGTTGGGTCTTCTCTACGGCGTTTCTCTCGCTTTACGGCAGAGATTGGGTCTGTGGTTGGTTCTGACTAGGAGCTTTGTGGCAGGCTTCTTGTTTCTTCTCACTCTTGGGTTATTGGGTGTCCTTCCGGTAACGGCGTGTGGGAGCTAGTCCGGAGCCATAGTCGGTAAGCTTGGTCTCCGGTCTCTCTGGTGGTCGCGCGTTTGGTCAGAACATTCTCTTACTCTGTTCGATCTACGGATCTGGAGTGTTGCGGTTGTTGTTGCCTCCATTTGTGTGCAGGTCCGGTGGTGTGGCCCTCGAGTTTCTCTCACCTCACCTAATAAAGATGGGGGCTTGGCGGTGGCGGTCGTCGGCTCTCCATCCTCTTGGGTTCTCAGTTTCGGGTTAGCTGTGGAGTTGTTTGGGTTAGTAGGCAATGGATAGGCTTTAGTTTGGCTCCGGCTTTCTAGTGTGCTTGGTGGTGCCTCTCCGGAAGAGGTGTTTCGGCCGGTCCCACTGTTCTATATGAATCTTGGGTTCAACGGGTGTATACGGTCACGGGTTGGTGAGTTGGAGGCAGCAATCTTCAGCACTCTTCTCCGAACGACGGCATCGTCGGCTGCGAGATCCTCTTCGTGCTGCCGGATAGGTGTCTCTTGGGTTAGCTAGCGAGATTGGTTTGTGATTCTTTGGGCAGTTGGTGGCGTTTGAGTTCTCCGGAAGCTGTAGGAGCCGTGTGTTTCAAGGTTTGAGGGCGCCTTTCTCTCCGGTAGCTCGCGGCAACTGAAAACTCTCTTTGTTATCGGCTCGCCTTCTGGTCCTTCGCACTAAGGTTAAAGTTTCGTCCAAAGTCAGCTTCTTCCTTGCTTCATTTTGTTATTTCGTTGCTTAGGACCCCTCTGTTTAGTTTATTTCCGTTCTTCCGCTACTAGTTTTCTCGGTAATTTCTGTAAAAAATTGAAAACTTTGGTATAATAATTTAACATTTTACCAAAAAAAAAAAAAAAAAGTTAATTTAAAACCTACTAACTAGTATATATGATTGACTGTTTTTTTTCTTTTGAGATTCATATCGATTCAAATATTCTATATCCAAAATAACAAAACACGCATATAAACTTTGGTTACTAGTTCAGTTTGGGCATAATCCGAAATGAATTGATCTCCAAATTATTCATAGTGAAGATCTATTTGAATATTTCACAAGAAACTAATTTTTCAGATTAAATCCGTTTTTTTTTTATATATAGTTTGTCCATGACTAGTACGAAAGTTGAATGATATAAATCTGAATCCAAAACTTGAAGTTGTAAGTCAATGACCACACCAAAAAAAAGAGAGTTGGCTTTGTCAATAGTCAATTGGTCATTTTGTTCATCGAACAAAAAAAAAAATTCTCTAATCTACCAAAACCATTATTCTTTAAATAATACTTACAAAGACAAGAAGGTGAGAGGAAACCGCGTAGGGTCAGTCAGACAGAAGTAGCTGGTGAGCACTAAAGGCAGCAGTCCTAAAGAACTTTCGTCGCACAATCATCGCCGTAAATTAAACACACAAACACCTCATCCAACGGCTCTAATTACCCGACCAGTCTCTCAGCAATCAATAACTGAAAATATCTATTTTTATTCTTTAACTTGAATCTCGAATTAAAAAAAACTGTGTGATTACAACATTAAATATTGTAGCTTTCCCCTTCTTTTTCCACCTTCCTTCGTCCCTCAAGTTTTTCTCTTTTCCTTTTAAATCAGATTCCTAATCCATATCCATTCTCTTCAGTCTTCTCTTTCCACCCTTCTCTGAGATTACTGGTAAGTGAATAACTAGATCCTCTGTTCTGTTTCTGATTCCAACTAAAAGTAAACTCATGTTTGACTTGACTTTTTAGTACTACTTGTGTTCTTGTCTTGTTGATCTGAACTGGGTTTTGCTGTTTTTCTTCTTGTGATTGATAAAGTTCGTTACTTTAGAAGGTTTGACTTAGTTTTATCTATAAACAGTTTCGTTGGATGAAGAACATAGAGAGTCAAAGCTTCTGTCTTTAATGGGCAATTCATGCCGCCGATCTTCCAAAGACAAAATCCACCAAGGCAATAACAACAACACTAAGCCTGAAGACAGTAACTCCAAATCCTCAGATCGCTCTACAGAGATCATCATTCCTCAAGAACTCCCCAAAGAAGCTCACAACAAGGATCCAGCTCTCGTTATCCCTCTAAAAGAACCAATCATGAGACGCAACATGGACAACCAAGCCTACTACGTCCTCGGCCACAAGACCCCGAACATCCGCGACCTCTACACGCTAAGCCGTAAGCTAGGACAAGGCCAGTTCGGGACAACTTACCTCTGCACGGAGCTCGCCACTGGGGTTGACTACGCTTGCAAGTCGATATCCAAGAGGAAGCTGATCTCTAAAGAAGACGTTGAGGATGTTAGAAGGGAGATTCAGATCATGCACCATTTGGCTGGTCACGGTAACATTGTTACCATCAAGGGAGCTTATGAGGACTCTTTGTATGTTCACATTGTGATGGAGCTTTGCGCTGGAGGGGAGTTGTTTGATAGGATTATTCAGAGAGGGCATTATAGTGAGAGGAAAGCTGCTGAGCTGACTAAGATCATTGTTGGAGTTGTTGAGGCGTGTCATTCTCTTGGTGTTATGCATAGAGATTTGAAGCCTGAGAATTTCTTGTTGGTTAATAAGGATGATGATTTTTCACTCAAGGCTATTGATTTTGGACTGTCTATCTTTTTCAAACCAGGTATGATGTTTTGAAGCTTAGTTAATGTTTGGGTTTAGGTCTGGCATTTCGGATATTGTTTAAGGTAGTTTGGGTAGGGGGCTAGAATATCTATTTACTACCTGACCTATTTTTTGTTTGGTTCAGGTAGTTTCGGGTTCTGTTCGGTTCGCATAGTAAAACTAGAAACCGGAAAATACCCATAAAAAATCCGGTTCCATTTGGTTCCGGTTTGGTTAGTTCAAATAATTTGGATTAAATATCAGGTATTTTGGGTAAAATATCGAATTAATCTAAAATATTTGAATTACTTTGGATATTTTAAATAGAAATTATCCATATACTTTCGGAAAAATTCAAATATTTTCGGATACTTTTGATATTTTAAAATTATAAAAATAAATATTTAGTTATGTTATATGTATATATAATTAATATTTTTATATTCGGTATCAGTTTGCTTCTCGGTTTGGTTATTTTGGATATATAAATATATAAATCATTCGGGTATTTGAGGGTTTTTGTCCGGTTCTGGTTTTGGGTATTTCGGTTCCGGTTTTTTTTTTGCCCAGGTCTAGTTTGGGTTAGGTGTTTATGAAACTGATTAGCTTAGTTTTGATCTTTTCAGGTCAAATATTCACTGATGTTGTTGGGAGTCCATACTATGTTGCTCCTGAGGTTTTGCTCAAACGTTATGGGCCTGAAGCGGATGTGTGGACCGCTGGTGTTATACTTTATATACTGCTAAGCGGAGTCCCACCTTTCTGGGCAGGTAATACCAGTTTCTTAGTCATTTAGAGAGTCTCACTTACCTGAAATGTGTTTTGTTTTTGGAATCAGAAACACAGCAAGGGATATTTGATGCTGTGTTGAAGGGATATATTGACTTTGATTCAGACCCGTGGCCTGTTATATCAGACAGTGCTAAAGACTTGATCCGGAGAATGTTATGCTCCAAGCCTGCAGAGCGCTTGACAGCTCACGAAGTCTTGCGTATGTGTTCACATAGAGATTGTTACTTTTAGCAACCATCGATAGACTTATTATCTATGTGTTGTTTCTCAGGTCATCCATGGATCTGTGAGAACGGTGTGGCGCCAGATAGAGCACTTGATCCAGCTGTGCTGTCACGTCTCAAGCAGTTCTCTGCAATGAATAAACTAAAGAAGATGGCTTTGAAGGTTAGTGTCTTTTAATCCCTTTTTATCTTCTATGTTCTTTGCATCACACTTCTCTTGACATTGTTTGTTTTTTTGGGATCATCAGGTGATAGCTGAGAGCCTCTCTGAAGAAGAGATTGCTGGTTTAAGGGAGATGTTTCAGGCAATGGATACTGATAACAGCGGTGCAATCACGTTTGATGAACTCAAAGCTGGACTGAGGAAGTATGGATCCACCTTGAAAGACACAGAGATCCATGATCTAATGGAAGCGGTACAGATCTAATCTTTACTTGGCCGTTTTGTTTGTGTATTCTTAACACTGGATCTCTTGTATTGACAGGCTGATGTGGACAACAGTGGGACAATAGACTACAGCGAGTTCATTGCAGCGACCATCCATCTCAACAAACTTGAACGTGAAGAACATCTTGTGGCTGCCTTTCAATACTTTGACAAAGATGGAAGTGGCTACATTACGATCGATGAGCTGCAACAAGCGTGTGTTGAACATAGTATGACTGATGTTTTTCTTGAAGACATCATCAAAGAAGTTGATCAAAACAATGTAAGCTTTTACTATGAAGACTAGTGTTGAGGCGTGAGATGATTAAAAGTTTATTGATTGTTTTTGTTTATGTTAACAGGATGGGAAGATTGATTATGGTGAGTTTGTGGAGATGATGCAAAAGGGAAATGCAGGTGTTGGGAGAAGAACGATGAGAAATAGTCTGAACATTAGCATGAGAGACGCCTAGAGGTTGTTTCTTTTCCCTTGTGTGTGTTTAATCTGTTGACTTCAAAGGTGTGTTCTTGTTCATGAGATCAACACTCTCTAGATGCTCACCACATATAAGGAGGAGGAGGAGGAGGAGGAGAAAGACCTGTGGAAGATTGAGCTAATGTTCAATGACATTGTGACTTATTAGTTTTTCTTTACCTCTTTGTGGGTTGTTTGTGTGTTTGTTTTGTTATGGCCATTGAAGTTAGACCTTTGTTCATCTTCAAACTTGTTCAATCTTTGTATCTCTAAAACGGAAAATATCTTTTTTATGTTGTGTTTCTCTTTTCTAAGCATGTTTACTTTCTTTCTAGACGATTACAACCCTTCATCAATATCAGACAACACAGTTGGGTTTAAAATAAAAAATATATATAAAAAACGAAAACACCAATGGCATTTGATGAGCTAGCAAGTCTCAATCATGTAATCAAGATGTGCTTTTTTCTAGGTGTGTATCTGTCTTTCACACTCAAATAAAACCAAAACTCAAGGCTGTTCCACACACAATCATTCATTGGCACCAATCTGTAAATTGGAACACTACCAAAACCATTTTTGTACATATATAAATGTGTTGTTGGCAACATTCAGATTCACATGCTTTGTAACGCCGCAACCTTGAACAAAACTTATAATATCAAATTTAATTTTGGTGTCATTTTCTTACCAATCAACACATTCGTAACCTAAACAAAATTTTAAACCGATGCCTACTTAATCAGATTTTGAAGCAAACATCGCATAAGTATAAACGATCACAAACTGAATCATAAAACTTACTGTTAAATAATGCTGGTTTTTATTTGTTAATGTAAATTTTTTTTTGTCATCATATTTGAATGTAAATAATGTAGGTTTTTTTAATAATTATGATAAATAAAAATAAATAAACAATTTGCCACCGACGATATACATTACTCCCACCGACAAATGCTATGTCGGCTGTGCATCTCAGTTTAATGCAACCGACGTTTCGTTTAGATTAATGTTTTTCACATTCACATTATCGTGCTAAACCTCCACAAAATGGGATAATATTTACAGTGTCATTATTATATTTATCTGAAAACAACATAACTCGTAAGTTTTCACTTTTCACTAATAAAAGAGTGGTGTCGGTCATGAATCCTCAGATGTTTGGTTTTTTACTTTGTAACTTGTAACGTTTTTGAATCTGTTTTTTACTACTATAATGATGACGGTGGCCAAAGAATTGGCGCGTAAAAACTGAAACAAAATAACAGACTTCTATATAGTTGCATGGTTATTAAATACAAAAAAAATACAACTGCACAACATATATATAAAGCAAATCAAATTAATAATAATAATTAAAAATCTAGGCAGATTAATCATAGCAACAAAATACAACATCAAACTTTCTTTTTTCAAAAAACACATCGTCGCTTGTATAAGATTTGATGATTATACTCCCAACTGATTCATGCACGAAAAAGGAAACATATCTCTCGACCGTTCGAGTTTGATTATCAAAGCGACAATCATATATCATCATTGTTGACGCTTGTATTTGGGAAGAGTGTCGGAAGAAGAGCCCACGAGACTGCGGATCTGAGAACGGAGCTTGATGAAGACGTGCATTATGCTTCCTCTGTTCTGAGAACCTATTGTTTTGGCTTCCTCTCTGTTAAGCTCGAGATCTCTTATGAAGATAGGTTTTCTCGAGAGGATCCATGACCAGCCCCATTCCCACCACTCTTTCACAGAGCTTCCCACTTGCTTTCCCATGTCTGAGACGGACTTGGACTTGGGGAATCGAGATGCGATCTCTGATGGTTGGTTTAGGAGGTTGAGTGAGAGGGAAGAGAGACGACGGCGGATAACACCATGCTCATCTTTAGTGGAGGGGCTGAGGCGTTGGGAGACGGGGAGAGAAGCGGGTTTGCGAATCTGGAGAGTCTCCATCATTGAGCTCATTGCTTTTCTGACTTGTGCAGAGAGAAAGAGAGAGATCTGAAGAAGAAGAAGAAATGAAAGTTTTCCGTTTTGGAGTAAAACTTAGGGGTGGGAAGTAGTGATCACAGCTCTAACACAGGCTGTGTTTTTATTCCCACGCTTTTTTTTTTGTTTCTGTGTGGGTTCCATTTACTTTTATGCCCAGCCAATTACATGCATATTTCATTATTTTGTTTGTTTTTTTTTTAAATTTAAAAATATTATTGTTAGATTTGTGTAGTTTTTTTTTTTTTTTTGAAAAAGTAGATTTGTGTAGTTGTTATATGAATACTCCTACAAATACTAGGAATTGTACCACCACTGATTTGAGTGAAAATCTTTTGTTAATATAGAATTATAGATATATTTACATCAGTCTTAGGTTGCCTAGCTCAATCTCAAATACAAATTTAATCAGTTAACTTTAAATTTAAGGTTGTTTTACTGAAAATCACTTGCTTATTTGTTGTTTTGCTGTCTTTATTTGTTTTATTCAGAAAATATTGTAAAATCTTGTCCAAATAGGCCCAAACAATATACAAGCCCAACAGAAACAACAGAGTATCAATATACAAGCCCATGTTCAACTTGCCTACTTTTTTTTCTTTTCTTTTGGCGGAATATTGATCACACAGAGATCTGAGCGAGCTTTGAAGTAACAATGGAGTATCGGAAAATCAAAGATGAGGTTCACTCCGTTTTCATTTCTCTTTCAGTTTAGGTTTTAGACTCTCTTTAATGAATAATATCGTAATGAGCTTCAGGATGATTCTGATATCGAGAGTAGTTTGAAGGGAAAATCTCATTCCGGTGAGCTTTTGTTTTCTCAGTCTCCATCTCCATTTGTCTCTTTTCTGTATTCTCTTATGCTCATTTGGTGCTTTGATTCCGTATAGTTGCGTCGAGTAACGTTGCTCTGGGTGGTGGATCCAACGAACGCACAAACTGGAAACGAAAGTATGTTCCTTTGTTTGATTCATTTTCTTGGTCGGAAAAAAAAATCATTTTTTCGGGTCTAAGTTAATTGTCTTGAGGCAGGGGTGTAGTAACGTGTGCACTGACTATTCTCACGAGTTCTCAATCGATACTCATCGTCTGGTCTAAACGAGCTGGCAAGTATGAGTACAGTGTTACCACCGCCAACTTCTTGGTCAGTTAAATCACCATACTTTCAATATCAAGTGATGCCATTGTATATGTTACAAAGTTGGCAACTTTTGTAATCAGGTTGTAATATGTAGTGATGTTGTTTTAAATCTTTGTACGTCAGGTTGAGACTCTGAAATGTGCGTTATCTCTTCTTGCATTGACAAGGATTTGGAAAAACGAAGGTGTTACTGACGACAATAGGTAAACTTATTCTTATGTGTTTCCCACTAGCATCGTGTTCAATTAGTTTCCTTTTCACAGTTTCTTCATCTCTACTTTTATCAAAGGCTTTGGTGAATTAGAACCACGTATTCAGATTTGGCCTTACTGGTACTTAAACCCTGTCTATGAATCCAGGTTAAGCACAACATATGACGAAGTTAAAGTCTTTCCCATTCCCGCAGCTTTGTATCTTTTCAAGAATCTCTTACAGGTTGGCTTCTCTGAGCTGTTTTCCATTTAATCATTTAGATCAATGATTTTAGCATCTGTTTTCCATTTAATTAGTTTCTAACTACTTGTGGCAGTACTATATTTTTGCGTACGTTGATGCCCCAGGCTATCAGATATTGAAGAACCTCAACATCATAAGTACTGGTGTCTTGTACAGAATTATACTGAAGAGAAAGTAGGTTGTTTTATTCATCCAAATCGATTTCATAGCCTTCCAGTGAATACTTGTTCTGGAAATCAAGACTCTGTTTATTCAGTTCGCTTCTCTAACAGGTTAAGCGAGATTCAGTGGGCAGGATTCATTCTTTTGTGTTGTGGCTGCACCACTGCTCAGTTGAATTCAAAGTAAACTTGGCTCTTTTGACACGTTTCCCCTTTGATTTAATTGACTGCTTACCAACGTGTGTTTCATTGATTCTTTCATATGATGCATGTCTAGAGCCTCTACTGGTTTTTGTATTACATAGTCTCATATTGTATTATTTATTTTGCAGTTCTGATCGTGTACTTCAGACATCGCTTCCTGGCTGGATGATGGCAATTGTAAGTTGTTACCCAACGTATCATGCTGTGAAGCTTCTTCCACGTCCACACCAATTGATATGATTGTTTGTCCTTGTTTCTAGGTAATGGCTCTTTTAAGTGGTTTCGCGGGTGTGTACACAGAGGTGAGCTTACTAGGACTTTTCACTCAAAAGCTAATACTGATTTAATTCCCTTTTTTTTGTAGTAGTGGTTCACTCTGTTGTTTAAAACTTGGATTTATAGAGCGTATAAGGGTTTTGCTTTCCATTTTTGGCAGGCTATTATAAAAAAGAGACCTTCAAGGAATATAAATGTACAGAACTTCTGGCTCTACGTCTTTGGGATGGCTTTCAATGCTGTTGCCATAGTGATCCAAGACTTCGATGCCGTTGCAAATAAGTAAATCCAAAACCCATCTTCTTATTTGTGTCCTTTTTGTATTAGCTACAGATTAGTCCATATGGTTACTTGCGTCTCCATTCAGATCTACAGATTAGTCCATAGTCAGTAACCAATTTCCTCACTCTTCAATTCTTCATGTACAATTAAAGAAGATGCCACTTATGTATAGTCTTAGTGTCAGAGTCAACTATTTTCTGCTGGCTAAATTGTTTTCCACTTTTAGGGGATTCTTCCATGGTTACTCATTTATCACAGTACTCATGATTCTTAACCATGCCCTCAGGTAAAAAGCTACTTTAGGAGGCCAGACTCTTCTCTCATCTCTAGTTTCAGATTGTGAAGTTAACACACTAAAAACATTATTCTCCTGTTTCTTTCCCAGTGGCATTGCTGTATCAATGGTGATGAAATATGCAGACAATATTGTGAAGGTAGTCAATTTTCAGTCTCCATCAGATTCCCTTTTGTGCACAGGGTTTAATTTTTATCAATCGTTATGTAGGTTTATTCGACATCAGTAGCTATGCTTCTCACCGCGGTTGTCTCTGTATTCCTCTTCAATTTTCATCTTTCCCTTGCCTTCTTTTTGGGTTCAATGTAAGTTAGTCACATTTGCCTCAACTTCTCATATCAAAAGTAGTCAACATTTATGTACATAGGAGCTGATTCATTGCTATGTTTACTCTTTGCAGGGTCGTCTCTGTTTCAGTATATTTGCATTCCGCCGGGAAGCTACGATAGTAAAAGAAAGATCCGTCAGTATCCTAGTACAGAGTTAAAGCTTTTGAACATTTGCCATTTTGTATGTCCTTTTTGGAATCTAATAAATAGAAACTTTAAGCTCTTTGGCATCTATAGAACTTCCTTTAATGATATTTTAATATTGATTAACTTGACTGAAAGTGAAGCTATTGTGTTGAAAATTGCATGCTTAGAGCAAAAGGCAACACTAAGAGAAGATCCAACCGTGAAGACTCGGAGACCGGCGTACTTGTTAAATTTTATATTAATCCTTGTCTTTGCTTCAAAGCCAACACTCTCTCCCGCTTGTATATAAACTCTATGCCTCTTTTCTCTTTTCATATCATCTCTTCTTCCTCTTCCTCCTTCTTTCAGTGAAACATCTTTAGCTATTATGGCTTTCTCTACACCATCATCACTCGCCAAACTCTCTCTTTTGGTCGCCATTTCAGCATCAGCACTCATCTGCTCTGCTCTCGCCCGTGACTTCTCCATCATCGGATACACACCCGAGCATTTGTCATCCACTGATAACCTCCTAGAGCTCTTTGAGTCATGGATGTCAGAGCACAGCAAGGCTTACCAAAGCGTGGAGGAGAAGGTGCACAGGTTCGAGGTGTTCAGGGATAACCTGATGCATATAGACCAGAGGAACAACGAGATCAGCGAATACTGGCTCGGGCTGAACGAGTTTGCGGATTTGACACATGAAGAGTTCAAGAGGAAGTATCTCGGACTTGCTAAGCCGCAGTTCTCTAGAAAGAGACAGCCCTCAGGTAACTTCAGGTACAGAGATGTTACAGACTTGCCTAAGTCAGTAGACTGGAGGAAGAAAGGCGCTGTGACTCCTGTCAAGAACCAGGGCTCATGTGGTAATGTTTCTCTCTTTTAACTTTCTTGTATTTAAGTATACAGGACAAGAGACTTGAATGGGATCTTTTTGACCTTGCAGGTAGTTGTTGGGCGTTTTCAACAGTTGCAGCTGTTGAGGGGATCCACCAGATCACAACAGGGAACCTGAGCTCGCTTTCGGAGCAAGAACTCATAGACTGTGACACAACTTACAACAATGGTTGCAATGGAGGTCTCATGGACTACGCGTTCCAGTACATTATTTCGACGGGTGGACTCCACAAAGAAGACGATTACCCTTATCTCATGGAGGAAGGCATTTGCCAAGAGCAGAAGGTAACAAAACACTAGACACAAAGATACTATGATGCATCTTATAAACCACTTTTAATCATTCTTATAACAGGAGGATGTAGAAGTTGTGACAATCAGCGGCTACGAAGACGTCCCACAAAACAGTGATGAAAGCCTGGTGAAGGCTTTAGCTCATCAACCAGTCAGTGTGGCTATTGAGGCTTCAGGAAGAGACTTCCAGTTCTACAAAGGGGTATATAAAAAAAAGATCACTCTCATATATTCTAAACTTTGTGTTCCTGTGTGTTCCAATCTTGGTGAACTTTGTTTTGCTTACAGGGAGTGTTTAATGGGAAGTGTGGAACAGACCTAGACCATGGTGTAGCTGCAGTTGGGTACGGTTCATCAAAGGGATCAGACTATGTGATTGTGAAGAACTCATGGGGACCAAGATGGGGAGAGAAAGGGTTCATTAGGATGAAGAGAAACACTGGTAAACCAGAGGGAATCTGCGGAATCAACAAGATGGCTTCCTATCCTACCAAGACCAACTAAGAGATACATCTATCTTCTGCTACTGCATTCAACGTTTTTTCTTTCAATGCATTTCTATTCTATTTTAAAGCACTTTATATTGTATTGATGAATTTGAGATTTAAAATAATATTCAGTCTTCTAAAATGCTCTTCTAGCTTCAAAAAACCATATCAATAATGTTGAAAGAGTTTTCAATTCTTATAGTTGAGTGCAGAGAGACAGAGTAGAGAGTTTAAACTAAAAACTTACAAAGCCATATAGTTTTTTTTTTTAATATAATAAACTGTTTGGCTTGATTCAGTAGAAAAAAATGTAAGGTTGTGGAATACAATCAACTCTGAACTTCATTGTATTTGATGACGCAGTCATAAAGCCGTCCTCCCAGAAACTGAGCTACCTCTGGATGCTTCACCTGCATAAATGAGAAAGATTCAATAGACGAATAAGCCTTCTTCTCTTAAACAGGAGGAGAAGGAATCTATTAAGTTAAATTACCATTCCAATCTTGAGGGAGTCACACTTGAACTGAGCATAAAGGTTTGTCTCTATTCCACGTCCCTGGGTTCAGTTCAGAACAATCTAGGAGTCAGTTTACTGAAAGTTGAAACCTAAGACTTGACAAGGAGTGAGGGACTAGTAGAGATCTTACCATGCCTTCTAAGATGACCAAGTCTGCATCGGTTGAAAGGTAGGCAACCTCTTGTGATACTCTTGCAAGATCAATAACCTGAAACGATCATTTAAAGAGAGAAAAGCCAAATCAATAAACTGGAGGTTAATCCTTCTTATGAGAGCTTTGTAATATCATACCGGTAAGTCATTCCCTGAATTTGCAATCAGAAGATTCGAGATATCAACACCCATCAGTTGTCCATTTTCATCCTTAAGCTGGTAAAATTAAGACTCAGTCAATGTCTTGAGTTTTATTTAATCTGCAATGGATGATAATAAATAGAAATACTCCATATAGCACACCTTTGACAAGATCTCTGCAAGCTCGGTGTAAGTGACATCATTGATAGATGGAAGCTCATTAGCAGCCAGCACCACCTTCAAAGGGAAGAAGAATCAAAAGCAGGAACAATTTAAAATATGCTTTAACTAAGAACTTAATGTCCTTAAGAGAATCACCTGCATCCCTTGACGTAGCATCTCTCTAGCAAACGGCAAGATACCCAAAATAATGTCTGCACCAGAGTTATCTACAAATATCACAGCCTGTAATGAAACAAATCAGTTAGTCCTGTGATCAACCTCTTTAAATAAAGATAAAGCATAAGGTGGAGAAGAAGAACCTTCTTCCAGGGCTTCTTGAGCCATCTAGCTTGAAAGTTGTCCAGGTCATCAATGACCCATGGCCGTGGAACCAAGTTTTGACAGCTAGCCAGGAATGACATCCCGTCCTTTGAGAATACCTCCGCAAGCTTCATTGATCAAGATAGTCAGCAAAAGACATGTGATGATGGAAGCATGAAAGGAAAGAGATGATATACTACCTGAGCAGAACCGAGATCAAAGATGTTTCCAGCGAAGATGCCTCTTACAAGATTCTCTATGCGCTTTCCTTCGTCTTCAATAGCATCACTCAAACGGACGACTTCAGGAAACAGTGTTATAGCCTTAGCATTCTCCTCATCCTATAGAACTCATCATGAATCAATCAGTCAAGAGAAAACATGCTTTTCGAATAAAAAGCCATTGTCAAGGAAACCAAACCTTAACTTTCTTGAATATGTCTCTAAACCCCAACTCTCTGAGTATCAGCTCACGGATTCTACATAGAAGCTGCCAAATAAAAAAATAAACACCAAAACTTAATATTCATGAACAACAAAGCTTGATTACAATACAAGTGATTTAGTTTGATTAACTTACGATGCAATCAGGTGGTCCACCATGGCTCTCCGGATCTTTCTTCAAGTCCTCAAGAATCTCCCCATACCTTACAGGTTCCAACAAATAAATCAATGCTTCTGGCTAAAAACATTACCTCTTTTGCAGCAGATAAATCAAAGAATCCTTCTATAAAAAGGCATTCAAAGCAAACTCTATAGAACACACAAAAAGAAAGTACCTTTGAGCAAACTTTTCAGCTCGAGCAGGAGCATCAGGAACAGATGTATCGCTCTCTGCACGCTCCCTGCAACAAAAAAAAAAGAAAGAAAGCAGCTTTAGAACACTGAAAAGCTTATGTCTTTACATTCATTATTAGATCATGAATTCATATAGAGCTTTGAACCAATCAATACGTGAATCATCCAGATCAATTAACGGATAAAGTATAGATCTTTGAACACAAAGATCAAGCTTTGAACAAGAACAACCCTAAGCCTAACAAAGAATCTGACTTTCAGTAAAAAGATAAAAGGAAGAGAGAGAGAGAAGGAACTTGAAAGAAGGGATGGAGTTGGAGAAGAGATCGATCCAAGAGATCTCAGTGGGAGTAGCCTTCCTGGGGTTGTCAGAAGGGAATCGATAAGGGATGGTGCACGCTCTGTAGTTTGATTCTATCGGAACCGGTAACAGTGGGAACGGAACCATCACTGAGTCGCTCTCCATTTCTCTCTCTGTTGCTGCACGTAGGCGTGTGTGTGAGAGAGAGAGAGAGAGAGAGAGAGAGAGATCTCAGAATCTTTCTCAAAATGAGATCAGAAGATTCCTTTCTTCGCTTCACGATGTAAGTTTTTAACGATGACACACATGTGTGGACTCTGTCATGTTTCTGTCCGATCATTTTGGTTTCATTTGTTTTTTTGTCTTCCTGGTACGGTTAACTTAATTCGGTTCGGTTCGGTTATCTCAGTTTATTTTTGGAAAGTTCGTTTCTTTCCATAACAGAATGTGCGGTTCGGTTCGGTTCGGTTATGTCAATTTATTTTTGGAAAGTTCGTTTCTTTCCATAACAGAATGTGTATGGTTAGAAAACCTTTTTTTAGAAAAATAATTGCTAGTGCCAGTGCCGACAAAAAAGTTAAGGTCTGGGATGTGGCTACAGGACAATGCAAGCTCACTCTAGAGCATCACACAGAAGTGGTATGTAGGTGAAAACTGTTTGCATGCGCTCTTCCTTAATCAAGTGGCAATGCTCATGGTCTGTTGTGTTTGGTTAACAGGTTCAAGCGGTCGAATGGAACCAATATGCTCCACAAGTACTCCTCAGTGGCTCATATGACTGCACCGTAGTCTTGGTGAATGTTCTGTTCCATTTTTTAATTCATTCATGTGTTGAGTCTTGTATATATAATTTTTTTATCATATTATGTTTTAAGTTTTTTAATATCTATAAATGCTGTTGCAGAAAGATGGAAGGGACCCTTCGCACTCGGGTTTGAAATGGTCTACCAATGCCAAAGTGGAAAGCTTGGCCTGGGATCCTCATAGTGAACACTTTTTTGTGGTGCGTTACACTTTCATTTGCTCGTCTAACAGCTTCTGAGTCTTGAAGATGGAACTGTGAAGGGTTTTGATATACGTGCTTCTGATTTATCACCAAGTTTCACTATCCATGCTCATGATAAAGAAGTCTCATCCATCTCATACAACACTAATGCTCCCAATGTACATACATCTCTCTCTGTCTCTCTTGTGTCCTAATTACTTTTTGTGTGGCATTAAAGTCATTTCCCTTGCTGTGCAGCTTTTGGCTACGGGATCTTGGGACAAGAGTGTGAAACTTTGGGATCTTTCAAACAATCAACCATCATGGGTTGCTACACATAAACCAAACGCTGTAAGAGCCATGACTTAGCATTTGTTTGGTTCCATGCACCTGTTTCTTTGTTCACCAGTTTAAAACTTTGTTATCAAAACAGGGAAGAGTTTTCTCAGTCTCATTCTCTGCGGACTGCCCCTTTTTACTCGCTATTGGTGCCAAAAAAGGGAAGCTACTCGTGAGTAGTGACTGATACAAATAAATTCAACAAATTGTTTTCTATATGAAACAAACTAACGTATATTTTATGTTCATCCTTGTGCAGGTGTGGGATACACTATCTGACACTGCTGTGTCCCGTAGATACGGTAGCAACCGACCATGACTCACCCGGGGAAGATACATGTTTGTTAATTAATATTTAATCACATACATATATACCAAATTGGTCAAATTAATCTTAAGCCTTTATATCAGTTGTGTGCTTGGTGATTGTTTTTTTTTTCTTACTATCTCAAAAGAGATTTACTGGATGTTTGAAGCCCTGGAGTCAAGGAATTGATTGCAAATTTAACCAAAATATGTTTCTTAATCATATCCTTGAATTTTATCTTAATATTGATCATGTTATAACATATTAGCCGAGCTTTTATTGTGTGGTTAGGATTGGGAGTTGTAAACGCAATTTGTATCATTTGAATGACCATACCTGGCATGTGTCCATGTAAATAATACATTTTGTTAGGTAGAATTCATCTTCACTGAAGATTTTTTCTTCAAGCAAAATTACCTGTCAGGTTGATCAAATGATCAAACATGAATTAAGTAACATCTTGGAGCTGCCTTTCAAGTGGTTTCTTTGTTACGCTACATAAGTCGGAAGTTTTGTCAAGAAAGGCGAGACTAGTTCATCACCAACCACATTTTAGAGGCTCACCATAACCTAACACTAATAGATACCACAATACCATCTTCCTTCCATTAGCATTTGGTTGATCTAGTCAAACACAAATGCGTTCTTTGAATTATCTCGTTCGCCAAAATCAATTCATTAATTCAAATGATCGATATAAGTTTCTTTTTTTAAAGCTTTTTGTTGAATATTCCTATGATCGATATAAGTTGAAACGTTACATCTTCCTTCCATCAGCATTTGGTTGATCCAATCAACCACAAATGAATTCTTCCTTTGAAAACGTCCACTTATGATTTAATCAAAATACCATTACATTTTTTTTTCTTTTTACCATTACATTCTCTTACATTTATGTATATAATACATACATGTATCATGTATGATACTATTATATACTAGTAGTATATAACAAAAGAGAATATTCAAGACAATCAATGTCTGCTCATTATATTCTATGTAAAGAGGAGAAAAAGTCTTTGCATCCGGCGTTCGGACACAAGTTGGTTTGGATAAAACACAATAATCTATGGGCTATGGTTTGGTAAGAAACCAAAATAATCATTTGACTTTTACTTAGTACTAATACAAGTAGGATTAGATTAAGTCTCCGATCAATATCACTAAACTTACTACTGTTACATGCGATTATGTTACGAGATTACTACAGTTACGTTTCAGTAAAGTCAACTTAATCGAGACCATTAATATGCATTTATAAATCGTACTAATCGAAAAAACATTTGATGAGATCATAACGACGTGGGAGACGAGTGGTAATAATAAAGACATAGAGAATCACACGCGCCTTTCTGTTCCAAGTGACTCCCACGCTCTCTCTCCCTCTTCAGCAGGAAGAAGCCTTTTACCGATTCAGCAAACCGAGAAGGTATATAAACGCAAACACTATAACGAAAACTGAAACGTACGATCAAAGCTTCGTCTTCTCTCGAAATGGACTAAAATAAAAAAAAACTCCGTTCGATGTCGACGTCACAAACTCTCGGCGGCGCCACGCGTTGCGGCCGCGTGATAGGTCCGTCTCTAGACAAGATCATCAAGAACGCTGCATGGCGCAAGCACACGTACCTCGTCTCCTCCTGCAAATCCGTCCTCGACAAACTCGAGTCCCTCCCCGACGACTTCCACGATCCCTCCTCCGTCGTCGCCGGCCTCTCCTCCCCCGACGCGGACGCCGTCCTCCAGCCTTTCCTCTTCTCCCTCGACACCGCGTATTCCAAAGTCGTCGAGCCGGCTCTCGACTGCGCCTTCAAGCTCTTCTCCCTCTCCGTCATCCGCGGCGAGATCCAGTCTTCCAAACAAGACTCCGTCCTCTTCAAACTCGTCAACGCCGTCTCCAAGGTCGGCGCCATGGCGGAGGAGCCGATCCAGCTCGCCGTCCTCCGCGTCCTCCTCGCGGCCGTCAGATCTCCCTGCGTCTTGATCCGTGGAGACTGCTTGCTCCACGTGGTCAAGACGTGCTACAACATCTACCTAGGTGGATTAAGCGGGACGACGCAGATCTGCGCCAAGTCCGTGTTGGCGCAGATGATGCTCGTGATCTTCACCAGATCCGAGGAGGACTCGCTCGCTGACGTGGCGGTCAAGACTGTGTACGTGAACGAGCTGTTGGCGTTCACGGACAAGAGCGTCAACGAAGGCAGCTCTGTTTATTTCTGCCAAGGGTTTGTTAACGAGGTGATGGCTGCGGGGCAAGGGAGCCCTCCTCCTCCTCCCGATGTGATTCAGATTCTGCTCCAGAACCCGGAGACCGAGACCGTTATGACTCCTGACTCGCCGTCGTTTCGTGGCTACGAGAAAAACGGTGAAGCTGATTCTTTGACCGGTGACATGAGCAAGATGAGGCAGGACGCTTTCCTTCTGTTCAAGAACTTGTGTAAGTTGTCGATGAGGTTTTCCTCGCAGGAGAAGAATGATGATCAGATCATGGTGAGGGGTAAGACATTGTCTCTTGAGTTGCTTAAGGTCATCATCGACAATGGTGGTCCTGTTTGGCGGTCTAATGAAAGGCAAGTGGTTTGTGTCCGAATCTTTTATTAGTTATTATCAGTGTTCTAAAAATCGGTTTAAACTGCTCTTCGGACCTAAACAAAATACTTTTGTCTTAAAAATCGGTCTGGACGTCCGTCTAATCAATAATCTCATATAAAATATAAAATGCTTAACTAGCGCCTAAGGATTTCTTGAATATTGGTTATTATGATTATGATGCTTGTTTGGTCTTATGTATTTGTTTTTACTTAATGCAGCTTCATTAGTGCCGTTAAGCAATACTTATGCTTATCACTACTAAAGAACAGTGCAGTTTCAATCATGTCCATCTTTCAGTTGCAATGTGCTATCTTCATGAGCTTATTATCAAAGCTTAGATCAGTCTTGAAAGCGGAAATCGGCATTTTCTTTCCGATGATCGTCCTCCGTGTGCTAGAGAACGTTCTCCAGCCTAGCTTCCTTCAGAAGATGACTGTTCTCAACTTGCTGGAGAAAATGTCTCAAGATCCGCAGTTGATTGTAGACATCTTTGTGAACTATGACTGCGATGTAGACTCCTCTAACATACTAGAAAGGTATTAGATCAGTCTAAGAACTGCATGACTCTTTAGGAGTAAACATATAATGTATTAAAGCTCTTATAAATCCATCAGATGATTGCAGGATTGTCAACGGTCTTCTGAAAACTGCTCTAGGACCACCGACCGGTTCATCAACAACGCTGTCTCCAGCACAAGATAGCACGTTTAGGAATGAATCTGTGAAAATTTTGGTTAATGTAGTCAAGGCAATGGGAAGTTGGATGGACCAGCAGTTGAAAATGGATGAGACGGTTTGGCCTAAGGGCTCACAGATATATGCTTCTATGGATAGTAATGCAAGCCAGATTGGTGAAGAAGACTGTGATACACAGCCAGATACTAATCCTGAAGCGTATGATGCTTCTATGCTTGAGCAGCGAAGAGCTTACAAGATTGAACTCCAGGTTTGCACATATTAACTTTTTTTTATGATATATATGAGTTTATGCATTGTTTTTTTTTTTTTTTGAGTAACAAAATATTGAATAATGGTTTTTGAATATGCATAGTTCACTGACAAATAATCATGGTGGTTTTTTGCAGAAGGGTATCTCTTTGTTTAATAGGAAGCCTTCTAAAGGAATTGAGTTTCTCATAAGCAGCAAGAAAATAGGCAACTCTCCTGAGGAAGTGGCTTCATTTCTGATGAAGACAGCAGGGCTAAATGGAACTGTGATTGGTGATTATCTTGGTGACAGAGAGGAGCTTCCACTCAAAGTTATGCATGCATATGTGGACTCGTTTAATTTCCAAGGGAAGGATTTTGTTGAAGCTATAAGGTTCTTTCTACGCGGTTTTAGGCTACCAGGAGAAGCGCAGAAGATCGACCGAATCATGGAGAAATTTGCAGAACATTACTGGAAATGCAACCCTGGTTCTTTCACCAGTGCAGACACTGCTTACGTTCTTGCATATTCTGTGATTATGCTCAATACAGATGCACACAACAACATGGTTAAGGATAAGGTATTGCTTCTTTTTGTATGATATTCATCGTGTTCAGTACCTATGTTTTCTGATTCCTTGTACAAACTTAATGGTTGTGTAGATGTCCAAAACTGATTTTGTCCGCAATAACCGGGGAATAGATGATGGCAAGGACCTACCTGAAGAGTATCTAGGCTCTCTTTATGACCGAGTTGTGAAAGACGAGATTAAGATGAACTCAGATACTTTAGCCCCACAAAGTAAACAGGTGAATGGCTTGAATAAGCTACTGGGCTTAGACAGCATCCTCAATCTGGTTTCTTGGATGCAACCAGATGAGAAAGCGCATGGTGCCAACAGGGTTCTTATAAGAGATATCCAGGAACAGTTCCAAGCTAAGTCAGAGAAATCAGAGTAAGTACTATACTGTTATACCTGAGTTATTAGCTTCGAATGGTGACTGATCAAACCACATACCATCCCCGTTAATAGTAACCAAAACCTTTACATAAACTAATATATCTACACATTTTAATTACTATTACAATTCAGATCCATCATCTGTGCTAATATCAATATGTTTTGTTCCGTTCTTGGTCTGCAGGTCAGCTTATCATAGTGTTACAGATGTCTCCATCTTGAGATTTATACTCGAGGTCTCATGGGGACCGATGCTTGCTGCATTCAGTGTCACTCTTGACCAGAGTGATGATAGATTAGCAACTTCTCTGTGCTTACAAGGCTTCCGATATGCGGTGCACGTCACTGCAGTTATGGGAATGCAAACTCAGAGAGATGCTTTTGTCACTTCCATGGCCAAGTTCACTAATCTTCATTGTGCTGCAGATATGAAGCAGAAAAATATTGATGCTGTAAAGGTATAAGTTCACTTGTTGTGGCCTAAATTAATATAAGCAATTGATTAGATTTAACAATCTGTTAAATATTGTATTATGCAGGCGATAATAACAATAGCTATAGAAGATGGTAACCATCTACAAGGCTCTTGGGAACATATTTTAACTTGCCTTTCACGTATTGAACATCTGCAACTCTTGGGAGAAGGATCATCACCTGCAGATACACGTTACATCCCTACAACAAAAGCTGAAGTAGATGAAAAGAAGGCTTTAGGCTTTCCACATTTAAAGAAACGTGGCGCTCTTCAGAATCCATCTGTGATGGCTGTTGTCAGGGGAGGTTCTTATGATAGTACTTCACTTGTGAAAACCGTTCCCAAATTAGTAAAACCGGAGCAGATCAAGAACTTTATTGCTAATCTGAATCTACTGGACCAAATAGGGAACTTTGAGTTGAACCATGTCTATGCTAATAGCCAGAGGTTGAACAGTGAAGCTATTGTTGCTTTTGTTAAAGCGTTATGTAAAGTCTCCATGTCGGAGCTTCAGTCACCAGCAGATCCTCGTGTCTTTAGCCTCACGAAACTAGTGGAGACAGCGTAAGTTCTCATTTAAATAATACTATTTCAAATTTGATGTATATTTCAATTTTTTTCTCTGATATTATTTTTATTAGTACTTTGTTATTATATTCTAGTTGATTGAATTGAGTGATTTTTTTTTTATTATTCATATTGAAATGAATCAAAATTGATAAGGAGTTTGAGTACCTATTTATTTTTGATTGTTTTACAAAACATGTGGTTGAGTGCAAATATTTGTTTTACTGTGACAGGCATTATAACATGAACCGGATCAGATTAGTTTGGTCTCGCATATGGAACGTTCTCTCTGACTTCTTTGTATCAGTAGGCTTATCAGAGAATCTCTCTGTTGCAATATTTGTAATGGACTCGCTTCGTCAGCTTTCCATGAAGTTCTTGGAGCGTGAGGAGCTAGCAAACTACCATTTCCAGCATGAGTTTCTCCGACCGTTCGTCGTTGTCATGCAGAACAGTAGTTCTGCTGAGATTAGAGAGCTTATAGTCCGTTGTGTTTCTCAAATGGTTCTCAGTAGAGTTAGTAATGTGCAATCTGGTTGGAAAAGTGTCTTCACGGTAAGTAAACATAAACAAAATGTCTCTCAATGCAATGTTTTTTTTTTCTACTGTGTCCTAACATGGTCTTGTTTGGTTTAGGTTTTCACAACTGCTGCGATTGATGAGAGGAGGAACATTGTGCTGTTGGCTTTTGAGACAATAGAGAAGATTGTGAGGGATCATTTTCATTGCATAACTGAGACTGAGATATCGGTATATGCTGACTGCATCAGATGTCTTATCACCTTCACAAACAGCAAGTTTGAAGGCGACATTGGTTTCAACACCATAGAGTTTCTTCGTTTTTGCGCTGTGAAGCTTGCAGAAGGAGGACTCTTCTTGAACGAGAAGCTGAAGAACGATAACATCTCAGCTTTAAAGGAAGATTCGTCTGATGGACAGAGTGTTACTGAACTTGATGAACAAGTTTCTTATTGGGTTCCTCTGCTTTCAGGTTGGCTTTTACTCTGTATAAGTTGCTACTACACACTTACAAGTAATGATTTGTGTTGGCATGGGTGTTCGGTTTTGGTTTCGGTTCGGTTCGGGGTATTTCGGTTTTCGGTTTTTTGGTATTGTGGTTCTAGAGATTTTGGAACCGTTCGATTATTTACAAAATTCAGTTCGGCTTTCGTTTTTTGGTTCTAGAGATTTAGAAACCGTTCAATTATTTACCAAAATTCAGTTCTTGGGTTCTAGATTTAAGTATTGTTTTTATTTGTTCAGGTTTATCCAAACAAGCCTCAGATCCAAGACCAGCAATTAGAAAGCGTTCCATAGAAGTACTCTTCAACATTCTGATGGACCATGGTCATCTTTTCACAAGACCCTTTTGGGCTGCAATCTTCAGCTCAATCATCCTCCCAGTCTTCAACAACATGCGTAGCAAAACCGATATGCTCTTCGAAGAAAGCAGTAGCGGCGACTCGCCATCCTCAGCTTCTCTAGACACTGAAGAAACTACATGGGACGCTGAGACATCAACACTTGCATTGCAGCTTCTTGTCGATCTACTCGCCAACTTTTTCAGCTCTGTTAGGTCTCAGCTTTCAAGCGTTGTGTCAATCATTCTAGCGTTTATAAAGAGTCCTGTCCAAGGCTCCACAGGCTCGGGGATCTCTGTCTTGCTTCGTTTGGCTGATGGGTTGGCTCGTAGCGCATCTGAAGATGAGTGGACAGAGGTTTTCTTGGCTCTCAAGGAAGCAGCCTCGCTTACTTTCGCGGGTTTTATGAAAGTGTTGAGAACCATGGATGATATTGAAGATGTTGAAACGTCTTCTGGTCAAAGCGTAGACAAAGATGATCTTGATGATGATAACCTTCACATTATGTCTTACGTCGTCTCCAGAACAAAGAAACACATTGATGTCTTGTCTCAAATCGTCGAGGTACCATCTCTTTACTTACTTAGCCAACTGTTATTGTTTGTTTACTCATCTATTACGTTTTTTTCAGGTTGTGAGTGAGTTATACAGAAGGAACCAATACTCATTGCCAGCATCACACGTGGACATCCTCGCAGACATTTTCTCGTGCATCGCGTCTCACGCTCAGCAGCTAAACACCGACACGGTCCTTCGTAGGAAGTTCAAGAGAGCATGCTCTGTCCAAAACCTAACACAGCCTCAGCTCCTTAACTTCGAGAACGAGGCTAACAAATCCTACATGACCTTCCTACAAGACATGGTTACTTGCAACCCTGACGTCTCCAAGGAGCTCGAACTCGAGTCTCGTCTGGTCACTGAATGCTCAAAAGTCGTGAAGATCTACCTTAACTGCACAGGTCAACACCAACAACAGACAAAACCAATCCATTGGATTCTTCCGATGGAATGGGACCGGACAGAAGAGGCGAAGGCTAGGACTTCGTTGCTTGTCTCTTCGCTAGAAGCCTTGTGCTCATTAGAGGCAGAGTCTCTGAAAAGACACGTGGCGAGCGTCTTCCCTTTGTTGGTAGACCTTGTGAAGACTGAGCATTGCTCTCCACAAGTTCCGTACGCCCTAAGCAATGTTTTGAAATCGTGCATTGGTCCTATTTTAGGTTAAGTCGCTTGTGGCTTAAGTTATTACTATGATCTGTGTTTTTCTTTCTTCCACGATTATTTTTGTGTTGGGAGTTGGCTCTCTACCCGAATAAATTTTGGACATAGATGTTTTATGTTATTTTCTTGAAATGAAGTTTTAAGTTGGACGACTATAGACAACAAAATTCTCAAAATTTCTTTATCTACCTTTCACACATGCATGATCTAACTCTGTTTGGTTAATATTTTGGTTGTATTTTCTTTATGCAATGTCGAGATCAGACTCTTTGAACGGATTTTTTTTTATAATGTTTATGACATTACATCAATCGAGCCAAACAGTATTTTGATCATTTACATTTTCATGTATTACTTTTTGGAAGTTTCTGTCATCATGGGCTATTTCCTGAGAGTTTTTATAACTAGTTTAGTGAATAAGTTGAAAGAATTATATCTCAGTATTCTATATAAAGGATTACTTTATATACTAACATAGTATAACATTTTCTAGAATGAGTCTAAAAATGCTATTTGTCTTTGAGGTTAAGTGGAGAGGATAACAAAAATGGTGATATGATCATCTCTGACATTATTGATTATTGATTACATTCAGTGTGTGATTCAACTCATACACGACTTAATTGGTGTATTGACAAATGAATATGTTGGCAAGCATATGCATAAGAATTTTCAGCATCTCCTATGTAAAGTTTCAATATTTAACCATTAAAAGGAAGATATAAAGTGAAGCCATGCTATTGAGTGGCTCGAGAAAATTAAAAGGTTCTATTTAAATCAAGAAAAAGGAGGACAACAAATGCTCATCATGTGAAATCCACCACTCTTTCACAATAACAACCAATGGTGAAGCTTCATTGTCTTCTTCTACTCATGACACATCCATTTTTTTAAATTTGAGCTTTACTCGTCCTATCACTTCATCACCACTCCAAAGAATTATTCAAAAAAAAAAATCCATCTGAATTTATGCATAATGTATATTAGCATAGTTACCACTTACCAATGAGAGACTAAAAGAAATTCATCTGATAATTTCAAAATAATTTGTTTTTGACAACATAACACTGACTTTATGATGCTATTTAAAGACCCAAAACTTATGACAACTGTTTGAAGAAATAAGGATTTTTTAAAATTTAACACAATGTAGATATAACTATTTTGTAAACATAAATCCAAACAATTTTGTTCTATAACAAAGATATATAATAACTATTTAAAAAAAAATGGTAAATATCGAACAAGAAAATTGTGATAATTTTGTATTGTTCACGTCTGGTAAGTAGAAAGATAGACGTTGTTCTAAATGCAACCAATAATTTCACACGGACAAAATGGCCACGAAGCTGATTGAACTCTATAAAGTAATCTTACCCCAAAAAAAAAACTCTGGAAAGTAAAAAATCAGCGACTACATTTAACGTGCCGAAGATTCTACGAAACCTAATTTTCTTCAACCTTCCAATGATCAATCAGGTACAATAGTCCATGTGGAGTGGACAAATAAGTGTAGTCGTTGGTTAGCTTTTTTTCCTTTTACCGTTGTTAAATTTGTAATATACATCATATATAAAATACTATTCAATATTCGATATTGTCAAATCTGTTGAAAGAAATTCTAACGTATGGGAATGTCTAGTGGAGAAATGAGAAATTGTACAAGCACGTGAAAATATAAGAACTATAAAAAGTTTTTTACAAAAAAAGAACTATAAAAAGATAATAACTTGATTAACACTTTAACATACCAAAAACGTGTATGACTTATATATCTTTACCCAACTACTACACTAATTCATACTTTTTTAATTGGATGTTACTGATTTAAATTGGAAAAGTATATTAAGAGTGTTTTTAGCTATACTGAAGAATGTATTCTTATGATCTTATCTATTTCATTTAAATCAACAATCATAAGATCTAGAGCTTCGGAATCAAGGAAAAAGCTATATTATCTAGTTAGCACAAAGCTCATTTCGTTGAACAATAATGTATTGGAAGATATGTGGAATCATTGTCTCAAATTTTAGTTTTAGGCAATAAAATAAACCAAAATTATTTTTTGGTATTTAAGTTTTAAAAATACATATGTATTTTAAAAACTTTAGGTTGAGAACCCCATTGAAATTGCTTAAATACGCAAAAATTAGTTATACGCAAAAATTAGGGATCATCGAATTGGTTCAAGAAAAAAAATCAAATGATCGGTTTTAATTATGTTAAAGCGTACTTTGATTTATATGTAAGAGTTATACATAGTGGTTGGAACCGAAAGTAACTAGAAGCTCGGATCCAAATCTTGTGAAATGTAATACTACTTGATAAAAGAGGACGACTTATAATCCTAATATGTATTGTTACCGACAATAACACTAACATAAAGTTAGGTCGGCTATTGACATTGCCCTCGAACTGAAACATCATAACAGTATACCATCGCATTTGTTTTGTCTTTTACAGAACAAAAATCTACAGTCATCATATTATCAAACCATGCCTTCACCGTCACAAAAGGTATTTTCTTTAATCTCTCTTTGTTTTCTTTTTCTTGTTTGCCTTCAGCTTTATCTTGAAAAATGATCAACATGCAATATCTTTCTCTGTATCTCCGTAATTTACTTCTCCAGATTCTTTCTTTTGTCTCCCTGAGAAATTAGAATCCATCAATTCTTTCTTCAGTCGTCGACATCTTATTTTGTTTTTCTTTGTTTTTTTGCTTTCCTCGAGGAAAAATCACTACACCAACCCTCTTATCTATATACATACTTTAGTATATTATTTTCAGCGCATATATATTTATATTTTACGTATATTATAGTATATAATATGTCGAAGAGAGCCGTGTTTGAATAGTGTTTTTGATGCTCTTGCTTTACTCCTTTCTCTCCCTTGTTTCATTCATTACTTCACATGAAGATCTGGATCTGGTCCAGACAAATTTCACCGACCCTCTTTCACATATGTAGACCCTCCCTTTCTCTCACTATTCAGTAGGGTTTTGTGTTCTCTTGTCGTCTTCTTGTTTTGTCCGTAACATTGATGCAAGTTTAATCAATTCCAGTATTTGAAACACTCTCAGTGACAAACCACTTCATCACTTACATTTTCTGCCCATACTTTTGTCTTTGTCTCTCTCTATAAACAAAAAAAAAATCCAAAAACCAAACAGCAGTTTCTTGTTATTATTATCGATGTCTGGTTATATGCACCCTCTTCTAGGGCAAGAACTGCACCTACAGAGACCTGAAGATTCCAGAACCCCACCCGACCATAATAACATGGAACTCAACAGATCTGAAGCAGATGAAGCAAAGGGAGAAACCACTCCCACCGGTGGAGGAGCAGCCAACTCAGCAACCGCCTCTGGCTCTTCCTCGGGACGCCGTCCACGTGGCCGTCCTGCTGGTTCCAAAAACAAACCCAAACCTCCCACTATTATCACCAGAGATAGTCCTAACGTCCTTAGATCCCACGTTCTTGAAGTTACCTCCGGCTCGGACATATCCGAAGCTGTTTCTACTTACGCCACTCGTCGTGGCTGCGGAGTTTGCGTTTTAAGCGCTACCGGTGCGGTCACTAACGTCACCATACGGCAACCGGCGGCTCCTACGGGTGGCGGTGTGATTACACTGCATGGTCGGTTTGAGATTTTGTCTTTGACAGGGACTGCGCTTCCACCGCCAGCTCCACCGGGAGCGGGAGGTTTGACAGTGTATCTAGCCGGAGGTCAAGGACAGGTTGTCGGAGGGAATGTGGCTGGTTCTTTGATAGCTTCGGGCCCAGTAGTCTTGATGGCTGCGTCCTTTGCAAACGCAGTTTATGATAGGTTACCGATGGAAGAGGAAGAAACTCCACCGCCAAGAACCACTGGAGTACAGCAGCCGCAGCCGGCGGCGTCTCAGTCGTCGGAGGTTACGAGGAGTGAGGCCCAAATGGGTGAGTCGAACATGGGAGGTAGAAACGGAGGAGTTGCTTTCTATAATCTTGGAATGAATATGAACAATTTTCAATTCTCTGGAGGCGATATTTTTGGTCTAAGCGGCGGAGGTGGTGGAGGCGGAGGAGGAGATGGTGGAGGTGTTACTAGACCTGCGTTTTAGCGTTTTAGCTAGTGACACTTTCTTTTGCGTTTGAGTTTGATCTCAAAGTACTAGCTATGGCAGTTGCGAATACTAGCTAGGGTTTTTTTTTTTTCCCTTCAAAATCTGGTGTGAAATGATAACGAAAGCTTAATTTTCTTCTTTCTTTGCTGTTTACTTTGAATATAATGTGTAATCGTTTTTAAAAAGAAGAGAGTATTATTTTGTGACATAGTTTGGATTGATTAATTGTTATAACTAAATTTTATATATAAATTAATGTTTCATTAGGTGAGGAATTATTTGAAGCAAATGATTTTTGTTCATATTCGTCAAATAATGTTCATATAGTAAGGTTTTAATTATTGTTTATAAGATGTTCTAATTTGTGTGTTGACAGGCAAGACATTTAGTACAGTATATAATATAGTTATATGGGTCATAAATTCGAACTTCCACTATCTGGCAAAGGAGGGTAAAGAATATTTTGGGAGATTAAAACCCTACTTTCTATGATGTCAACTCCAAATACACATTGTAACTTGAGCCCCCTAAAAAGAAAAGAAAAACCTGCATGCAGAGAATATGCCTTCTCTCTAGAGATTGTATATATAGCGTTCAACTAACAATATACTACAAGCTTATGTGAGGGAGATTTGGGTTAAATAACTTCATAATAAGTTGTATTGTACATCTGCTACATAAACTTACACTTGTGATACATTTCTTAGCTATATAGATGAGGATTACTTGTGCATTTACTTCACACTGTACACAATTCTAAGATTAAGGAAGATATTCTCTCTTTGCTCATTTCTCCTAATAATTTCAAGAGTTCTTCTATCCGTTGCTTGTGTTAATTTCTTCTATAGGCTTGCTTTTGCATGTTAAACTATATAAAACTCGAAAATTTATGTTAAGACTCTCGCCGTATATGATTATGAACCCTTTTTTTTCAAAACATCAGTGATTGTTTGTTTATATCTATATTCGCATCTATTATTTTGACCCATATGAACCAATATTCTATTTTTAAGGAAACCCAAAATTTAAAGTGTCGAAATGATTTGACATTTTTATTTGTTTGTCAGTGATCAAGAAGTAGAATTTGTTACTAATTCAGATTATAACATTTCTTGCTGTTATGAAATGGAGTATAGTAATTGTATCTTGGTACGTATATTTGATCAGAGCATGAGCATTGGTGAACCCCACTTTGGGGTTCACCAAATTTTTTTAATATTTTTTTGTGGGCCCATGAACAGTTATGAACCCGAATTTGTAGTTTTCTGCATTAGTGAATCCGAAGAAGGAGTTCATAGGAATAAAATAATAATAATTTTTTTATTTTTTTAAAAAATTAAAATTATTCAGAATACATGAATAAAATATTAAAATATGTTATAAAATTTATGAAAACATTTTATTCAACCTATGTTTTAGTTTTGGAGTTTAAGTTTTGGTTTGTGTTTTCAAATGTATAAAAGCTATGTTTTAAAATTTTATGTTGTTTCTTAACTTAAATTCAATTCATAGAAACATTTTGTTCGATGATCAGTCTACGCATTCAACAAAGGAATTAAGTTCGAGAATGTTTAACTTAGGATAAAAGTTCACATAGAAAAACCATTCAAGTTTTACAAAGCGAAATACATAAGTTGATAAATTGCTAATGAAACAAAAAGAAACAAGTTAAGATGATAGAGAGGAAAGACCGCAAAAGAGCCATCTAATTTCGTGAGGTAGAAGCAATGCTACCTGTAGAAGAAGAGAACACAAGTTAAAGCATAAGCAAAGTAGTAACATTGAAGATATAGACAACAAAAACAAGTCAAATGAGAAGACTTACCATCGATTCTGCTGAAGTGCTTGATCAGTAGTTCAGTACACTCCTTCCTTTCCGGACATACACACAGTAATGGAGTTGTCGTCCCGTCTCCAACCACGTTGAACACAAACAAATCTCCGTTGGTGCATCTGTTATCACGACAGAACTTTCTCCACCCTCTGCTGATGTAATATGCACCGTCTGATTCGCTAAATCCGAAGCGCGCAGTCCATGACTTTCCCTCCTTGTTGACAAGTTTGACCTCTTTGCATTGTTGGTTCAAAGCACCACACCTCATAGCTTCCACAGGAAGAAACTACAAACACATACATAACATCAGCCAAGAAGCAGTACTAGAATCACACAATAAATAACTAAATTTTACTCACCATTTTGTCGTCCTTTTGATTTGTAGGAGTAACCTCAGCCAAGAAGCAGTAGTCGTATGAGAAAGTATGAGCATCATCCGCGTCGGCTTCTTCCTTAGCGATGTGAGGATTTGTAAACTGAATCTCACAACAGCTAGGACCAAAAGGAGTCACATGAAAGACCATGTCTCCTTCGTGTTTGAAGATGACAATGTCACCGATTCGAAGATCATGTGCTTCGGTGAACTCTTTCCAACCTTTCGTGAGTGTCCTGCCTTCTCGGATGACCTTCCAGATTTGATCCGAAGCGTCCGATCTTAGCTTCCATGGTTTATTGATCTCAGCCCCTTGTATGTGTTTTGAGTAGAAGTCAAGTGGTATTGCGACGCCACTTTGAAAACCAGGAAGAAGAGGCTTGAAGAAATGAGGTTCTCGGGGAGTTTCCATCTGCAACAATCGAGTTCCAATTACATGTATTAATCGAGTTCCAATTTAAAAAAATGGCATCAAACTACTATAGACCACACAAGACCACATAACTATAGAAATCAAAAATGTGGTTTGTTTTTCCATTCAAGAAAGCATACTGAAGCTGTTAATCGACTAGTAACCATTGATGCTATCTATATTGCTATGTCAAAAATTCGGTTCAAAGCTCTAATCCTATCATGCATGAACCCTTACACGAAACCCCCAAATCGAAATGAAATCCATGATAAACGAACCCTAAAAAGAAACCGTATGTCGATTTTGACCAAGAAATCGAAAACCCCTTCTCGATTTCCCACCCTAAGACGAAACCCCCAAATCGACTTCCTTAACCTAGAAACCTCTCGAGATCAAATCGAAGCTATCTCGTCCTCGGAGTGATTGAGACTCACCTGAGAGCGTTTACGAGTGACTCCGACGACGAATTGATCGACAAAATCTCCGGCTCTGGACCCCGACACGAAATCGCTTCACAGACGGAGAAACCCTAGATTTCGAAGAGAGAAGGGAAAATGGGGTCTTTCACGCGAAACCCATTTTTTCGCAGTCAACCCGCGCGACCGCGTAGCCACTCCCTCTGCGCCGCGTGGCATGACCCCGTATCATACGGGCTCACTTGGAAGACCCGGTTCACGGGTTAAAACCCATTTATTCATTTCTTTTAATCGATAAGGCCTATGATACCGAGCCCATGACTCTCTCATAAACTCCCGATGCGGGTGGTCTCATGAACCAAAGTGATTGTATACATCAAGAGTCGGATCGCCTATAGCATGGATCCGACCCGAAATGCATATTCCACTAAGAACAACGTTAAATGACAATTATACCCCCATAGCACTCAACCTGTTCGAAAACATTTGTTTTTCTCTTCTCTGAAGAAGACTTTTGTCTTTCGCTGTCATCCTACGAAATCATGGTAAAGATCTCTGCACATTCCGACAATCACTTTTGTTCTTCGAATCGTTTAATTAGCTTTGATCCGATGGATCGTCTGATGTCTTTGTGTGTTCCTTCTTTGAATCTGAGAATGCATCGTAGTTTAATTGATTCTTTAGAGATACAAAGTTGCTACCTTTTATCAGAACATTCATGCTTAGCTTCTGGGTTTGGTTCTGTATGCTCGATCCTCCTTAACAACATTTGCATAAGCCTGAAAATTCGATAAATGTGCGACCTTTATGTGTGAAAAGCGTCTGAGTGAAAAATGAATAATAAAAGGTGAAACCTTTGTGTGTATTGCAGATACATTTTGTGCTTCTTGTTAGCCGCCAAGGAAAAGTCAGGCTCACCAAATGGTACTCGCCTTATACGCAGAAGGAAAGATCTAAGGTCTGAAAAGTACTGAGCTTTTATTACGCACTTTTTTAAAATCTTTAAACATTGGGAACATGATGTTTTGTGTAGGTTATACGTGAGCTCAGTGGAGTTATTCTGAACCGAGGTCCCAAGCTCTGCAACTTTGTTGAGTGGAGAGGTTACAAAGTTGTCTACAAAAGATACGCGAGTCTCTACTTCTGTATGTGTATTGATGCGGAGGATAACGAGTTGGAAGTCCTTGAGATCATTCATCACTACGTTGAGATCCTCGACCGCTATTTCGGAAGTGTGAGTCAGTTAGTTAACCACACCTACATGGAACATACTTCCACTTCTTATCTCGTTGATCTTTTCAGGTGTGTGAGCTCGATTTGATTTTTAACTTCCACAAGGTAACATACCATTACTACAAACACTCTTGACATTAATTCAACACTTAGTTTTTTTTTTGCTGACACTTTCTGGTGCTTTTTTTAAGGCGTATTACATATTGGATGAGCTTTTGATTGCGGGTGAGATCCAAGAGTCAAGCAAGAAAACAGTTGCCAGGATTATCTCTGCTCAGGTTAACCTTAATTTTTTTTTTCTTAAACATTGAGACATGAAATTTTATATAGGATTTATCTTGACAAATGTCTGTTTTGGATCGTTGAAGGATGAAATGGTGGAAGCTGCAAAAGAGGAGGCCGGTTCCATTAGCTACATCATCGCTCAAGCTAGTTAAATAGTGTCTTTCATCTAGTTCTATGTGCGGTTCAAACATGTTTCCTGCGCTCCCTCCTGGCTGCTATGTTAAATGTTTTGACAATCTTTTTTTTTTAATCTCCCTAATGACTGAAGAACTAGAATATGTTTTTGATCGATTAATTTTTTTTTTATAAAAAAATTAACAAAAAAAGAAGAGAGTTTGTTTTATAAGATGCGTAGTGTTTTGGGCCTAATAATTTTCTGCAAGAGCCAATGGGATGCGTGTTTTATAAGATGCGTAGTATTTTGGGCCTAGTAATTGTAGGCAAGAGCCAATAGGATGCGTGTAGGCCTCGGTATCGGATAGTTCGGTCAGAGAGATAGAGGATCAATTTATTCTCATTTTTTGTTTGGTTTGGATAGTTTCAAGTTCGGTTTGGTTCGAATAGTATAGTAACTGAAAATATCCGGAAAACATTCGGTTATCATTTGGTTATTTTGGGTAGTTTGGATAATTCGGGTTAAATATTAGGTATTTTGAGTAAAATATCAAATAATGATGATTTAGATAAAATTTTGGATATTTTAGACATCTAAAAATATATATCGTATAAAAATATACGGATACTTTCAACTAGTTTGAATACTTTGTAATAATTTAGTTTTTTCAAATATTTCCGAATACTTTTAATATATTATAAATTATAAATATATATTTAATTATATTATATGTGTATATAATTAATATTTTTTATATATTCGGTATTCGTTCGGTTCAGTTATTTCATATATAAAAATATAGGAACCATTTGAATATTTATTTCAGACCGGCTCGGTTTCGGGTATTTCGATTCGGTTTGTTTCTTTTTTTTTGCCGTAGATGCTTGTTTTAAAAGCCGTTTTGTAATAAACATAGTAAACCTAAGAGAATCGCAAGTTTAATATGGCGGACGTGAGCGCCACCGCCGCGAGAAGAATCCGTAGCCGCCACTGCCACGGTGGTGATGGTGTGGTAGTAGACACAATCAGCGGTCTACCTGATGTGATTCTCCAACATATTCTCACCTTTATTCCAACCAAATACGCCATCACAACGTCGCTCTTGTCAAAACGATGGAGGCATGTATGGTGTGACACACCATCCCTCTCCTTCAAGAGCTCTCCTACCCTCAACGCTGCTTGCATTAACCAAACCCTGACTCTGTACACTGCTCCCAAGATGATGCATTTTCTTCTCGATATCAACGAGAAGGACGATGTTCCCCATATCGACAGGTGGATCAAGTTTGCCATGTCCCGGAACGTGGAGAATATGTTCTTGTCTCTCTGGGTTGACAAGTATAGTTTTCCTGAGTTCTTATACGTTAGCTCCTCTCTCAAGCAACTTACCTTAAAGCACTGTGATACGTCTCCCAAATGCTCAGTGTCGTGGACTTCTCTCAAGAACCTGTCCTTGGTTAAATGTGGTGTCTCTGATGAATCTATGGCTAAGATTCTATCTGGCTGTCCCGTTCTCGAGTGCTTAACATTCAATCATTGCGATGAACTAAGTAATCTTGATCTTAGCAGATCACTGCGTTTGAGAACATTAGTTGTAGAGCGCAGCAGTTCGGCTACGGGGCCAAAAGATATCAACGCACCACATATACATTATCTCTATTTGAGATACTCTCAGTTCCCAAGTAGTTTAGTTGATGTCTCGTCTTTAACCGAAGCTAATGTCAACATTTGCACGAATGAACTATCCTACAATGCTCGTTTGCTTCAACCCGCGGTGATGGATATGCTAGAAAAGCTACAGCATGTTGAGAAACTTACTTTTGGAGGAAACCTTCTTCAGGTATACGTTTTGGCCCAATTTTTGTTTATTCTCTAATCAGGTCGGGGGTTTGAAATATTTCTTAAGAATTTGAGTAAAATTTTTTTTTTTTCATAATTTAAAAGTCTATACAAAAAAACTTCAAAAATTTATGTGTCTAAATCCGGCCCTGTCTCTAATGCCTTGGATTAATTTGCTTTCATAAACTTTTTGTTGATGCATGGATTCATTAGTTTGCAATAGGCTTTGGTTTTCTTATAAAGTTTCTGATCAATGATTCTTTGTGTTAGGTTTTATCTGTTGCCCAGCTTCGTGGTGTTCCTTTTCCAATGTTCAAGGTCAAAGCATTGACACTTAAGACAAGGATCTTTCATTATATTATTCCTGGCATAAGAAGGGTGTTACAAAACTCAGATGATTTAAAGAAGCTAACAGTGCACACAATCCATTGCGACATCAAACTGGTATATATCTATCTTACCATAAACCTCTTTTAATTTATATTATTTTGATGTTCTAACTATCAACTGAATCCAAGAACCATATGTTTTTCTTATATTTTTCTTGTTTTACAGGCAAAGCGTCTTGACCACTACTTGGCATTCCAAGCCTTCAATAAGGCGCAGTTGCGTCGGAGACCAAAAGATGCGGTCCATTGGGATGTAAAGTCAAAGCACCTGCCTTTGTTCGTGGAACTTGTGCTTAAAAACACAAAGACTTTAGACAAGATGTTCTTAGTATTGGACCATCGTTACCGTATGTTTAGAAAGATTATTGGAACACTTTCTCGCAACGACAAAGTCTCCATTAGTTTTGACTCTTATTGATTATTGTTACGTTGAACCTCGTTTAAAGATGAACTTTTATTTATTTATTTTGGATCAGTTAGGATTATAAAATCCTCCTGACTTTTGTTTCTCGACATTAATTTTTATAAGATCATTCTTCTTTACCTTTGTCTACACTTTTATTGATATTTATTGTGATGTAACGACATGAGATAAATAGCCTTTCTCTACAAAAGAGGCAATGCAGTCATCGAACATCTCTTCAAGGGACTTGAACTTGAGCCCGAGTGTAACAGCCCGGTCCGACCGGGGTTATCGAAGGGGCGTTATGGACACGTGTCTACTCATTTAGACAACCCTACGGGTCCCGTTACTGGTCCCGAGAGACGAGCGCATAACCTTCTTTGAAATACCGTCACACCCACATCCATATACTTCTACTTACAGTCCTGCGCACAGGGAAAAATGGAAATGGAGGGGGTGAGCAACAAGTTACTCAGTGAAGTGACTCTAGACCAGCCTGCCCGCATGACACTCTATACTACTCTATGCGGGAACTAGGACTGACTAGCCACTACAATCAGTTAATGCATTTTATCATTTCCTATCACCATCTGTAATTTCCACACACACTTCCATTCATTTCTAACAACCTAGTAATCAATCAATACAATGATCTCACTCATTGCCACACACGCCATCCCTAGACTTAACCGACTCATCTTACCAGTCCGACTCGATCCTATGACTTCTTTAACTTCCTGTACCCGACCATGAGCTAAAACCCTACAATGCATATCCTTTTCATCTTTTCCTCTTTTCCTCTTTTCCTCAGTGGGTAGCCCCCCACTAGGCTTCTACCCCATATTCATGTGGATTGGCCACATCTCCTATGGGTGCTTCCATATTCATGTGGATTCGCCACATCTCCTATGGATACCTAGCGTGGACCACTTACCCCACCTACTTTCCTTAGACTCTCTATATGCTTTCCCACCCATGCTTAACCTTAACAACATTCTTTCATCCTTTTACTTATCCTTTCACTTCCTTATCGTTTTCACCTAACCCTTCCCATTCCCAATTACTTCCCTTTTCATTCCTACTTGTACTTGGACTCAATCACTAGACGCCACCCGTTATCGGTGTCACACAATACACATCGCATTCAAGTTCTACTTCAATAACTTTTATAATCATTGCTCATCTATCATCCTAGCATTTATTTCTCTCTAGCATCCTAACTTCAATCACAACCACACATGGGACAACACAACCAAACATACAAGTATCAACTACCAAACAGCCATTACCACAACAATTCAATTCAGTTCATCAAGTCCCATTTATCAATATGAGGGTTCTTATGCATCATGATCCATTCATCTATCATCCTAGCAATACCATGTACTATCAACCTAACTCCCAAACAGGGTCTAATCAAACCTAACCCCAACATATAGGAGTATACAGAACAATGAAAGCAGGTTGGGTTCGAAACACTCCACCTTAGCCTAGATCTGGATCCGGATCTGGGAACAAGAGACAAGAGGGAGGAGATCTGAACAGATCTGGAACAAGTAAACAAGAGAGAGACGAGATCTGGTCACCACCACAACACCACACAGCCACCACCATCACCACACTCGGACGATCACCCCACCACCCCTTGGACGTCCACCACCACCACCACTGGCGGCTCGGCTTGCTCTTGGGGGGCTCGCGGCAAGGAGAGAGAAGAGAGATCACGGAGAGAGAAAGAGAAAGAGAGGCATGAGAGAAGAAGAGAGAAAAGGAAAAGAGAAGCTTGACGGCTAGGGTTTCCTAGTCTCTCTAAATCTCTGCAGAGCTTCGCTCAAGTTTCAGAAATGAGAGAAAAGAAGGGGCTGCATCTCTTTTTATAGGAAAGGGTGAAGGGAACCCTAGGTTTTTGTCAAATGGGCCGTAGAGAAGCCCAATCTTTTATGATAATTTGTGGGCCATGAACCGGGCCGTTACAATTCTCCCCCACTTGAATGGAATTCGTCCCCGAATTCTGTGTGTCGGTAATCCAACTTAACATCCCAAACCCAAATGGGTAACAACTCGTCCTTTGAAATCTAATGGTTCATGCAACAGGCCAGGTTCCATATTCCTCACAGAGATCCAACGTCTTCTTAAATCCCCATCGATTCTCCAACCGCGTTCTCATCCCTAGATTGCTTTCATCTCATATGCATTTCCATATCACCACCACTCTTGTCGACGTAATTCTCTAATGGTCATGTACCTCTTCTATCCTTTCATAAAGCAGCTCATCATCAACAATTATATCTGCTAAGCGGTTTCCTAGATCATCTCAGGCTCGAGATTCTGATCTCCCCCACTTTGGTCCAACATAAGGGATTCAACATGGTTGTTCATACAATTCTCATAGGGGATATCCATTTGCTCGACTCGTAGCTAATGTCTTGCATGGATTCAACTAATATCAGCTCCATTAACCTACTTCCTCTCTAAGCTCAACACACATGTACACCACATAGGTTGATTGCGATATCCTTGGCGACCCAACAACAAAAATATATTGTTATCATGTTCCATTTCCATTTGACACATACAACTCTTGCATCAATCATATACGGCCTTACACCCCACTGTTCTCAACTAACAAATCTCGACTGCAAAGCTCCATTAAAACCCTCTTTATCTTTACCCATGGCAGTTCCTCTTCGAATTCTGATAAATATGTCTGCTGCCCACTATAATGCCCATTGCGACCAATAACTTGTCCCATGGTCTCTTCCTTCACCGTTGCGTGGTACCCAACCACATCTCCGTTGATTAACTTAGCGAGCACTTCATCTCATGAAACTTAACAAGCTACTCCCAAATACCGTCACACTCTTCGGTGGAATAGAATATTGTGTCTTCGATCATCACTATCGCGTGCTTATCTTAATACGCTTGCGGCATCGTACATCCACTTCACATGAACATGTTGCGCATCAGTTGATCTAAAGACACACTTCTACAATTGGTAATGTCCATTACCAACTCATAATGTTGTCTCCTGGATGTTTTTCTTTGATATCAGAATCTGGCAATACCGTAATGTCAAATCGCTCTTAGTGAACTCCAAAGCTACTTGCTGTAGGTTCCAACAACTCAACGAACTATATGGTGCTAACCAATATGGTTCCTTTGACTAGACAATGTTCTGTATTTCCGCTCTATGGTGTATGCACTATTTCAGTTCCATGGGTCCTTAAAAAAAATGCTCAAAAGCGTTTGCATACCCGGCGACTGCAGCAATGGTATCCAATACTTAGAGTTTTCACTTCCAAATACAAATCATTCTCCTTTACACTTAACTCTTAAGCTTACAACATCAAGATAGCTTATATCCATATCCTAATCTTTATTCCATTACGGACTACTCTCCTCTCCTATCGAGGATTATGAGTACATGCCAATACAATACATTAACTCCATGTGCTTGGTCACGGTCTGCTTTCCTAGCTCTCTTCCTATTCATTAATCTTTGACCTCCGTATAGATTCTCGCTAAGCCCCGATGCTATCCCTAACATACTGCAACATCCCCGAACACTGGTACACCTCTAAATACGCATCCCAAAATTCTGTCACTTCATATCATTCCAAACTCCAACCCCAGCAGGTCCTGACTTGGTGTTTAGCTACTCCGCACCGAACATATCCTCATCCTTGAGTCCTTCGGTCTGACCATGTTTTCCTTGATGAACGAACCTCCTATCATAGTCCTACTGGTTGTACTAGTAGTATGCTCCCATCCATTATATCCTAGTGTGGTTCTTCTCGCACTTCCGTTCTTGTCACAACGAAACCGCCTTGTGGTAATGGCGAAGTCGCAAGTTCCCCTTGGCTCTGAGTATGTGATGCTTGGTTAGCCTATGATCTTCTTACAACCAAAACTATAACTCTGCACGTAATCTTGATTAGCTCATGATCCCAGTAATCTTGCACGTCACAACTATTCTTCAAATCGTTTTCATTTCCTTCAGGAAGCGGTGAATCAGTTCTTTCTCCCTTAGAGGGTGCCCAACAAATCTCCTCGGGGGATTACATCCTTATTGTATTCTCTTACATACATGTCTCTCTGGTCGTTACTGATTGTCGAAGACATCTTTCAAGTAGACATCCGATCAGAACCATACTAGAAGTATAAATATAGTGGGTGGTTTTGAAATCGTTTTCAGATCTTTTAGGAGAATCAAAACTTTCACAAACTCTTTTCTTTTTAATGAAAACAAGTTTTTTTTTTAAACGTCGGAAATGCTGATCCCTTAGGACAGAACTAAGGGATCTTATCCCGCTCTGATACCAATTGTAACAGCCCGATCCCCCGGCGTCCGACCGGGGTTATCGAAGGGGCGTTATGGACACGTGTCTACTCATTTAGACAATCCTACGGGTCCCGTTACTGGTTCCGAGAGACGAGCGCATAACCTTCTTTGAAATACCGTCACACCCACATCCATATACTTCTACTTACAGTCCTGCGCACAGGGAAAAATGGAAATGGAGGGGGTGAGCAACAAGTTACTCAGTGAAGTGACTCTAGACCAGCCTGCCCGCATGACACTCTATACTACTCTATGCGGGAACTAGGACTGACTAGCCACTACAATCAGTTAATGCATTTTATCATTTCCTATCACCATCTGTAATTTCCACACACACTTCCATTCATTTCTAACAACCTAGTAATCAATCAATACAATGATCTCACTCATTGCCACACACGCCATCCCTAGACTTAACCGACTCATCTTACCAGTCCGACTCGATCCTATGACTTCTTTAACTTCCTGTACCCGACCATGAGCTAAAACCCTACAATGCATATCCTTTTCATCTTTTCCTCTTTTCCTCTTTTCCTCTTTTCCTCAGTGGGTAGCCCCCCACTAGGCTTCTACCCCATATTCATGTGGATTGGCCACATCTCCTATGGGTGCTTCCATATTCATGTGGATTCGCCACATCTCCTATGGATACCTAGCGTGGACCACTTACCCCACCTACTTTCCTTAGACTCTCTATATGCTTTCCCACCCATGCTTAACCTTAACAACATTCTTTCATCCTTTTACTTATCCTTTCACTTCCTTATCGTTTTCACCTAACCCTTCCCATTCCCAATTACTTCCCTTTTCATTCCTACTTGTACTTGGACTCAATCACTAGACGCCACCCGTTATCGGTGTCACACAATACACATCGCATTCAAGTTCTACTTCAATAACTTTTATAATCATTGCTCATCTATCATCCTAGCATTTATTTCTCTCTAGCATCCTAACTTCAATCACAACCACACATGGGACAACACAACCAAACATACAAGTATCAACTACCAAACAGCCATTACCACAACAATTCAATTCAGTTCATCAAGTCCCATTTATCAATATGAGGGTTCTTATGCATCATGATCCATTCATCTATCATCCTAGCAATACCATGTACTATCAACCTAACTCCCAAACAGGGTCTAATCAAACCTAACCCCAACATATAGGAGTATACAGAACAATGAAAGCAGGTTGGGTTCGAAACACTCCACCTTAGCCTAGATCTGGATCCGGATCTGGGAACAAGAGACAAGAGGGAGGAGATCTGAACAGATCTGGAACAAGTAAACAAGAGAGAGACGAGATCTGGTCACCACCACAACACCACACAGCCACCACCATCACCACACTCGGACGATCACCCCACCACCCCTTGGACGTCCACCACCACCACCACTGGCGGCTCGGCTTGCTCTTGGGGGGCTCGCGGCAAGGAGAGAGAAGAGAGATCACGGAGAGAGAAAGAGAAAGAGAGGCATGAGAGAAGAAGAGAGAAAAGGAAAAGAGAAGCTTGACGGCTAGGGTTTCCTAGTCTCTCTAAATCTCTGCAGAGCTTCGCTCAAGTTTCAGAAATGAGAGAAAAGAAGGGGCTGCATCTCTTTTTATAGGAAAGGGTGAAGGGAACCCTAGGTTTTTGTCAAATGGGCCGTAGAGAAGCCCAATCTTTTATGATAATTTGTGGGCCATGAACCGGGCCGTTACACCGAGGCTCTTTATCTTCGATGTGTCAAAGTCGTAATGCAGCCTGTTTAGCTTCTCAAATCTGAATGGTTTCAAAGAGAAGATTATTTCATGGTCTAGATGTTTTTCTAATTTCAAGTAATAAAAAGGTTACGAGATGAGTGTCAAACCTCTTGGGGATAGGGAGTGATGGGTAACGTGCGGAGAGGAAGGACACCAGTTCCTCTAGACTGACAACGTTAGAGCTGCAAATATATCTGCCCCCGGCTGCTTCGTGTTCGAAAACGAGTATGTGGGTGCTTGCCACGTCATCGATATGAACGTACCCCATCTGTCCATGCCATTGAAACTTCTCTGTTTCTCCTGTTGTGTTATGCAACAAGTTATAAGCATTTTGCAACAAAGTACAATGGAGCTATTCTGATAGATGTTTTCTACCTTTCAGCAATCCGAGGACATCAGATGCTGTAGAACACAGATCAGGAGGCAGGCTGGGTCCAACGAGGAAGGATGGTAGAACAGTGACGAGGTCAATACCATTTTCTTCACAGAATTTCCATGCAGCTTGCTCCGCTAATGTTTTTGACAATGCATACCAGACCTTATTTTACATGCAATGCATTTACACAAACTGTTAGTTAATATGATTAAGAAATGGTGATCTCCATGACCCGATCTGACCACAGTCCAGTAAAACATCCCCCCCTCCCTTTTTGAAGGCCGTTTTTACATAGACAATCCTCTAAATTATATTAAAAAAAAAAAGAATTACTAAGTTTCTTAAAAAAAATTTCGAGCCTCCGAAATCTCAGATCCGGCCTTAATGATCTTCGTTTTTTTTTGTTTATAGAGATTGCTATACAAACCTGAAAACGGTTGCAGAGTTCAACAGAGGTCCAAACAGATTCGTCAAGAGGGATATTGGGATCAAAATCATCTCTGATCCTGACTGTTGAGGAGGAAGAGGTGAGGACCACACGCTTCAAAGACTGATTCTTCATGCATGATCTCAGTACATTCAGTGTGCCCTCTATAGCTGGTTTCAAAATCTCCTCCTATCATATCACAAGAAATAAGTGTTAAAAGAATATCTATAAAATGAATACACAAAGATTATGTAGTGGGGATCATGCCTCAGGATTAGAGGAAGGCTTAAAAACAGGAGAAGCAGTATGGAAAACTCCTTGGCATCCCATTATGGCTTTATCAAAACTTCCATCTTCCATTAGATCTGCCTTCACCAACCTTAGTCTCTCCTTTGCCCCTTCCAACTTCCGAAGGTGCGCAAGCTTCTTCTCATTTCCTGTCACAACAGTAAATTGAGTCTCACTTTGGCTAGCTTTTCAAGGCAACCAAAAGATGGAAAGAGAAACCTGGATCTCTGACTGTTCCGATAACTTCATATCCCTCAAGGAGAAGCCTCTTAACAAGCCAAGAAGCTAAGAAGCCCAAGAAGCTAAGAAGCCTGAAGCTCCAGTCACACAAACTTTTCCTTTTGGTTTATCCATTTTACTGGCTGGTAACGATGGTATCACACCCGAATAGTTTATATAACATGTGTATCCACCATGCTGAAGGTAAGTAAGTACAGATTAGGTAGATCATTCAACTCATGTGAGTTGCTTATTGATTTTTCTTTTAAAATGGTTTTCTCTTGAGAACAAAAAAATTGTTGTCATTGTCATAACATGAATTAGTAAAAACCTTTCTCAGTGTGATGTAAGCCAAGTAGCAATTTACAAAACATACAAAATTTGAGAAAGGTACAGTGTCAATCTGTACATAATAAGACAAAATAGTGTAACCAATCACATGACATTCTGTACAATAGTAGAAGATTCTCTGAGTACCCTTCCTTGCTTGGATTGCTCAGCACCTTAAGCGGGACATTCGGAGCTTCAACCAACAGATGGAGAAGACGAACTTCTATCCATGCTGCACTAGCCAACTCTATTCTCCCACCAAATCTCTTAATACAAGGAACAAAAAATGGCTCCGACCCTCGCAGAAGAAAAAGATTGAAATATATTCTGGTCAGCTCAAGAAAAGCGCTACAAGCAAGCCGGTTTACGAGTGCAGAGAATTGACTCCGTCGAGGAACATTCTGGTTGCTAGAGCTCTGCCAGATCAAACGAGAGAAAATTGTTTAGAAAAAAAAAACAGTAACCATTTCCAGTGGCAACATCTACACAAAGGCAAAAGAAGAAATAAACAGAACAAATATTTCAATGAATTAAGGAAACTTGTTTACTAGGCCAAACATCTTTTGGTATTAACTCTAGATATAGTTGACTGTTCTAAGAAGAACAAGAAGCTGCAAAACTGTTGTTTTCAAAAAGTTGCAAGTAAAATTTCTCTCAGTGGTTAGTACTTGGCAGCTCAAGTTATAGGAAGTCTCGAAGACTTGGTGAAATGGGAGAAGTTATGAAAAACTTCCACATGAAGAAATTAAACTGAGGGAATATAGGTGTTAGGCGTACCTGCGTGTTACATTGATACATTCTTTATCTAGGACCCCAACAGGGTGTATTCTGCGAGAATCACTGCCGCCTGAAACGACTGGAACATGAGATATTTCATGCTTGTTCATGATTGTTTGGGCAGCAAGAAGATCCATATCAGGTGTCACAGTCCACGGCACCATACATCCTCCGCTCATCGAACATATTTCACTTACAAAAATCTCCTAAACCAAAGCAGTGGTTCAATTATTTGATCAGGTTACATAAAGATAGATGCAGTTATTTCAGAAGTGACTATTCTAATTCATACCTTAGGTTCTTTGTTTCCTTCTTTTCTTGATTTGCTGAATTCCAGAATGTCTGAAAGTGTAAGTAGCCCGAGATAGATATTGTCAGGATCAACAATCAGCGCACAGGATTGTTTCTCTATCAGCATACGAGTTACTGCTTCTTCCAGAGAAGTGCTCATCATAACTGTGGCGAATCTTGTTCGCATGGCTTCTGAAACGAAGATACTCCTTGGAAGCTCCTCAGCTTGGATGCTTGAATCATCTACACAAAGAGAACTTTCAACTTCACAAAGGTTATTCGTTGACGATCCATCATCAGATGTAGTCAGAGACTGTATAGCCTCTTGTTTGTTTCTTTTCCTAGTTTCTTTTGTCTCTCTTGTTTCTTGTCTCTTTGATTGTCCAGATGTAATCCATGACGACATGCCCACAGCTCCCAGTAGGGGTAACACTATACGATAGTCCTGTGTAAGTTCAAATAGCAGTAGTACCGATGTAAGAGGAACTTGACAAACTCCCGCAAGTGTAGCAGCCATTCCAACCTGTACAACAAAACAATCAGACGAACAGAATCATCAGCAATGAGGCCAAGGCAAAAAAAAAACAAGAGACTCTGAAAAAACATTGACCATGTAAGAACAGTACCAGACCATAAGCTTGTGGAGAAGCCACTTCGAGGATAGAGAGATGAATCCCAGGGTTCTGAGCCAAGGCAATGCCAATAAACTTCCCATAGGCCATTCCTGCCGCCCCACCGATAAACAGAGAAGGAGCATAGTATCCTCCCACCAGTCCAGAAGCTCGACACAACGCGGTTGCAGCTATCTTGACCGCTACCAGCTGAAGTAAAAGATCAGCTGAAAGTCCCTTCACAAAGGGCCGAGACTCCAACAGAATATCAACGTTCTCAAAACCCCAGTATAAGACTTCAGGGTATACTAAAGCTATGATACCAACGGTTAAGCCACCCATTACAGGAAATACAGACTTTGGTATCCCGGCGTCCTTGTTGAGAGTGTCAACAGCAGAGGTCATGGATGATGTGCATCGAGATAACGCCAACGAGACTAAGCCACAGAGAGCGCCCAGTAAAAGATAGAGTGGAAGTTCTGCAAATCAGTAAAACAGTTCTCATTCTGTCTTGCATAAAAGGAGAATGATGTAGGCATGCAGGTTTGGGTAGTTCGAGTAATTCGAAGAGTTTGGTTCGACTAAAATCTCACTGAATCGAACCGCTCGGTTCTGTATTCAGGTAGTTCGGAATTTTTTTTATAGAAACTAACCGAAGATGTTTCGATTCGGTTAAAATTTGGGTAAACTTGGTTAAATTTGATAATTTTAGTTAGTTCGGTTACTTCGGTTGGAAATTTTGGTAACTCGGTAGTTCGGTTAGAAATTTGGTTACATTTTTTTTTGGAAAATCGAACTAACCGATTACCAAAACTAGCCGAATTGGACCGTAAAAAAGTTTGGTTTGGTATTCGAGTAGTTCGGTTTTTAATTTTTTTACCAAAACTAACCAAAGTTTCTGGTTTTGATTATATTTCGGTTAAAATTTAGGTAAAGTCGATTAAATTCGGGAAATTTCGGTGACTTCGGTTCGAAATTTTGGTTAATAGTTCAGTTCGAAATTTGGTTTTAAAAAAAAAATTCTTTTGAAAACCCGAACTAACCAATTACCGAAAACCGAAGTTTTTTTATAAACTTGCTGAATCAAACCGAACTTCTCACCGAACTAACCGAAATTTTGGTTCGGTTCGGTTAAAAGTCCCATGCCTAGATGAAAGCATAAGAATGGTGATGTACAGTACCTCCAGGAGAGCGGAAGTCATAGTCAGGAACCTTAAACGCAGGCTCAGATCCCAAACCAATTTCAGAAACAACAGAAGCAATAACAGCACTAAGAATAACCATCGAAGTAGAGTTTGGAAGTGAAGTAGACGAATCACTCGACGAAGGCCACAAAACAGATTCAACTGCAAAGAAGCATCCAGCAACAGCCGCATTGAACCCTGCAAAATAAAGTATATAGTTATCTGCTTATCAAATAAAATAAAATAAAATAAAATAAAGTATATAATTATCCGTCATGAACAAACCAGAAGAGATTCCAGAAGCTGAGCCAGCTGCAAGCAGCGAGAGCCCAGTCTGAGGACTCTTATTAAACACAGAGTTAACACCTCTCGCGATCGACGCTCCGATCTCAACGCTGGGACCTTCAGGCCCCAGCGAGTTTCCGGTGCCGAGCGTCACACACGCCGCAACCGCCTTGAGGAAAGGACGCAGCAGTACTGCGGTATCGGAATCTTCAGCTGCTTCTCGGAGGTTGTTAAGGACGCTGACTAACAAACCGCCGAGAGTCGGGACGAGGATGACGCGCAGCCAGACGGATCCGATCGGCGCGTCTCTGAGCCACGAGGCTCCGCGATCGGGGATCCCGTCCCACGAGAAGTCTCGGAGCAGGTGGACGCAGTTGTTGAAGAGAACCACGCTTATGCCCGTGAGGACTCCGACTAAACACGCCGAGACTATCGCGAGCTCCTGCGACGGCGGTTCATCGAATCCAGCACCATCCTCAACAACCTGCTGCTTCGTCGCCGGAGAACGCGGGAAAATTCTACCGCCGGTGGCGACGGATCGGGGGGAAGGGAGGAGATTGAAGTGCGAAGGAACGTTGGTTCTGCGGATCGGAGAGAATCTCCGGGGAGAGAAGGGAGATCGGAGAGCAGCACAGAGTGCAGGCGTGGCTGCTGCCATGAACGGGACTGCTTCCGAGAAGTGACACCATTAACGGATCTTAACGGATCATCAATCTGACGTGGCTCAGCCTCCTCCATACAAGTCAGCTTATTAATTCCGGTTCGTATCGGTTTAATTGAATTTTACAACTCGATACCCGTGGTTGTGAAGAAGGCTGGGCCCAAGTAGAATACACCATTTGGGCCTACGTTATATTTTATTTAAATAAGAAAAAAATCATTTAGGTTCATGTTTCAATAAAAACCAGTGGCTGTTGTGTCTCGTCTTCTTCCCAATCCAATCCATTACAGCTGACAGTATAAAATATTATTTTATTTAAAATGAAAAAAAAAATTGATTATCTGTAGTTTTCGTCTTGCCACCACAACGTTGTCTTCTCGGGTTAATCTCTTCTTCTTCTGGTTTTTACTCGCGTCTCTTTGATTGGTCTTGCCTCCGTCTCTTCATCTTCTTCTCCAACTATTTATATATTGCATGCCTTGTCTCTAATCTAAATCTATTGTCTTTATATGTTATAGGGTTTAAAGTTTGATTTAATGGCTTCAAATCCAGATAAAAATCCGCCGCCACCTTCAGGTAATATTTGATCTCGAGTTGTATTAATCTCTAGTCAGATTTGGTGGTTGTTTTTGTTAGTATTATTGCTTATCTTCTAGTTTTAAGAGAAAAGTGTCTCTCTTTTTAACTGTAGATGAGAAAACCGAAACAAAGAGTCCTAAACCGGAATCAGGAGGAGCCTCAGGGAGCTCACCTTCAGCAGCTAACCCTGCTATGAATTTCAATGCTTTTGATTTCTCTAACATGGCTAGTATCCTCAACGTAAGTGCCCTTTCTTTCTCTCCTAGTTTTATCTTCTTTGGAGCTTTCTACTGATGTGTTTTTTTGTTTACAGGATCCAAGCATCAGAGAATTGGCTGAGCAGATAGCTAAAGATCCTGCCTTTAACAAATTAGCTGAGCAGCTTCAGAGCTCCATCCCAAACGCAGCTGAGGGAGGAGGAGCAGCAGGCTTCCCTAACATTGATCCACAGCAGTATGTGAGCACGATGCAGCAGGTTATGCATAACCCAGAGTTTCAGACCATGGCTGAGCGACTTGGTAACGCCTTAGTGAAGGTGAATAACAATATGAACTTTACTTTGGTTATTTTGAGGCATGAGTTTTGAATTAATCTTTTTTTTTATTTGCTTCCAGGATCCACAAATGTCTCCCTTTTTGGATGCTTTCTCAAACCCTGAAACTGCGGAGCATTTTACTGAGCGTATGGCGAGGATGAAAGAAGATCCGGAGTTGAAGCCTATACTTGATGAGATTGATGCTGGTGGTCCTTCTGCCATGATGAAGTCAGTGATACCAAAACTGTTTGGTTCTTACAAAAATTGTAAAGCTTGTTTTTGCTTATTGTGGATGAATTTTTTTTTTTTTTTGAATTAGGTACTGGAATGATAAAGATGTGCTGAAAAAGCTTGGTGAAGCAATGGGTATGCCTGTTGGGGGCTTGCCAGACCAGGCTGCTTCTGTTGAACCCGAGGTAGCTGAAGAAGAAGGTGAAGAAGAGGAAGAGTCTATTGTTCATCAAACTGCTAGTCTTGGTGATGTTGAGGTTAGTCTGCTTCCTAAACGTTCGTATGCTTGACCATTTGGGAATTTATCACTAATGTGTTGCTTGAGGATTAAAGTCTATTGTTCATTAACGTTTTTAATTCATTTAGGGGTTGAAAACCGCTTTGGAAGCTGGTGGTAACAAAGATGAAGAAGACTCTGAAGGAAGGACAGCGTTGCATTTTGCTTGTGGATACGGCGAGGTATGCAAGTCATTCGATTACTTCTATGCTTGACTATGGATTTGAATCGAGATTGAACCTATTGATCCCTTTGCCACAGTTGAAATGTGCTCAAGTTCTTATCGATGCTGGAGCAAGTGTTAACGCGGTTGACAAGAACAAGAACACACCTCTGCATTACGCTGCTGGATACGGGAGGAAAGAGTGTGTTAGCCTTCTCCTGGAGAATGGTGCAGCAGTGTAAGCCTTCCAACACAACACTTATAGAAAAACGACTTCATTGAAGACTTCTTTATATGACGCTTTTCTGTGTACGTGTGTGTGGTTGCAGGACTCTGCAAAACCTAGACGAGAAGACGCCCATCGATGTGGCCAAGCTCAACAACCAGCTCGAGGTGGTGAAGCTGCTCGAGAAGGATGCTTTCCTTTGAAGCTTGGGTCCAAAGGAAGGTCTTAAGATGATGCTGTCTTTGAAGGATTTGTCTTTGTGTTGTGACTTGAACCAATTTCACAAGCTTTTGTATACTCCCTTATCTTATTTATCTGTGTTTTTATTTGTCTCTCTCGTTCTAAATTTGTCTCTTATGGTGTTTTTGAATTTCATTAGAAGTCAATAAAGAAAGAAAGAAAGAGCAATCGATGTTTTCATTTATGGTTTGGTAATCAAAGTCCTCTAGATTTTCTTCGCAGATGATGCATTTACGTTCATATACATTCAGTGAAAAATGATTTGTAGAACACTACTTATTAATGCAAATTCATATATTGCGTTCGTCTTATAATACAAAAAAATGTGTTTCTAGAAACCTATTGAGACAATAGACCTGTCTGATCTTGAAGCCGAGCCAGTCGAAGGTACGCATCACAGCTTCGAGAAGCTTTTGAATTTATGGGCACAGCACAAGAGGAGGTGATGCTTTGAAAATTTTTATGTGATGTCAGCGAGAGATGTGAAGTGTGAAGGGTGTTTAGAACAGATGACGTCGTTACTCTAAAGTAAAGCAATGTGTGCGACCACCAAAAGAGAATCTCCTACGAAGTTTATTCAGAAGAGGATATAAAAAGATTCGTCAAACTTTATCATTGTGAGATGAAAGTGACGATAAATGTAAAAAATATTAAATGCTTACATCAAAGATTATAAGTATAGCCGAAGATTTTAAAACTATGACTCGAATAGTTGAATTAAATCTCTCTACTTTATAGCTTTCAGAAACAAACAAAATCTTCGGCAGTTTATCTTCTTGTGTCGGCCGTTTATCTTTTTGATTTTGTGTTTTGACTTTTTCAATACAAAGTATACGAATAAAAATCAAAGATGAACTTCTTAAACAGAATTCAAGCATCTTTTCAAGTATAACATTAAATATACATTTCAATCAACGTTTTAGTAGTAGTTTTGCAATATATAATTTTTAAAAGAACGAACAGACAGACAGCTAGTTTGAAAGAAAAAAAAAATATTGAATCGAGTAATATCTTAATAATTTCCTTAGCATTGGCTGAAAGCTGAATCTTCAACTTACAAAAGCAAAAGATAAAAAAGGTCGTGGGTCGATTACGGCCGTTAGATTTTCTTCACGTTTCTATGTTTTTGTAAAAGTGTTTCCTTTCTAGGAGGGTTTCTTGTAGTATCATTTGTTAGTTTGTGAAACAAATAAAACATTATGTTGTGTATAGGTTCTTTAGCGTTGTTATAATTCCGACCAAGATTTCGTCATGTTCGCATAGTTTAACCGCAACGCTTTACTATGCTATAAATTCTGACATTACCAGGAAATGTAACACAACGTTCTTTTCTTCGTATTAAAATATAACACAACTTGCAATACTAAAACACATTCTCGCATATAAAGAAAGTTCTGCTATCTGAATGTAGAATTCTTTATATATATCCTAACTGCTTGAGGCTTGCCACACTAAACTAATTGCTTACAAGTAGTTTTATACAGGTAATCTATGGGTTTATTCCATCAATAATTGTGTGTTTCTTAATATTAAAATAGATTTAGACATAATTCCAAATAGTTTAGCAGATAATGAGGATCATCATACAATCACCAGTCTCGTATATGCAACTGCGTATTCGCTCTAAGTGGGGACTGTGAACGTGACAGCTGGATCCAGGTTAAAGGACAACACATCAGCGACCTTACCACCGACACGTGTCCCACCTCACACATGGCGTTCTTCTCTTTCACCTTCTTTTTTTTCGCCTCTCCACTTTTACATTTACCTTTAGTTTTGGTTCATTGTTGTTTTATTTCTTCGCAATTTCTTTTAATTTTCTGTTCGTTCATGTTAATTTATTTATTTTTCTATAGTATATATAAATAATTTTTTAGTTCACATGTTTAGAAAATAATTTAGTTTAGTTAATCATGTTTTCTTACAAAAAACACAAGACTATGTATAGTACTTACGAAAACAAGAGCAATAATGGAGTACAGTGAGTTATTTAATGCTTATCCTTCATACGGACAGAATGGGCCTATTTGGTTATCTTTGATGATCCCCATATCATTCCCAACTTCCAAGTAGTCAGTCATATGCTTAGTGGAGTAATATCTAACGGTAATGAAGAATTTACTCTTTTTGGAGACATGAAAAATGGAAACAGGCATTGATCTCCGCGATATCTAGTGCAGATAATGCTCTTTTTCGAAATGAGTTTGATACTTTCCAATACAAAATACGTGGAGAATACGAGATGAAATTGTGTGTATATAGGGAGAAAATGGGAATAACGTGATATATACAAAATCCACCAGATAAGCAATAAGTCACCATCCCACGGTTCACGTTATTCCCGTCGCATTTATTTAAAAACACATAAGAAAAATATCCTCTAATGATTTTGTTAATCAAGTAAACATTTAGGAAAAAATTATACTTCCTTGGTAACAATTATAAACAGAAGAAGATGGACTGAGGAAAGGAAGGAACTAGAACAAAGAGAAGAAAAAAAAAAAAGACATAAACAGTGATGGAAACAGCTGTCTTTATGAGTCGAAACAAGAACCTCCTCCTCTGTGTTTCTACATAAACTCTCTCTCTCTCTCTCTTTCTTTCTCTTTCTCCTTTCCTCTCACAAAAACATTGGAGATAATAATAATGAATCCGTTGCAGCTGGATAAGCGTCTGGACACGACGGAGCAAGTGGTCGAAGAAATCATGAGACTCCACAGATCTCTACCGCCGAGACCAGGTCTCGACGAGGTCGAAGCCGCTACCTCTCTTATCCAGAACGTGGAGAAGGAAGACCAAGCGTGGCGAGAAGCCATTGCCAGCCAGAGGAAACCCTCCGACGTTCCCGGCGAGCTGTTCGCGATACTGCAAGAGATGAAGAAAGGTCTCGTCCAGTTTAAAAGCAAAGAACAGATAAGAGAAGCCGTTAAGCTTCTCGATCTGGAAACCGTTCACTCTCTCTTCGACGATTTTATTCAAAGAGCTTCCGATTGCATTTCTTCTTCTAACGGCTCTGCTCCTCCGTCTCGGCCTCCGCGAGTTCCGACGACGCCGCCGTCGAGCTTGTATTTGAACGAGAAGACGCCTGCTCGGCCCAAGGAGATGGTTTCGAGAGACGATAGCTTCGTGAGTAAAGCGAAGCCTTCTCTGTACGATGATGGTTTCGTAGCTCCTCGAGCGCCACAGGTTGTGGATTCAACACTTACCGCCGGAAAATTCGCCGGTGAGTTAAACTAATCTTCCTCTCTTTAACTCTGGTTAAGTTAATCTCTGTAGATTGGTTAGTCAAACTTTGAATTTTTCTAGATATGGAAAGTGTGTGAACTATAGATTGAGCAACACGAGTTATGTTTTAGAAATGGTTATTCAGGACGTTAGAGGTTAACAAATTATTAATTTATTTTAGTTTTTAGTTTAATTATAAAACTATTGTGATAAATTATCAAAATTAGATATAGAAGGCAAAAATTTTGGATAAATTTGTGGATTTGTAGTGATATTATTGATTAATTTATAAAATTTAGACAAATTAAACGGTTTAAACCAATTTGAATAGGATTTTAAGAAAATCTTTATGGACAGGACCAAGTTGCCAGTTTCTAGAACCATATGTTTTAGTAACTGTAATTTGAATTGTTTTGTTTATGTCTAGGCAATGATGGAGAAAATTAGATAGATTTTTGAATTTTATTGATTAATTTAGCAGATTTAGATTAATTAAATCGATTTAAAGAATGGTTTAAACTAATTTGAGTCGGATTTTAAGAAAATCTTTATGGATAGGACCAATTTGTAGAACCATATGTTTTAGTAACTGTGGTTTGAATCATTTTGTGTTATGTCTAGGCGGCAATGATGGAGATAAGCTGAGTTTGATAAAGCTTGCTAGTTTAATTGAAGTATCATCCAAGAAAGCTACCAAAGAGCTGAACCTACAAAACAAACTATCCGAACAAGTCGAGTGGCTTCCAGATTCTATCGGCAAGTTATCAACTCTAACCTCCCTCGACTTGTCTGAAAACCACATCGTGGTATTACCAAACACCATAGGAGGACTCTCTTCCTTAACAAACCTCGATCTGCGTTCCAACAGAATCACTCACCTCCCCGAGTCAATCGGAGAGCTGATCAACCTGGTTAGCCTCAACCTCAGCGGCAACCAGCTATCGTCTCTCCCTTCTTCCTTCAGCAGGTTGTTGCAGCTCGAGGATCTTAACTTGAGCTGCAACAACCTCCCGGTTCTCCCCGAGTCCATCGGCTCGCTCGCGAGCCTAAAGAAGCTCGACGTCGAGACGAACGACATCGAGGAGATACCTTACTCCATCGGTGGATGCTCTTCTCTTACCGAGCTACGCGCGGATTACAACAAGCTCAAGGCTCTCCCCGAAGCGATCGGGAAGATCACTACTCTCGAGATCTTGTCCGTTCGTTACAACAACATCAGGCAGTTACCTACGACGATGTCTTCTTTGTCTAGCCTCAAAGAGCTGGACGTGAGTTTCAACGAGCTCGAGTCTGTTCCCGAGAGCTTGTGTTTCGCCACGGCGCTTGTGAAGCTGAATGTCGGGAACAACTTCGCTGATATGGTCTCGCTGCCGAGGTCGATAGGGAACCTTGAGATGCTTGAGGAGCTTGATATAAGCAATAACCAGATCCGTGTGCTTCCGGAGTCGTTTAGGATGCTTACGAAGCTGCGTGTGTTTCGTGCTCAGGAGAATCCGTTGCAAGTTCCTCCGAGGGAGGTAGCTGAGAAGGGTCCTCAGGCTGTTGTTCAGTACTTGAATGATCTTGTGGAGCAGAGGAACGCGAAGTCTCTAGTGGTTAAGCCGAAGAAGAGCTGGGTGCAGATGTGTTTCTTCTCCAAGTCCAACAAGAAAAAACAAAGCAACATGGAGATTGTTTAAACACTGCTGACCAGTTTTCAGGTAACAACACTTCACATAGATTCACTCTCTGTGTACAAATTAAAAAAAAATGATTTATTTTTTCCCTCTCTTTTTTTCAGGTAATTCTGTTAATACTATTTGACAAGTGGCAGACAGATCCAGCTAGCTTCACAAGACAATATGCAAAGAGGGAGAGAGAGAGAGGAAGCTTTGTTTCATTATTCATTCTTTGTTTTGTATGTTATGTTTCTTTACTAGTGTTCACATGTGTTATTGTGCGCATCATTGTTTCATTCATGTCTCACCACATTATCTGTTCTTGCTTTTCATGGTTATGAGTTATGACTGAACTGTAGAGCCGGTCCAAAACAGAATCAAACCATCTTTGTGTGCCAGTCTATCGTTTTTTTTGTCAATGTGTAATCGTCACGAGACATTGTCTTTCTTTCTTTCATGTGAGTTATTACCATGTCATTATCCAGGTCACATGTGAACCAATGAATGAGCACAGCCTTTCTTCATCATTTAGAAACCACAATATTTGATTTCAAAAAAAAAACCACAATATCTTTCTTCGGTCTTGGATCGTAATCACATTGTGGTATTGCCACATGAAAGGAACAAAGCAACAAATAATAGCAAAACACCTGATTTGTTTTTCCCTATTTTTCAGGTAATGCTGTTGACAGCCCAAGCAGATAATCCAGCTATTTTCACACGAAAATGCAAAGAGAGAGAGAGAGGGGCATTGCAACTTCCAAGTACTGTATATGTTTCACTATTCATTCTTTTATTCTTTCATTCTTCTGTTGACATGGATCAGTGTGCACAGTATTGTTTGGTTCATGTCTCTCCATGCATCTGTTCTTGCTTTCCCTTGTTAGGACTGAACCGCGGAGCCCGTCCCGAACCATAACTGAACTAGGCCACTTGTATATTGTGAGGGTTTTTTTTTAGCTCTTACCACTTTTTTTTTTTAGTTTAGTTTGAAACTTAAAAAGAAGACACTCACACGTAGAGAAATGCAATTATATGTGTGTGGATAGAGATGTGATGTGGTAGTTTTTGATGCTAAGTGGAGAGACATGACATCGTGAGCTTGCTATGAACATGGTTTTGTCTAGAGAGAAAATTGGTGTAGTAATAATAGGCCCTTTTGTATTTAATGCAACTTCTATGAACGTGGTTGGTTTGTCGGTTTGTAATCTTCACGAGACATGGTCTTTCTTTCTTTTATTTGTGTTATCGTATGGGTTATTATACATGTGAACTAATGAATGAAGCAAAGCTTTGTTCATCATTGATCTCTCAAATGTTATAAGAACATCCGGCCCATACCAAACTTATTGAGCTGGAAATGGGCGTATATTATTGAAGCATGTCTTTCTTATTTTCTATTGTTTATTTTTGAAACTAGTGTATCTTTAGGTTGGCCTCACCTCTTTTTCTTTCTGTTTAACCCTATTAAAGTTATAACCGGTTATTAGAATCTGGTTTAAGTTGGTTTAAGTTTCCTTTTGCTTAACCAGCTGTATATATATATGATTGTAAGTGTACAGTGATAGTTAGAGCTGAATAATACATTTTTACACTTTCATAACAAACTATCTTCTCTCTCGATTCATCACCTTCATCACATCTAATATGGTATCAGAGACTTTTTGATCTCCATTGATTCCGCTTCGTCTCATCATTGCTTCCGCTCCACTTTATCCTTCTTTGATTCCGCGATTGATCATGAGTATCTTCTTCGATCCCGCGATTGTCGCTGTTCTTGATTGCCTCGTCTCACTCATCATTGCGATCTCCGTCTTCGTTGCGTCTGTTATTCGTCTTCTTCTTCAGTGAGCTGTGCTTGTTGAAGATCGTTCGTTTCCTCTGTTTCTCGAACTACAGTTCTGATTCTTGATTCAACGATGCCGTCACCAGATCCAGCTCCGACTCCACCTTTATCCGATCACTCTCGATCGATGCCATCTCTCTCCGATCCGAATTCGAATCCTCTCTTCATTCATAACGCTGATCATGCCGGTATCTCACTTGTTTCCGAGAAACTCACTGGTCTTGGTAACTTCAATAGCTGGCGTCGCTCAATGTTATTAGCTCTTGGTGCTCGAAACAAAGATGTTTTCGTTAATGGAACGTATCCTGATCTTGATTCTACGCATCCTGATTTTGGTTCTTGGTCACGATGCAACAACATAGTGTGTACTTGGATCGTGAATGCGGTAGATAAGCCTATTGCGAAGAGCATCATGTATCTTGAAACGGCTCGCCAGATGTGGCAAGATATTCATGACCAGTTCAAGCAGAGCGATGGGCCTCGTACTGCTGAGATAAAACAACAGATCTACGCTGAGACACAGGGTTCTCAGAGTGTAAGTGAGTACTACACTAGACTCAAACAGCTCTGGGAAGAACTCAAGAATCATGAGGATCCGTATACATGTTGTTGTGGTCAGATGAATTGCGCAAGTCACAAACAACTAGCAACAAAGGAAGAACAGGATCGTGTTCTCAAGTTTCTTATGGGCCTCAATGATACTTTCACCGCCACTCGAGGACAGATCTTGATGATGGAACCAAAGCCACTTCTCTCCAGAGTTTTTAACATTGTATCTCAGGAGGAACGGCAACGGTCTATGAAGACAACGAGCAGTGTCACATTCCAAGCTTCTCACGTTGAAGCCTCTCCTGATTCACTGGTTGCTGCTTATGCTGGAGGTTATAACAAGCACAGACCTCGTCCTATCTGCTCCCATTGCGGTCTTGCTGGTCACACGGTCAACAGATGTTATAAACTTCATGGCTACCCTCAAGGCTATAAGACTAATGCATCGGGTTATAAAGGTCAGCAACCTCACCAGCAACGTCCTAATGGAAACTCACAGTCTGTGGGCAAGTCTACGAATGTAGCAAACTTGATCACTCAGGATTTTGGAAGTATCTCCATGCATGATCAACAGGGTACTCACTTGGGGACAGTTACATCAGAACAAGTTCAGCATCTTCTTAGTGTTCTCAACGCCAATACACAGGGTGGAGAGCATACTCATTCTCAGATTTCAGGCAGCACTCTTACACTCGCTGATGGCTCTTCTTCAACTCTAAAACCCCAACCTCACCTTGTTCCCATTACATCTACTCTTCCATCTACCTAAAATCCTCCAACTTTATTGCTTCTGCGGGAATCATAAACAGCCTTACTTTTACGCATGATACTTGGGTGATAGATACAGGAGCTAGTTGTCACGTGTGCTCTGACTTAACCTTGTTTTCTGACACACGTCCTATTACTGATACAACGGTTACTCTCCCTGATGGAACACGCATTCCCGTAACCCTTTCTGGCACTATCATCATTTCTACAACACTAACTCTGCATTCTGTGTTGTTTGTTCCGAATTTCAAATTCAATCTTTTAAGCATTAGTGCTCTCACATACAACACAACTATTTCGGTCCTATTTTCTTCTACTTCTTGTTACATTTTATCATATAACCCACTTGCATTTATTCAGGAGCATACTCCGGATTGCATGATTGGGAAGGGTAGCATTTTTCAAAATCTATATCTCTTGGATTCTCATGCTCCTGCTAATTCACCTGTCGCCCAGACTCAGCATATTGCTCACGTTTCTTCTGAAATTTGGCATCAGAGATTGGGACATCCCTCTCAAAATAAAATTCATATTCTTTCTAAGTGTCTAGATATCTCTAAAGATAATATTGGTCATGATCATCTGTGCAAAGTGTGTCCTCTAGCTAAACAAAAGCGTCTGTCTTTTACATCTTTGAACAATATGTCTACTTCGGCTTTTGATCTTTTACATTTAGATATTTGGGGTCCTTTTCATGTACCTACAGTTGATGGATATAAATATTTCTTGACCATTGTTGATGATCATACCAGAGTCACTTGGGTTTATCTTTTAAAAGACAAAAGTTCTGTGATAAATGTTTTTCCCGAGTTCTTAACATTCATAGAGACTCAGTTTAAAATTTCTGTGAAATCCATTCGATCAGATAATGCTCCTGAACTCTCTTTTACATCTCTTCTTAAAGCTAAAGGCATTACACATTACTTCTCTTGTGCATACACTCCACAACAGAACTCTGTTGTGGAGAGAAAACATCAACACATTCTCAATGTCGCACGTTCCCTACTATTCCAATCTAACATTCCTCTTGACTATTGGGGTGATTGTATCCAAACAGCTGTCTATCTGATAAATAGAACTCCCACTCCTCTTTTGAAAAACAAATCCCCTTTTGAACTTCTCATGTCCAAATCCCCTTCATATAGTCATTTGCGAGTCTTTGGTTGTCTCTGTTACACGTCCACTTTGATTAAGGATCGTCATAAGTTTTCTCCTCGTGCTACTCCTTGTGTTTTTCTTGGATATCCACACGGTTATAAAGGTTACAAGGTACTCGATCTCCATACTAACAAGATCCTTATTTCTCGTAACGTTGTGTTTCATGAAAATAGTTTTCCTTTTTCTGAACATCTGCCTTCTCACGATAATGACATCTTTGGTCAACATGTTCTTCCTTTACCCGTTCCTGACTCACCCTTTCCGGCTTTCTTTGACCTTGGTGATAACACAACGTTTCCTGAACACTCTTTTGACTCTGTTTTTCCTTCTGATTCCATTCCTTCTTCACCAAGTGTTCATTCTTCTCCACCTGTTCCCATTGTTAACACACGGAATAAAAGACAAACTAAGGCTCCTGCTTATCTAGATGAGTATCATTGCTATCTTCTCAATAAAACCCCACCTTTTTCTAGAAACTCTAATCATACCACTTCATATCCTATCTCTGCTTTTTTATCTTATGATAAACTTGATGATTCTTACCGTAACTTTCTTCTATCCATTACCACTGTTACTGCCCCTAAGACCTTTCAAGAAGCTATTCTTCTCGATGAGTTCAAGGGTGCTATGAAATCTGAGATGACATCTTTAGAGGATACTGGTACTTGGTCTATTTGTCAATTGCCTCCAGGGAAGCATCCGGTTGGTTGTAAGTGGGTAAATACCTACAAATTCAACCCTGATGGTACAGTTGAGCGTCCTAAATCTCGCCTAGTTGCCAAGGGTTATACTCAGCTTGAGGGATTGGACTATCTTGATACTTTTTCCCCTGTGGCTAAGCTGGGCACTCTGCGTTTGTTACTCAGTCTTGCTGCTGCAAAGCATTGGTCCATCAAGCAGCTTGATATCAGTAACGCATTTCTGAATGGTGACTTGGATGAGGAGATTTATATGACGATTCCTCAAGGATATACTGAATTGACTGGTCGCAGCTATCCTCCTAATTCTGTATGTCGTCTTCACAAATCTCTTTATGGACTCAAACAAGCCTCGCGACAGTGGAATCACAAGCTTTCCACAGTCATCTCTTCAACGGGTTTTGTTCAGGCATCTTCTGATCATTCACTCTTCGTTAAGCATTCTGCTTCGACGTTTGTTGCTGCTCTAGTTTATGTAGACGACATCCTCATTGTGGGGAATGATGATGCGGCTGTTGAGAACTTCAAAGATTCTCTAAAACAGGCGTTCAAACTCAGAGATCTTGGAGATGCGAAATACTTTCTTGGTTTTGAAATTGCGAGGAATGCCACTGGAATTTCGATCAACCAACGGAAGTATACTCTGGAACTTCTTCAGGATGCTGGCTACTTGGGCTGCAAGCCAGTCTCGGTTCCCATGGAACCTAACTCCAAGTTATCTGATTCTTCTGGTGATCTTCTTCCTGATCCTTCAGTTTACCGGAAGTTGGTTGGCAAACTACTTTACTTGACTCACACGCGACCGGATATTACCTATGCGGTTCATAAACTCAGTCAGTTTATGTCTACTCCTCGCGTTGATCATCTCAAAGCAGCTCAGCGTGTTCTTCGTTATCTCAAGAATGATCCTGCACAGGGATTGTTTTATTCTGCTTCTTCCACAGTGAGCTTGACTGCTTTTTGTGATGCAGATTGGGCTTCATGCCCTGACTCTCGCCGTTCAACTACAGGGTACTGTGTCTTCTTAGGAGATTCACTCATCTCCTGGCGCGCCAAGAAGCAAGCAACGGTTTCTCGAAGTAGCTCCGAAGCAGAATACCGCTCAATGGCAGACACTACTTGTGAACTCATCTGGATTGCAGCTTTGCTTCGCGATCTGCATTGTCCTTTGACTGGTCCTGCTACATTATACTGTGATAACCAGTCGGCTTTGCACATTGCGTCAAATCCTGTCTATCATGAGCGGACCAAACACATCGAAATTGATTGCCATGTTGTTCGGGAACGTTTGCAGAGTGGTTTTCTGAAGACTATGCACGTCAAATCTGCTCATCAACTTGCTGATGTCTTTACGAAAGCTGTTCAACCTGCTCTGTTTCATCAGCTCATTCTCAAGATGGGTCTTCACCACTTGTTTGCTCCATCTTGAGGGGGGGATATTAAAGTTATAACCGGTTATTAGAATCTGGTTTAAGTTGGTTTAAGTTTCCTTTTGCTTAACCAGCTGTATATATATATGATTGTAAGTGTACAGTGATAGTTAGAGCTGAATAATACATTTTTACACTTTCATAACAAACTATCTTCTCTCTCGATTCATCACCTTCATCACATCTAATAAACCCCTGATCCGGATGAAATTGGGGGTTGCTTCGAGTACAAATGATTAAGAGATTCTATGACAAAAGAAAAGTACCACACACGATATACCCTAACCCACTTAAGACCTTAAAATGTATCTTCATAGATTCGAACATACCCGTAAAAAGTTGCATATTAACAATCATACCTCAACATAGTTATCTTCTCTCTCTATGATTTAAAGATGACTACTTCTGGAAAGTCATTTTTATTCACTTCCCACTCTTTCGGTCTTCCGTTTTTCCCTAAATATCAAAATTTATTCTTAGCACAATGGATTTGAATCTATGTATATAACTATATAAGGGTATAGGATTGCCATGATGAGGCTGATAAAAGGTGAAGATGAACAGTGAATTAAAAGGGACATATATCATGTGAACAGTGAAAAGAAGTAGGTAAAAAGGTTAGGGAAGATTAAGTCACTTGAGAGATGAAGAAGTGAATCTTTGAAATATATCACTTTTTTACTATGAGGGCAAAAGCAAGTTAGGAGGAAAGTATCTATAATGATATGTTACATCTATTATTTATATATACTTCATAAGAAAAAATATAATGATTCTTTAAACCTCGGACCAACCTCTCTAAACTTTCTTTGATTCTTCTTGGTTTATTAGCTGATTGGATTTATATATTCGGGAAATCATCTCCATCTAAAAAGAAAATATTCGTGAAAGCAAAGTTTCAGTGTTCTCATTTGTCAACAAAATAGTATAACTCAAGTGCGAGGACTGTATTTGAAGCTAAAAAAAATCAAAGAAAAAAAATTGTTTTATCTACTTTTTCAGTGTTCTCATTTGTAATTGAGGATGTTTATCAAAGAATAAGAATACGTTCGGTCTTAGACAAGAAAATACGAACAAAAAGAGAGAAAAAGTTGGATAGCCTTGAGCTATTTGAAGAACACAACAAAATTAAAAAGCAAAGTTAAATGATCAAAAAGTTTTTGCCGAATTTTATCTTCACTTTTTTTGCCTCTTGGGTGTTAGTATAATAAACATTTCGAGAAAAAAAAAAAAGAGATAAGGCATAAGATTCCATTGAGTGAAACTGAAAGGTGGATAATATTTGGGCTTGTCATGCGTTTCTAGTGTTTATAAGTTGAGTGTTACGTTTATCGTTTCACTTCAAAATATTCCTCTTTTCCACCTTTCCTTTTCATCACTTTAGTTTTTATTCCCAATAAAAAAACAAATGACAGGAGTATTAGCTAGCAGGAACTGAGTGTACATAACTGAACCCTCAAGTAAAAAAGAAGTACGATGAACTAGTATATGTCGAACTTATATTTCACAACTAAAACCTAAACTGGTCTGTGTTTTTAATTTGTCGTTCAAATACCGTAAGTCTGTAACTTTGGATATTTTTGGTCACTGAACTTCTAAATTCCTCTGCTCATTTGAATTGAATGAGAGGGAGTCATCCTTACTTACGGGTGAAGGAGATAAGGCTATACATGCTTTCTTTGACTAATGACTGAAAATGGGGAAGACTTGTGAATACACTGACACGTCTATTATCCTAATATATTTATTTATCATGCAATCACTACATTGCCTACGAACTAGATTTTAGCCAAACCTTTTTTTTAAACCTACAACACTAAACTAGACTTATAATCCAAGTTGGAAAAAAAAACTAGACTTATAATTTCCCAGTTTTTGCCAATTATCATCCTGCTAATTTATTACTTCATTCGTTTTTCACTAACGTTTATATAAAATAAGAATTTTTTTTGAAAATATGTCATTAATTATCTATATTATACAATTCAACTAATAATAAAATAAAATAAAAAATACAGATGGTTAAGTAATATAAAAATTAATAAATTTTATATTAAAAATTAAAAATTCATCTACGTTGAAACAAAAAAAATCTTTTAAACGTCGTTTATTAATCGTTGGAGTATTATTTACTTGTGCTGTTATACATTTTAACAAATAATTTAGTTAATGTTGTCTGTCGGAAAAAACGATAAACGAACTCACTAGATAGTTTGCATAACATTATAAAGAAATTAAGGAAATGCAAATACTTTCGAGTTGCAAATATTTTCTTTTTAAGTATAGTCTTCATTCCTTAATCCTTATTGGGTTTTTGCTCACAAAGAGGGTTCACAACTTCACATGACCGACTCTCTTCTCAGTGCCCCATATTGTCCAATCAATTAAATTAGTTTTTAAATGTTACCTTTTCTGTGAACTGTGAGTTCTGTGAAAAAGTTAACATCTCGAACTGAGAAACTACATTTCACTGATTCAGATTCAGGACAGGACAGCGTTACAGTCTTACAGACAGGATAGAGCTCCAAGAACTAAAAGATTCCTAATTCCTAGTTAATTATGCCATTAATTACCGCGAAATTATAAAATAAAGTAAAAAAAAGTTTTAAGGAAGAAAAGCAGGAACAATGGCGGAAGTGAACTGCGAAGGATGTTGATGAGGAGGAGGCTGATCTTTGATCTGATTCTCCGCCGTGGAAGCGTGGTGTCCACACCGATCACACTTCACCGGAGCCAAAATCCGACGGCAAGAAGGACACGACGACCGAGACGTCAACCATTTGTCTATGCACGCCAAGTGGAAGGCGTGGTTACATAGCGGTAGTATCCTGATCTCTTCTCCGTCCGTAAACTCCGTCAAGCAGATGGCGCACTCGGTGGACGAGTCTCCATCTCCGGCGGAGGAGCTCGGAGAGTCTGCTGCGGTGAAGGTGGATTTAGGGAGGGACTGGAGAGCTTTTTTCTTGAGGCCTTTGTTCGGCGGCGGAGATTCTCCTACGGCGGAGGAATTAACGCCGACAAGACGACGGAGACAGGCGCAGCGAGCTACGGCGGCTAAGCCGGCTACGCATATGAGAGCGCAGAGAAGAGCTGAGAGGATCACAATCATGTCGGTTTCCGCGGCGAGGATTTCTTCCGGCGGTGGTGGCGCCGCCGCGGATCCGAGGAATCTAGAGGAGCGAGTCATGTTGTTTTTGGTAAAGATAAAAGAAGAAAGGAAGGAGAAAAGTTTGTGTTGTTGTTGTTGTTCAGAGAGGAAGAAGAATCTGATCCAATTGGTAATAGAAACAAGCACATAGACATCTGTACTTATATACATACATGCGCAATTGCAGATAAGTAAATTAAAAATAATTATTAAATCATGTCATATCGGTAGAAAAGTTTGTATGAATAGAAAAACGTAGTTCTACAACTTTACTAAAATATTTAAAGCGAGACTGAAGTATACATAAAGCTAAACATACTTACATCTTTAATTAGAGTAAAAGATTGAGAGTGTTTCAAAAAAAAAGAGTAAAAGATTGAGTTGTTTTATCTGGCTTTGGTGATTTAAATTATTCGTTGAATTTTCTTTTACTAAATAACGGATATTGCAAAAAAAAAAAAGAATAGTGATATAAAATTAAAAGCTCAAACTCCTACTATATAGTACTATTGGTTATTTGGATTTTTAATTTTTTTTTTGTTATTTTACTAAATGGGAATTTATCAAAATCATTAAATAAAATAACTAATTAATAGTTATCAGAAAGTACCTCATTTATAAAAAACTGAAAATTACAAAACGCCAAAATATCATATAAAAACTGATTTTTTTTTTGTTATTTTACTGTGATTTTAAAAACTAAAAATTACAGAACGCCAAAATATCATAAACTCCTTCAGACATTTCTAGTATACTATATTTAAAATATCTGATATAAAGATCTTCAAATTAATTATTATTATCTCTTAAAACCCATTTAGATGTAAATAGATTTGGAAGTCTCCAAATCGTATACCAAATCATTCCCTTGACTATAATAAGAAATAAATAATCAAATTGCCGTATGTTATTAAGAAACCAAATAGAGAAAAGATGGGTTAATGTGGGCACTCTTTATAGGTTTAGTTTGACGAACTCATTATCAAAAGGGAAATTGCACCCTGTAACCATTAAAAATCTAACTTCTCACTAAAAATTTAATTACTCTTTTTTTTTTTATTATTTGGCAAATAAGCCCTTATCAAAAGGTATAACTGTAGTATAACTTAGAAATTACTTTATCACCTAAACCTACTTCGACTAGACTCTTATCTTTATTTATTTATTCTCTTCGCCTTTTCTCTATTTCAATTAACTTTAATTAGCATCGAGAAGAATCCCTTCGAAACAAAAAGGCAAATGATTGTGGTTTGGGACAATAGGGAATTGTTGACAGCTGGTTCAAAAGTTGGATTCAATGAATTGAATTTCGAAGTTCTTTCAGCATTACCTAATTTTCTTCAAATTTTCATCTCCAGTATTATACTCAGAGCCGGTTCTGATACAAAGCACATCAAGCATGCGCTGCTAACTTTCAAAATGTTTAGTTACTCAGGGGGAAATTTATTTCAACAAAAACTCTCAGTACTACTGGTAATGTTTTTTTTTGGTCAAAATGTTTAGTTACCTAATTTTCTTCAAATTCTCATCTGCAATATAATACATTTATACTGTGGTAATTAGGAGGTTTAGCATATTGTTTATCTAGTTCCTTTAGTCGCTCAACTCTTGGATATAGCTATTTTGGTTTAGGTAAGTCAGTTGCTTTCTAAAAGAATTTTTTTCCGTTAAGAGTTTTAGCTTAGATTTGTAATATATATCTTGGATTTTGTCTAGATGTAGGTGGGATCTTTGATAATGATAACTATCAAGTTTCAGAATCTTTGTAATGGATCTACGTGTCAAGTTAGTAGGAGTAATATTTTATATTATAAAATTAACGACTGGTAACACCGTCCACGTGTGTAGAAGAAGGTTTTAGCAATACTAGTAAAAATATAATCAAATTTAACGTTAAATTAAACAACATTTTTTGTCAAATTCAACCAGCTATCTAAAAAAAAATGGTTTCTACTTCGATAAAACAACTTTAGACTAAGAAGTAAAATCAAAAGCTTGTAAGCTGAAATATCTTAAGATTCATCAGGTCTTGAGCTATATAAAGGAGGATGGATGGAACTTAGCAAGCTGAAATTGAAAGTACACTCGGAATGGAATAATCTTTACGTGTGATGCGAGTCTTTACGTCTTTTATGGAATCACATTGAAAGAATAAGACATTGGCGCACCGAAACCAAAAGAACACACAACAATAATGGAGTCTGGAAGCATTAATTATAACATGTAAGGGGACACAACTTGAATGGCAAAACATCACTGATAATTCATAGGTTTGGATAACTCCTACTTAGAGGTTTATATTTGCATCATTGCATGTTGCTTGTTTTCTATACAAAGATAAAAATGCTGTGTATCCGTTATCCTTTTGTCATATATTGCTATACACTAGAGTATTTGTATGACAAAAATATTGACACCCATGAAAACAACTTGAGACCTGGTTTTGTCAAAAAAAAAAAAACAGCTTGAGACCTGAAGAGTTTAATAATGCAAAGCAACGAGTCAAAGTCGTGCCTCACGCATGTTGCGTATAGTATTGCATGTTCATTAACGCAAGACTAGGTAATAACCCGCGCCTTGCGCGGGATGTGATTATTAGTTTCGTTATTTTTAATAAAAAGGCAATAAATCTGTTTAATCTGGATATTAGTTAGGTTTTACGTTTTTTTTGTTTTTAATCTTCTAAAATATAACTATTATTTTAAATTAATATTCATTTTAGTTTATTCGGTTAAAACATTTGATTTTTAGGTTTTTTCGGATAAAAACCTAAAATTAATATTATATGTTTATTTTTATATTATGAAGTTTAGATAGTTGTCATGTCGAACCAATAGTTTCATATTATAGTTTTTAAACAGATAATAGTTTAAGAAAAAGAAAAAAAAATTATTAAGACAAATCATTTAACTACAATTTGGTCAATAGTGAAAGAAACATTAAGAAAAAATATTTCAACTTTCAAAAAAATTAGATACTTCAGCTGTGGTGAATAATTAGTTATAAGATGCTCACATCAAGGTGCACATGTATATTTATGTAAAAAGTATATAAAATTAATTGAAAAATATATAAAGATATTGTTAATTAATATTAAATGATATTTTTGTTTAGAATAATACATGAAAGATAAAATTAAAATTTATTTAAAATAAAAAAGACCTTGACATTGGTCATTTTTTCATCAAAAGAAAATAAAATTACATTCGTAAATAGGGGTGGACACATATCAAGTATCTGGATATTTGGAAGCATTTTTGTCGATTCAATTTTTACCCACCTAGATATTCGGTGACTCGGATATCCGAAATGTTTTAGAATTTTAAAGAATATTCGATTTGATTGTAAATAAAATAAAATTTTAAAAATAATTTAATAATAACATTTTATTACAAAAATAAAACATTATATAACCTTTTAATTCTAGTACCTAATATAATAAATTTATATTGTAAAACTGATATAAAGTATAATATATATAACATATATATATAATTCTTTTCATATATATATATATATGCATATAACATATCAAATTAGATATATGTTCATAAAAATATTGGTATTAGTGATTTGTTTCTTTTTTGGATATTGTATTTTAGTATTTGATTTGTTTCGTAGAGTTTCAAATATCAAGATTTTTTGGTTCAAATCAAAACGGATAACAAATCGAATCAAAATTTATGAATATTTTGCTCAATTTTATCCGTAAACAATAAAAATAATATATATATAGTTTAGCTTTTGATTCGTTATCTATTTTTATTCGAACCGAAAAATCTAGAGTTTTATTGGAACTATGTATGTGAGTTTTATATTAAAAAAAATCATTAATATAATTATAGTGTGAACATATTTATGATTATAGTGTGAACGCGTTAGCATATTTATTATCAAATCATTGTGAAGCTGCCACGTGTCTATTATAATGTGAATGTATTTATTACAATGCTTCTATTTTAATATATAAGGGATTCATGTCGTTTTCTCAGTAGGCAAACTTGTGTTGACTTTTAGGTAATGAAGCATTAATGTCAAAATAAATATGGACACCACGTCATAAATACATGATCGAATCATCAAAACATCATGTCCTTGATCTTGTTTTCCCGATTTATGGATTAATTTTATTGGGCCTCTTTGGTCTTGATTACCGAAGTTTTAGCAAAGACACTAGAGAGCTCAAGTTAAGGCCCAAGTAAAAAACAAAGGCCCACTCTTTACACAGTGTTAATTCCATGGGAATCAAGATTGTTTAAGGATTTGGAGTAATTATTGTTTCATTTGCTTGAGCGGTGAGAGAGTGGAATCGATCCGTCTCCAAGTTGTCTTTTTTTTTTGTTTTCTCTAATAAATATATTAACACGAACGTACTCTTAATCTCTTTTTTGTTTCAAAGCTTTGCAATCATCATTAGTCATTACGATTGTATAGTTAGAGTAAAGCAAAGCAATATATAAAGTTGGTTCCTTTAGCTCGATCAAAATTGCCTTTGGACCGGTTCTTAATAATTTGGGAGCCAAACCGGTCTACGGTCAAGGAGGACACAATGAGATGGCCCTTTCAGAATTAAAAAGACGACACCTGACCAACCGGAGAAATAAACTCATCTGTGTAAGGGCAAAACAGAGAATTACGCAAAAAGTTTAAATCGGGAAAATCAGAAGCAAAGAAAAGAGCAAAAAGAGGAGAGTGGGTTTGGTCTGAGGGACACACGCAATCTCAGTGCCATTTGTCTTTTCTCTCTTTAAGCTCTTTACCAAAGATCCAGTTTTTTTTTTTTTTTGACGATCGGTCGCTGTGGAATTTTCATTTTCAGACAACATCTAGAGAGACAGAGAGATATGTCGTGTTCATCCTCGTCTGGATCAGAAGGAGAAGAAGAAGGCTTCGATTCTTACCGCAAAGGTGGTTATCACGCCGTCAGGATCGGCGATCCTTTCTCCGGTGGTCGTTACATCGCTCAGAGAAAGCTTGGCTGGGGTCAATTCTCCACCGTCTGGCTTGCCTTCGACACTCTCTCCTCTGTACACACACACCTCTCTCTCTCTCTCTCTCTGAATCTCTTTTAATCTCATCCGAGATCGAACTACATTCCACATACACTGTTCATATCCAAAGGCTCCACCTTTATACAATTCCAATCTGTAGATTTTTTGATGCAAGATCCTAGCTTCATGTTTTGATGATTCTCATTTTGAATTTGCAGATCGATCCCTAAGTTTAGCACTGTACTACTCTCTAGTTTAGGAGACTTGTTTGCTCTAAAATGAATTGAGTACTAGATGGTTATCAAATCGTTGATCATAAGCAGGACCGGTCCTGAGATTTTGGAGACTATAGTCGATTTATTAATTGGAGCCATAGGCTAATGTTTCATTCGGCTTTGCCTAGGACTGACGCTATACATATGAAGATAATGTAGCAACGTAAGAATGTTTTTTTTTTTACTTTGTATGTGTTGTTGTTGGCAGAACTATGTTGCTTTGAAGATTCAGAAGAGTGCACAACAATTCGCACAAGCCGCACTTCACGAAATCGAGTTCCTTTCAGCCGCTGCTGATGGTGACCTCCAAAACACCAAATGCGTAGTCCGTCTCATCGACCATTTCAAGCACGCTGGTCCCAACGGGCAGCACTTATGCATGGTGCTCGAGTTTCTAGGAGACAGCCTTCTCCGTTTGATCAGATACAACCGTTACAAAGGTCTGAAGCTAGACAGAGTCAGAGAGATTTGCAGATGTATACTAACCGGTTTGGATTACTTGCACCGCGAGCTCGGTATGATACATTCCGATTTAAAACCTGAGAACATCCTTCTTGTTTCCACCATTGACCCTGGTAAAGATCCGGTTCGATCCGGTTTAACTCCGTTGTTGGAGAAGCCTGAGGGGAACGCAAACGGTGGCGGTGGTAGTTCGACGATGAATCTGATTGAGAAGAAGTTGAAGAGGAGAGCGAAGAGAGCTGTTGCTAAGATCTCAGAGAGGAGAGTTTCTATGGTGGGCGGTGCCTTAGGTGAAGAGGCATCGTCCAAGAGTGAGAGGAGTCTCGATGGGATTGATATGAGATGCAAAGTGGTTGACTTTGGTAACGCTTGTTGGGCTGATAAACAGTTTGCTGAAGAGATACAGACGAGACAGTATAGAGCTCCTGAGGTGATATTAAAGTCTGGTTACTCGTTCTCTGTTGATATGTGGTCTTTTGGTTGCACGGCGTTTGAGCTTGTCACGGGGGATATGCTGTTTGCTCCTAAAGAAGGGAATGGTTATGGAGAAGATGAGGATCATCTTGCTCTTATGATGGAGCTCTTAGGGAAAATGCCGAGAAAGGTAATTGTTTTTTTTTTTTGTTTCTTTTTTCTCGGTTCTTGTGTTCTTGACGTGGTTTGATTTTGAGCAGATTGCTATTGGTGGAGCGAGGTCTAAAGACTATTTTGACAGACATGGGGACTTGAAGAGGATCCGGCGGTTGAAGTATTGGCCGCTGGATCGGTTGCTGGTGGATAAGTACAAGCTTCCGGAAGGAGAAGCAAAGGAGTTTGCTGAGTTTCTGAGTCCGGTTCTGGAGTTTGCGCCGGAGAAACGACCAACTGCTCAGCAGTGCTTGGAACATCCGTGGATGAATGTAGTAAGTACACAGAATGATGCAGATAATGTAGAATCCCAAGTGAGGAATTTGAAGATCAAAGGGTGAACAGAAACTCTCAGCTTCGTCTTTTTGTTTTGTCTCTTTTTTTTTCCTTCACACCTTTGTTCTTGTACTTCTTTTTGAACTTCGATATTTTTATGCTTTTTTTTGTCTCGTTTAATTGTTTTTTTCTTTGTCTTTTTGGGGAACTATGATTATCGGTTAACCATCGATTTCATTTGTTGCTTATAAAGAATTGCCTTGTAGTGAATGAATTAATTGACTAACAAAGAATCATATTTATATATACACACTCCTTTGCACCACCAGATTCATACGTGCATGATGTATATTATTGTTAGCCATGTCATTGTCAATTAATGTATTGACCAACACATGTTCTTATGAGAGAGATCAAAACTCAGATCTGAGCTCGCCTATTGGGACTTGATCTGGAGGTATCACAAGATTCTCGGCTATTAATCAGCAGCCTCGGGCTTATCCTATCCATCTGGTTTGGTTAAAATGCTTCATCCTTCCACCTAATAAAATGATGAAGATTATGATATCATCACTAAATGTCCTAGATTTTGCATGTGAGATTTGATTCATATATGTCTAAGCGACATTTAGTGATATCAAAATCTCATCATTTTATCTCTATATGTAAAAAACACACCATCTTTGCTATGTTATTGGTTAATGGATTCTAATATTTTTATTAAATCAAGTGTTATTGGTTTGATGATTCTTTAATAATATATACAATCTATTGTTAGTAAAAAAGTGTGGAGTTTAATGATTCTATAGTTCTATCAAAATCCAGGATTATTGGGATTTGAATTCTTAACATATTGAATTCTTAACATTTTAATTCATGAAACAAAAACTTTCAAAATATTGCATATATCCTCAAGATTCTTAAAATCATTGTAATAGAATAGTTTCATAGACTTTTTAAATATAAAAAATTCATTAAAATTCACTATAAATTTAACAAATCTCTTGATTCTTTAAATCAATCAACTCTACCTAAATTCATCTCCCACTAACTCCTTCTAAAAAAAGAGAATCTAACTTTTTGTAATTTTACCTGATGAAATTTCATTAATACTTGGATTGTGTATATGCTTATTTACTTGTAGTCAGTATAAAATTAGCGTGCCTGATTATAGAATTTGTTAACGACATCAGTTGATATCTTTAGAAATTATAATGATGCATATAAATGTACTAACAAATAAAATATTATAACATTATTTCAACTTGCTAGTGAACAACAAATGTACTAACAAATAAAATTTATTTGTGTATTGCTTTGAAATGGATTTTGAATTTCTAATTCAATTGCACAATATTGTGATGTTTCCAAATTATTTAAATTGGTTAATGAATGTTTGCAATTCTCTCTTATAAGTAGTAATCTAGTATCATATTACACATTACAAATAAAATAACAAAATGTGTTAAAATGAAGAAGATGATGGTCAACCATGTACCTATAAGTATATTTAGGTTCAAATAAATATTTTGAATTGTAAAATCATGATATAGATGATAATAATTTTGTTGTGATTTTTGCTGATTGAACATGTACCTATAAGCATTTCACAGCTGGAAGATGAATCTGTTGAGATTGGCATTGAATTGAAAGACCACGTCCAGACTATTGTTTCACAAGACTTGATATCAAATATAGAAACGCATGAATCAATAAGATGTATTCTTATTCAATCACTCAAGCTCTCAAAAACACAATACCAATGTCTATCACAAAACTCATTAAGTATAACCACAAATCGGAATCTACTTATATAGGAACCATATATTCCTAATCCTATATGGATAACCACAATCACATATATATCATAATCACTTTATTCAAACTAAAATTCAATGTGACTAGGATAGCTTGCAACTCAAGCTAACTTCATGTTTATCCCAACATAGACTGCAACAATCACTAACCTTTGATGATGGAAGAGCTAACGAGGAAAACAAGAAATTGCTAGCAAGGGTAATCAAATTGATTTACTAATCAGTTCCTTCACACTTTTTTTATTATTCGGCTTTTTCAATCATTTCGATATTTTTTTTGTTTTGCTTAATTGTTCTTTAATTTGTGGGGGAGCTATGTTTATTGGTTAACCATTGATTTCATTTGTTGTTTATAAAGAATTATCTTTTAGTGAGTGAATGACTAAATTGTTTAACAAAGGAACAACATATATAAACTTCTTCGAATCAACCATCCACATTCATACATGTATATACTGTATATGTTATTGTCAGACATGTCAATATCAACTTATGTATTGAAGTAATAACATTTTACTCATTGTAATATTTTTATCCAATGTTTTATTATTTTACTGTTTTATTGTTCCGTCGAGCATAACTCTGGTTGTAATCACTGTAGCACTTAAAACTTTGATTAATGAAATTTGTGCACAAAAAACAATTTACTCTAGAACAAAACAAATACTCATTACTTAGTATCCACGTTCTACCACTTCCAAACACAAATACTTTAGAAACATAGCCAGATGGTTTTAACTTTCAGACCACATGTGTCGTTGCATGACTGAGTTTGATCTGTGTCACACGTTCCTTATCAGCACGTGGTTCACGTGCCACCCTCTTCTATGTAAATTTTTCTTAATCTTTCCCACTATTTTCAAAAGTTAGCCCACTTCTCTTTATTAATTTTTAAGTGCAACGCGACCCACTTCTTATTAACTACAGTATTTGTTAATTAAGCAGAGAAGAAAAAAGATTAAATCAAAAGTAAAAATAACATTTAACAAAAACTGCATCACGTTATTACATTTCTTCTCCATCTAAGAATCCAAACATCACATTCTCTAAAAACATAAATTCAAAACACATCAAAAAAAAAAGAAACAACAATGTGTGTGTGTTTTTTTTAAACTGAAAATGGCAATGCTGACCAGATCATCTTATGACCGTACGGCTGTCTGTTCTGCTTTACACATTCTTCAGACACAACTTCAATCCACCGTGTATTCCACGCAGGTTCTGATTTCTCAAGCCCTAGAATTACAAAATGCTCAAAGGAAGTTTCTTTAGCTTCACTCTTCCTCTTCTTCTCCCCAATGAAATGTTTTCTTCCTTCCACGGTGTCGGTATTGAATCCACTTCATCCGGTTTGAACGCCTCCCGGTTTGATTCTAATCCCTCAAACGAGCTGTCTGAATCCACAGCCCCATTAACGTCATTCACAGTACCGGTCAATCTACTCCCATATACAACTAACGTCTTCTGCTTCTTGTTAATTTGACCATTAGGGTTCCTATTGTCTACAGCTCGATGCAGCCTAAGCGCTAAATCCTCTTCTTCGTCTCTAAACTCTCCCTTTGAATAGTACAAGTGGTGAAGAGGGACATGTTTCCTCTGCTTGTTCTTCTTAGGTGACGACGGCCTCTCCTTGCAACCAGCCATTGCTTCTTGGGGGAAAGAATCAACCAACTCCAATGCCCTCTTGGCTGCAGCGATTGCCTTTGTGGAGATCAATGCCTTCTCGTTCGCCACTTCCCTCGCGGCCTTTGCGGCTTTAACAGCTAAACCGGCGGCGGATCTAGCTGCTTCCGCGAGCTCTTCCGGTGACTGATTGTTGAAACGGGAAGCTAATAAGTCGTCGAGGTGGGTGTGGACGTCGTCGGTTGAAGCAGAGGAGGAAGATCCGTTTGAGTTTGAAGTTGTGGAAGAAGAAGAAGAAGAAGATCCGTTAAGTTTCTTGAATTCAGCAAGTAGTCGCTTTCGAGGAGGGAGATGCGAATCTGAATCGAGCTGATTGGTTTCCATTTTAACCAGCTATCAAAACCAGAACACGAGTTAGTGTCCCTAATCTGAATTACGGATGAGATCAGCCAAAATCAAAACAATCCATTTCCTTAGAGATGGACACTTTATGCAGGAAGAACACAAATCTATCATCAACACACACATTTGGCATCCATAAACTCAATTTCAAAAATCTCATATTGATTAGCAACAAAAACAGAAGAGCAAAACTTGACATGAACAATCTGAATTACTCTTTTCATAAGGTGATCAATATAAAAGGGAATTACACAGAATTGAAACAACAAGAATCATACATCAAACCAAACACATATAAAGAAGAAAAAAACAGAGTGACAGATGAAGAAAGCCAATTACTTCTGTTTTTCCTTTCCGGTTTTGAATTGCCACAGTTTTGACGCTATCTTTCGTCAGATGAGAGAGTAAAGGACAAGGAAACTTTAGGGTTTGCAGAGGGAGAGAAAGAAGGAGAGAATATGGATTATTCCAAATTCTATTTTATATGTAAAACCCCTACAAAATCTCTCTCTCATTCGTCTCTTTTTCATTTATTTTTAATTATCACTTCTAATTTTTGTTTTTAACAGTGGTCTCTCTTATAAGTTACATGACATAGACAAGAACCGCAGAAAAACTCACCAGCTGGTCAGAGAGACATTCCTCCGTCTAACCATAATAACGGCCGTCATGTCTTTTTTTTTTTTTTTTATTCACGGAGTTTCTTTTAGTATTTTATTTTATTTTCAAGATTAATGTGAACCTATGATTTTATTTTAAAGAAGCTCAAAAAAGAATATTCGAACAATTTATGAAATTTATTGTTTATAGTTTGTCACCTAGCTAGCTAGATTTCAACTAAACAACACAGAAAGTTTAAACTACACAAAAATAAATGATATATACGCAGAGAATCATGATAATGGACAAAAATTATTGGATCCCTCTCTGAATAAATAGAAAGAGTTCTCTAATTGCATGAACGGAGTTTCTATATAAATTAATCTTGATATGATCAAAGTTACTGTTATTTGTTTTTGCTATCATATCATTGACGTGATCATTATTCCCTGCTCTATTGTTTGGTGGACATAGTCAACTTCACCATCAACTTGCCGTGCCATTTCCTTCTCAACAGACCCCCAAAAAGTTGGAGAAATCATTTTAAATATAGAAATCTATTGGAACTAGTACATCGTAAATTCGTAATAATCAGCACTGTCTGACCAAATAAATATCAATCAACACTGTAGAGTATTTAAAATTTTAAATTCTGTCTAACGGATCTTCCATGTTCATCTCTTCGTAGTGGTAGTAGAAATCTCATGTAGATGCTTAACCGGACACAACATGCTTTTCTTCAGTGATGATTTCACTCTGGTCTGTGCCAATAAGAGTACATAATGCCTTCCAAATGGGAACCAACATCTTCAATGACGGACGCAGTTCCTGTACAACAGAGGAAAATGTACTTAGAATCAATGGTCAGAAAAAAAAGAAACAACACAATGCTCCAAGATTGAATCACTGTAGCTCGTAATTATTCTCAAAGTTGTCAGCAAAAGTTTCTCTCACAATGTATTTGAACAAACTGTTTGCATTACCTTAAACACCAATGTAAGCTGTTCTTCACCACGCAGAAATAAAGAGAGACTCCAATAACATGTAACTGGGGTGACACATTCCACAAGCACAGGCTTCAAAACCTTGTCAATAGGGATAAACCTCGAGACTGTTTTTCCACTGAAAAGCAGAAAAAACATACAAAACATAAGTACTTGTATGATTGGTAAAGGCATCGATGACAATAGCTAATGATAATAACAACTAATACCACTCTCACCACCTCTCTAATAGGCCACTAATATGCTGTATAGCTGAAATCATTAAGCCAACATGGAATGCAGACAATATATATTAACTAAACGGTTAAAGCGTACCTTAAATATTGAGTTTCAAGTTGAATCCCGAAGGTTGGCATGATTATAACAGATTCTGAACACTCAAGTAAGAAAAAAAATCAGTTTAAAGATGTCAAGACTATATCATTTGTTGAAACTATAAACCGTGTAACAAAGCCTCCTCACCTTTCTTGACTAACTTCCGGCTTTGTATCACAACAAAGAAACCACTTAACAGGCAGCTCCAAGACAGAGTTCTAACTGGATTGTCCTGTTTCAAGTGAATTATCCATTTCAGATACCCCATGGAGAAATACAGATAGAACATCAACAAAACAATATTTCTAAAGTAACGCAAACTAACAAACATGGTTTTATACAAAACTAGTCATGTATTATCACATTGCTCAAAAACAATTGAAAATATCAAACTATAATCCATTTATCATTCACTGTGATTGATCCCTTAAGGTAAGAAACAAGACGCTATGCATTCCTCATGCTATGCACTAACATCCACTAAACTAAAATAACAACTATCTCCCAAACGTATCATTTACCTTTTCAATAAAAGAGTACATAGAGACCCCCAAAATGACAAGGAAGAAAGCAAGGCCCATAAGACGGGCATAGCCAGTTGATCTGCTTCTGTTGATGATCACATGGTGAATGTCAATGGCTCCTCTACGTGTCTCACTTCCACTTTCGTGTATGTAAGTGTATCTCTTACTCGAAAGAGACGAGCTCACCATTGTATATATATCACCGTCGTTTACTCCTATCCATTGAAAAAAAGCCTGCCCTCAAACACAGGAGACCAGCTTCTCAATACCCAAAGCAAAAAGATTCAGACTTTCGCGTCTCACTAGATTCAGAGAGCAAAACGGTTTCTCTGCGGCTTTCAGTCGAACAACTTGCGTGCATTAGAACCCAATTTCACCATTAGCCTCGCAAATCTTTGTATCTCTCCAGACTGTGTGCCGTTTCTGAATAAAAAAACTCTAAACGTCGCCGCTATATTTAGTAACAAAAACGCTGATTTTAACGCCTTGCCGTTTTGTAGTCTCAAGAAAAAGTATAAAACCTTATGTAGTTTACTACTTTATTACCCTATTTTTCTTCATTACTTTACTCTGATCAGCTAAACGGCAAAAGAAAAACTAGACAATGTGCCGTTTCCAGAAAACTTTATACGGCACCGTTTAATTTAGTTAACTACTTGCCGTTTTTGTAGTTTCCAGAAAAGTATAAAAAGTAATTTAATCCACTCTAATTTTTCATTACATTAACTCTAACCGCCTTCGCTCCGGTCGTGTTCCGCTGTCTTCACGACGGAGAGCGCAAAAAAAAAACCCTAATTTAAAGTTCGAGACTTTCCGATTCCCAATCAATCATGCCCTGCAAGAGATGCAACGGCACCGACTTCCAACGCGACGGCGCCACAGGGAACTCGTTCTGCTGCGGATGCGGGACGTTACAAGAGTACGACAACTACGAGGCCCAGCTCAGCGGCATAAGCGGACCCCAAGGCACCTACATCCGCGTGGGCACCACCGGCACAGGCTCCACCCTCGCTTACAAAGACAAGAAGATCTTCGAAGCCGGTAACTTAATCGACGACATCACAGAAAGGTTGCAGCTTGGCGAGAAATCCGAAGAGGTTAAGCGCATGATCGGGAAGATCACAGACGGAGAGTTCGGGAAGGGGGAGTGGTTCTCGGTTCTGATCGGCGCGTGTTGCTACGCGCTTGTGAGGAAGGAAGGGAGTGGAGTTTTGACGATGGATGAGATTGTGAATGTCGTTGGGTGCGATTTGCATCAGCTTGGGAGTATGTGTAAGCGTGTGGTTGAGTATTTAGGGATTGAGATGGGAGAGTTTGATCTTGTTGGGTTGTTTGTGAAGACGGCGAGTAGTTCCCCGAGGCTGAGTGGTGTTGATGGGAAGAAGAAGGAGAGGGTTGTGAAGCAAGGGGGGTTTCTGATGAACTGTTCTTTGAAGTGGTTTTTGTCTACTGGGAGGAGACCGATGCCTTTGGTTGTTGCTGTTTTGGCGTTTGTTTGTCAGGTGAATGGTGTGAAGTGTAGGATTGATGATTTGGCTAGAGATTGTGAGGTTTCGTTGTGTACTTGTAAGTTGCGGTATAAGGAGATGCTGGAGAGGCTTGTGAAGGTAGCGAAGGAGATTGGTTTGCCTTGGGCGGGAGATGTTAACGTGAAGAATGTGGTGAAGCATTCAGGGGCTTTGATTGGTTTGATGGAAGCCAAGTCCATGAGGAAGAAGAGGGGAGATGAGTTGGTTATAAGTAGTGATGGGGTTTGTTTGAAGGAGATAGTAAAGGATTGCTTAAGGCAAGAAGCTATGTATTGTTATGATGATGATGATGAAGGTGAGAGGAGCTCGTTTCTTCAGATGGTTTCGTGTGATGATTGGTGGAAAGGGAAGTCTAAGATGAGCCAGAGGCTTAAGTTAAAGGAAGTGTTGGAGAGAGATGTGGGGCTTGATGATTTGCCTGTTTCTTTTATAAAGGGGTGTGATGCGGTGGAGAGACGGAGAGAGAAGATTAAGGCGGCTAAGTTGAGGATTGGTTCGGTGCAAGATCCTTGTGATGATGATGATAAAGTTAGTGGAAGAGAGTTGTCTTTGGAGATTGGAGATGGGAAGAAGAAAAGGAAGAGAGGGTCTGAGATTGATTGGGAGGATTTGGTTATACAGACTTTGGTTTTACACAATGTGAAGGATGAAGAGATAGAGAAAGGGCATTACAATGCTTTGCTTGGTTTGCATGTTTTCAACTAAGTTGAAATGAAACTGTAAAAGCTGAAGCTGTTTATTTTTTATTTTTATTATAATTAAAGAGATAGGACATTGTTCTGAATGCAGAAAACATCAAAGCACACTCTCTAAGAGAGTTTTTAACATTCCATAAAAATTATATAATAGAAAAAAAGTCTAAAACTGCTTTAAGACTGGCTAAGAAATCCATTTCTTTGATCTCTCTGATCCATTAGAAGTTTCCCTCAGCCTGACATGCCATACTCCTCAACATGATCATAGAGGTTGTAGCTATGATCATCCCCTACAAAACACAAATCACAACAACTTCTCTTATTGTCAAGTCACACAACTCACAAGCTTGGTGTAAAAGGGATCTTTTCTAACTTACTTGGGTTTGATAGGACTCCAAGCAAGTGGAGATCAGAGCTCATCTCAGGGCTCTGGAAGCAAAGATCTTCAGGCCTAGGACTAGTAGTACTTGTTGTCCCAATGCCATTGTTTCCATCAGGAAGAACACGAAGGCTCTCTGGCATCTTCCTCTTCCCATTCAACGTCTCAGCCTCAGTCTCTACCTCAGACTCACCATTGTTGTTGTTAGAAGAGCCAACACCACCACCACCACCACCATGCTGCTTCCTCTTGGACCGAGCACGCCTGTTCTGGAACCAATTGTAGACGTTTTGTTCAGATATCTGGCCGTGCTGGCTAAGCTCTTCGGTTATGTCTTTGATCTTTTGCTTGCTGGGTGTTCCCGTGCCTTGGTCGAATATACGCTCAAGAATCTGAAGCTGCACGGGGGTAGGAGTCCACCTCTGCCTGGCTGTCATCTTGTGACCAATGGTTGGGTCAACATAGAGGCCTCCCAGTCTCCCTCCTGTTAAATGAAGCAGAGTTGGTAAAGTTTAAGTAAATAAAAATAAGCTTTATGAATCTCTAAGCACAAGCATCAGATTTGAACTGCTAATTAGGCTAGTAAATGTTATAAAGTTTGAGAATTTTCAATTGCCCATTTCTCCAAACAGAGGAATCAATAAAATAAAACCAAAATTATTTAAAAAAAAAACTAAAATTACAGCAAAAATAAAACTTTTTTTTTTCAATCTATATGAGCAGAGGAAGAAGCTAAATAAAAACTGAAACTTTATTCATCTTAGGTACAAGCATCAGATTTGAACTGATAAGTGTTATAAAGGTAGAGAATTTACAAGTGCCCATTTCACCAAACAGAAGAATCAATCAAACCAAACCAAAATTCTGAAAAATAAAATAAAATAACAGCAAAAAAAAAAAGGAAACTTTTTTCAATTCTATATGAACAGAGGAAAGGAAGAGAGAAGAGACCTGCAAGATCTTGTTGAGAAGTGAGGGTTTTGTGCATCTCAACGAGACGCTCACATATAGTGGCGTAGATAGCAATCTGTTTCCTCAGAGTCTCGAGCTGCTCGTCGGTCATCACCTTCACGTACATTCCTCCTGAGCTGGAGCCGCCGCCACTAACGTCGATCCCCTGGAGATTTGAGGAGTTGTGGTTATTGGGTTGCTGCTGATGATTGTTATCCCACTCCATCATCTCTTTTTTGTCAGAAGTGTTCGTCTTTTTCTTCTTCTCTCTCTCTTTGTCTCTGTGTGAACGAAGCAAACAGAGGAAGAGTCAGTGCTTTTTCCGGGAGTAGAAGGAAAGATAAAAGCAGAAAAGGACAAAAGAGCTGAATTTATATTAAATTCTAATATTTAATGTCAAGAACAAGAACAATGATTACCCAAGAGAACAAGAACGATCAGAATTTTCAAGCAACGGTAACGTGGTTTTTTCACAATAAGAGTGTGTGGATAAAAAGGAAACTATTTGAATCATATGGTTATTTAGTTTCCATATTAGAAAATGACCGTTGAAATTTGATTTGAAATATGTATATATCTACAGTTAAATAGTTACTTCCATAATTGCTTATTTTTATTACCTTAGTTTAATGTCACTTACATTACCTATATAGTATATAAACTACGCTGTTAATTTACTCATACGATCCAAAAAGTTATACAAATAAAATTCTTATGTTATTTTTCACCATGGCATATTATAATTAGTCTATTCATAGAAAGCTTTGGTTGTACATTAGTATACAATTATAAATGATAAAGAACAGAAATAAAAATTTTGCAAAAAAAAAAAAGAACAGAAATAAACAACCCTTTAATTTACTCGTTTGCTGACCGGTTAGCTAACATTCCGTGGATTGATAAACTGCGGTTGCGATCTAACTGTTCTGACACATTCCAGGTTATATCTTTCACAATTATTCTATAGAGAGTATTAGCTACAATGCCTATTATCTAGTTCAAAATTAAGAAAAAACATACTATAGAAATGCAAAGAGCTGGTGGGCCAGCCATCAGGACTTTTAAGTTAAGGAGCCACAGACTCCACGTGTTGTCTAAACCTTAGAACTTGTAGGTGGTCGGTGTCCGCCGCCCATGTTCCACGGGCACTTACGGGTTGTAGATTTTAATAAGATACTATCGTCTAAATCATTAACTGTATAAAACAAAAACAAAAATCCAGTTAAATAGATCTCTGATTAATAGTAACAGAACGTTTAACCATGGTCGTTTTTGTTAAATCGAAATAAAATGTGAGCATGTTCGACAAAAACATGAAAATAAAACCTTCATGGCTCATGCCGTATATAGTATGTGCTGGAACGTATAAATTATTTCTTATACTTGCATATTGCGACCTTTCCACATCATAATAACACATTTGAATTCAGATGAAAATTTTATTTTGGTGTTTTAATTAATTCCTATGATTTCTCTGGTACTAATTCATGTTATTGTGTGGATTTATGTTTTAAATAAAAAAGTTGTGTGGATTAATTCATGTTTATGGTTTAGTAGTCTAGAAAAAAATATAGAAACATTTGTGATTTGTTAGTCTCGTCGTTTTCTTCCGACAATGTTTTCGTCTTAAGTAATTTTTAATTGTCAACATTATGGAAGAAAATAGTGAGGTTTGCATGTGCTAAGCCTAGCTTAGGTCAAACAACGAGACCAAAATGTTTACATAAACGCCAAAAAGGTCCATATTCATACATGTTTGCCTTTTCTTTTGTTTGTCTATTACGAGTGTATGTTGTGTGGGCGCATATGTAAAAAATATAGATAAAACTATTTTTGTTTTTTTACTAAAACGATATGTAATAAGATTTAATCTTAACAATTAAAAGAAAACAATTTTAAACCTGAACTATAAACAATATAGTAAAAAAACAAATTATGACATAATTATTTGACTACCTTGAGATCTAACATTAACAGTATATACCACTTTCAAAATAGTTTTAAGAGATGTTAATTGGTATCAAAGCTATTAATTTAATTATAAAGAATCGTTTAGCTTATTATTTCTTGCATGGTGAGACAGTCAGTGATGAGTGATGACCCAGAATAATACCCATTGGATTCTCTATGGCCTAGTTTCTTTGGATTCTTCCTTTAGAATGGAGAGTTTGGTGTACCTATAGCTTCTCTAGTCTTCTACCCTTATTTTATGCTTACTTCGCTATCATGTTTTATTTTGTATTTATTCTTCTTATTGTAATTTATGTTCTTAATGCAAGAGATTAATTAAATCCACTGTATCACTGCATGGCTAGATTAAAAGTCAGCATACTGATTTGGATATAGTTAGTGACTGTAAGACTTAATAACATGTTGGCAACTCAGTTTTACCTCAAAAGGACCTTTCCATAAAACATGATGAGAGTTTGACTACGTTTTATAACATAGAGATGTAATGAAGAGTCTTAACTTTGTTCGGCTTGTGGAATCCTTGACCCAAGTTTACAAAAAGAATAGCACAGTTTATCACGAAGGCGTGATAACATCATCTCCCAATGAAAAAGGTGAAACAACATTGACTCTATAACGTTTTGATAACACACAGATGAGCAACTAAATTCATGTTTGTATATATTGTTTGTTGCAGCCTGCAGGGTTGTTTTCTTGTCTTCAAAACTAAATCCAAACGCACAGATAATACAGAAAGGCACCAAGGAAACTATCGAAGAGCTTTCTAAATTTTTTACTACATACAATTATTAGAGTTGACGATGAAGAATAGAAGAAGAGTTGGACATAGTCACATAGGTAAGGTCTACTTTGACAGCTTCAGTGATGTAGTAATTGAGTTTGTGCATAATTCTGATCGTTTTCTTCTTGACATACGAAGATGAAATTGGCACTGAGGATGATCATCAACAAAACCAATATTCCATCAAACAGAGCCAGAAAAATAAAACTATTTCCTTCGAGACAGAAGTACATAGCAATCATAAGATAGCAAAACATAAAAGAAGCCGGAATTAGATGCATGCAAATAAATAATACCATCGTTTAAAAGAGTAGAGACAAAGATCAAAGCTAAATTCAAAGTTGTCATGAGAAGTTGAAGAAGATTACGAATACATCCCAGTTAACATAAAGGAGGGGAAAGCATAGCAATAGTCACTAAAAACTAGCAGCTAATAACAGTACAACAGAAGATACTCCATAAAGACAAATCGCTGGTTGATCCATCTCCTAATCATCATCTTCCTCCTGCAACACAAAATCATGAGATAAAGCAAGTGTCGAACACTATGACACTAGCAAACATAAACAGAGATATTTCAAAATAGTATGAAGTACAAACCTCTTCACTTGCACCTTCTGCCTCATCGTTGACTTCGGACTTGGACTTGTCAGAGTCATCATCTCCAGCTGTGCTAGTTCCATTAGCCTGATGGGAAAAAAAAAAGATGCATACATGACATTTGATTTGACTAACATCAGAAAATGACAAAAAGAGGTCAACAAGAAGAATGAATACCAGTTTCATGTTGTACTTTTGCATAGTCTTGGTATATTCAGTCTTCTTGGTCTCTGCTTTGGCCACATAAGGAGCTTTGTCCTGTTTCATTCAAAGTTCGGTAAAACTACAATTGATATATATGATTTGAAACTATTAAAACTTAACAAGACTCACTTCATCAGTCATTGATTTCCATTTAGCTCCAGCAGCTTTACCAACCTAAAATGTTACAAATATTCAAAACAACTAAGAACAACTATATGGGAAAGAGATTGTGATTGTAAATCTCAGATTAGCACTTACAGCTCCGACAGATTTGTTGTCAGGGTTAGCTAGATTGAACTCCTTACGGAACCCCTCCCTTCATTCAATCAATCAATCACCAGAAAGTCTATAATAATACTAATCAATTGAGAGAGACTTACAGGAAGACGAAGAAGGCACTTGGAGGCCTCTTAGGCTTGTTAGGATCCTTGGCTGCTTTCTTTCCAGCTTTCTTTCCTCTCGTTTTCAATCTAAGAATACAAATCAAAATGAATCTCAGATTCATTCGCCATGTGTGTGAGAGTGATTAAAAGGAGAATATATACCTTTCATCGGTGCTCTTCGATTGAGCTTTGGTTTCACCACCTTTCATCTTCGAGAGATCTGCGAACAGAGAAAACGTGAGGAATCGGAAGAGTGAACTCAGACGAGAGCGAGGGAGGGAGCTTTTACCTGTGAACGTTAGGGTTTTTGTTTTGACGAGAGAGAGAGACCGACGACGATTCAGATTTTTTTTTTTTAAATTAAATTCGTGTTTATTAAAGAGTCCACCAAATAATTACCATGTGGTCCTTTGAATCTTGACTGTCCGTATATTCAACTGTTGTCTAGATTACAGCTGTACTTGTGTTTGGTAATAATAATCTTGATTTCGTTTTTTTTTTCCTGGCGCCACGCAATATGTGAAAGTTATATATAATACTTTTTCTGTTTTATAATTTATAATTTTTTGGTAAAAAAAGAATAAAGACATACTATGTTTTATTATGTTTTAATGTTTTAGAAAGTTTTTATTGTTTTAAAATATAAATTGTTTTAATATTTTTTATGTTAATTTTACCTTTATTAAAATCTGTTTAACTAATTAGATTATATATGTTCTTTAATGATTAGTTAAATTATTTTAGATTAATATTTTTAGAAGTGTATTTAAGAAAAAGTGAATTTTAATCTTTGTAATTTACTCCAAGACATCAATAAAATAGATGAAGTAATTGTTTATTTTTTTATTTTTTTGAGCGGAATAAGTTTTTTATACCTAATTCACTATTTACATTAAAATATTAATAATTGTGAAGTTACTTCCTAATAGAAAATATCTTACAAAAATGGTAAAAATTTTGTAAGATATTGCGAATTAAGTATAAAAAATTAATTCACTATTTACATTAAAATATTAATAATTGTGAAGTTACTTCCTAATAGAAAATATCTTACAAAAATGTAAGATATTTTTGTAAAATATTCTATTCGCACTATCTTTCGAATAGAATATCTTACAAAATTGGTAAAATTTAATGCAGACACCATGTAAAAAAGTTAACATCTTACAAAAAAAAAGGTAAAAATCTTAACATTTTTCACCAAAGAAGGTAAAAATGTTCTAGTAAAAAGTTTTTTTTTTAAAAAATTTAATAGACCAATACCAAAGAAACTCCTAATGCGGACGCCATGTACATCTTAAGCGTTGTTGATGCTAGGACCCATTTTATAAGTGTCCCCCTGTAAAACAAATCTATGGTATAACATTCGCACACAGTGATCTCTCCTCCTGGCATTGATTAGCAGAATTACTAGTATTGTTTTGTCATTTATTTTCTAAATATGTACACGTTCATTTATTTTGCTAATATGTACACGTTAAAACTTCAATTTGTCCTGAATACGAATCAAATAATTTTGTTGCCGGATTATTCATAAATCTGAATGATATATGTTTTTATAATCTGAATGGTCTATTGCAATTTATACATAATCAATCAAACAAGAGCATTAGAGAAACAAAAAAGGAGGAAAGACTTGCACAACAAATATTTCAACATCTCACACACTTCATCTCCTGGTCTTCTCTTACAGTAGCGAAAGATTCGAACGTACGGGAAAATGAGACACTATGATTGGAGCCCTCAGACATTTGGAGTTGCTTTTTGGTTTGTCCAAGGCCAATACTTTAGAGTTACTACTACCATCGGTTGAGGTTCTCTTTGAGCCAGATTTTGGAATGAAGCAACCAAAAAAGAAGTCTAAGAGAGACATGAACATCGGAGTGTTAAAGAAAACGTGCGTGATCCGGAGTCTATATAGGATGGATGATGTTTTAGGTTTAGTATCAGGTAACTATGTGAAGTGTATGTATTTATAAGAGAACATCAGCGTTGAATGTTCTTTGGACACGTTTTCTTGAAAGTGACCTCTTTAATTTTCTTGGTCGCCAAGCTTTGCCCTATCTTAACTATGATATCTTTGACAATTCATGAATACTTTCTGATTGTTAACATATATGACTAAAATGGACCAATTATCACGGGATCATCGTCGTCTTTTCCTAATAGTCTTCATATCACTAATCCTATCAAGTTGTTATTATGGGTATTACAAAACAAAAGCGTTTTGAAAGACACATATTTTCACATGGTTCATCGACGTATATCGATAAGGTCTACGGTAAGAAAAAGTTGTTTAGTTATTAGAGGGGAAAACTAAATCTAATGTATATAAGATTAAAAAATTCTCTACAGCTAAGTGACACGTTAGGAATGGAGAGATCAAATTTGTACAAAGAAATTTCATGCCAAATAAGTCCTGAAACGTCTCACTTCTTTTGTCTTCTCCGCAAACTTTGCAAGCTCAGAAATTGAGTAGAGAACAAGTGTCCAGCCTCTTATGCTTCGGAAGGTTCCATCATTTAGCCGCTTTTGAAATTGTCCTCTCTACTCGCCGTCAAACTATCTTTGCATTGTCAAGAATTAGTGTTTTATGAGTTTAGGCAGCATGTTCTTATGGCTGCTATCTTATTTGTGAAATGGAAAATAGAGAGATTGCAAAGGCGAAAAACATGCGCCTAATCTTGAGGGACAGAGTGTCTAAGCTGCATTCTGGTCTGTACCCCCTTTTTGGAAAAGTTCGAGAGGCTGTGTATTTTTCTAATTGTTAACGTTTTGTTGAGCTTTTTATTTGATACTATCAACTACTTCACTTCTATCTTGTATATGTGAACGTTACAATTTCAATCCGGTTTAATGCAAAGCAGATACTTTCCTTTTTTGTGTGGTATATATATTTTTATCCAGTTCCTTTAAAGGTTTTCATGTTCTTTTATAGTTTTGTAAATTATAAAAATAAAAATTTAAAGCTCAAAACTGAAAGAACAAACAAAACCCATAGTCAACCTCTAAACCAGAGAAGCACAAAACTGTTGTAACTGAGAGATACAGGAACCTAAAGCAAATTTGGTTCTATAGACTATAGAGTGGCCGCCACCTCAGTTGTCTAGAAACTGACCACCGGAAGCCTACAAGCCTAGGACCAAACGCAACGACGAAACCATCTTCACAATAGGAAATGGAATTCTCGCCATTTATTAAAATATTTAAATGGTCTATTACAATTTATACATAATCAAACAGAAAAAGAGGACTAGAGGAACAAAACAAAAACGAAAGCCTTCACAACAAATATGTCAACATCCCACACACTTCATCTTCTGGCCTTCTCTCACAGACGCGAAAGATTCGAACCTACGGGAAAATAAGACACTATCATTGGAGCTCTTGGAGATTTGGATTTGCTTTTTGGTTTCTCTAAGGACATGACTTTCGAGTTACTACCATCGCTTGAGCTTATCTTTGAGCCAGATTTTGGAACGAAGCAACCAAAGAAGGACGCTAAGAGAGACATGACCGGAGTTTATAAGAAAACGTGTGTGGTCCGGAGTATGTGAAGGTTATGTATTTATAAGACAAAACCAACGTTGAATATTCTTGGACACGTTTACTGAAAGTGACTGATCTCTTTTATCTTGGTCGCCAAGCTTTGCCGTTTCTTAACTATGATAACTTTGAGAATTCATGAATAATTCCTGACTCTTCCAGTTAAAATATAGTATGACAAACTTGACCAACTGTTGATATAATGGTCGATGTAGCCTAAATTTCCAGAAATATAAGATTAAAATTAGGAGCCATCTTCTTCATATCACTATCAAATCACGTTTCAAAAGAAAAAACGATTAATTAAAGACTATCACGGGATCATCGGCGTCTTTTCCTAATTGTCTTCATTTACACTAACACTTATTATGGTTGTGAGAAAAACGCAAAGAAAGACACATGCATGGTTCATGTGAATCATATCGGTTACCACTTCTCAGACATGGGCCGAGCGTGTGAGAGTTTCGCTAATTGGGCTCGGTCTCGTTGAGGCCCGCTTCCCATTGCTATTTTACAGGAAGACCCTCACACGCTTACACGTGCGCTCGCGAATATTTTGAGTAACCGAGAACAACAATAAATTAATGAGTAGGTCCAGTGGCTTGACCGGTAATTTTAGTGGTGAACAAAGGTCATTTTATACAAAACTCGCCTTTGAACCTTTTTCACTTGATGACGAAACGCTTCTATATTCTCATAATACAAACCTTTGGATTCTTTAGCAGATTTGTTTACATTAAAAAGGAAACATTCTATTAAAAAAAAGGTCGCTTTGGGTAAAATCTCCAGTCCTTGCGTCTCTTCGTCTTCTTCGGACAATGGCACATTCCTTGACCTCACTCGCCATTTTCCAGGGCGTCAACCATAAAGGTAAGTCAACACTACTGTAAGAGAATCTAGATTCCTGTCGGGTCGGGTTTAAAAGTAGATTTTTTTTTTTGTGTGTGTGGGGGGTTAATGCAGAGATGATTAGGAGTTTGCATGTCTATGGATCCGTGGAGATTGAGAGAGAGTTCTTGTTCGAGAGGAAAGGCCGTTATGTGGAGAAGAAAGCTAAGCCTCTGTTTTGTTCGGAAGGTCTCCAGCGGCCGGAGATCTCGCTAGGTTTGGTTTTTGGCACGTGGAGATGTATCTTCTTGTTCCGGTCTAACCACTCGCTTCCTCAGTTTCCTACCCTTCTATGCCCTTCAAGGTAACGCCTCCTCTCTATAAGCTTCTCTCAGCATTTGATTTTGTTAGTAATTTAACTTTTGTTGCCGTTTGTTTTGTATAATTTAGTGCGGTTACATCAATCGTAAATATGTGTGATCCAACTATCTTAATACAATTATTAAAACTTGAAAAAAAAAAAAAATACAATTATTAAAACTTTTTATTAATCATTTTTTTTTGTTTAAACTTTTTATTAATCATTTAAGAAAAATATTAAACAAAAAAATACAAATACGACTAAAAAACATAAATATAAAAATTAGATTTCTACAAAAATGTAAAACAAAAAATATATACGCTCTTTAGAATCTAGTTAGTCTTTATTTTTTGGTAGTCAAATCTCTTTTGAATGAATTCTAGTTTAGTAATTCACAGAAATAAATTTTATCAGTCCTATTAAACCCAAGTTTGTCAAATTATAAAAGGAACAGTGTGATTATTACGTTAATATCCAACTTAATGTATTTCCTAAGATTAAACAAACACGCTTGTACACATTTAAACTTCTGTAGAGTTTAAATGTTTTTTTTGTAATACCGCAAAAATTCTGATTGAAAATCACGAAACAGAAAGCGTATGAAACTATAATATAAAACGTTTAAAGAATAGCTAAGTAAATATGCAAATTTGTGGAGTCTAGATTTAATTTCTTTCCTTAACTCAATAAATCACTCGTTAGTATAATTGTTCTATATGATTTTTGAATCCAATGATACAACCACGATGAGATTGTTTTGCAACACCCTTTCGATTGTGTGCATTGTTAGAAACTAAACATGTTTTTGCTCTTCTTATTTGGCAGAAACCCTAAGCTGGTGGACATCCCTAATTTAGCTAACGTGCTCAAGTTCATCTCTGAACTGAAACCAAAGAAACCATACTTTGACCAGCCTAAACAGCTGGACCTCGTCGTCAAAGAAGATAGAGTTGGATATGGTGAAGTTGATCAGGCTAAACCGCAAAGGTTTGCCCTCAAACAAGATCTTAACCGCCTTCCTGATTCAGAATCTGAATCTGAGGAATCTGAAGATGACCAAAATGAACATTCAGAATCAGGTATCTCTTCCTACCATACCGATTTTTTATTTCTTTAAAAGTGTTAGCTCTAGGCTAGTTTTAAAGTGTATTGTAATAGTACAGATGCTAAGACAGAGATATTGAAGAAGAGGAGGACACCATCCCAACATGTTGCTGGACTTTGCTTAGAAGATCTTTCCAAATACTTTGGTGTTCCTATCGTGGAAGCGTCTCGGAAACTCAATGTCGGTCTCACGGTCTTGAAAAAGAAATGCAGAGAGTTTGGGATTCCTCGGTGGCCTCATAGGAAGATCAAATCTCTCGACAGTCTCATCCATGATCTTCAGGTCTTCTCCCTCTCTCTCTCAACGTCAGTCTAATACTTGAAATGGCTTAAACAAGCATTGCTATGTTTTGTATTGATAGGAAGAAGCAGAGAAGCAGCAGGAAAAGAACAAAGCAGCAGCAATGGTGGTAGCTAAGAAACAGAAGAAACTGGAGAGAGAGATGAGAAATATAGTTGAGAGACCATTCATGGAGATACAGATAGAAACCAAAAGATTCAGACAAGACAACTTCAAAAAAAGACATAGAGCTTCCAGAGCCAAGAAGAATCAAGAATCTCTTGCCACTTCCTCTTCAACTTAAAAGATCTTAGGTCTTTTATTAACAAAATTATCGAGCATATTAGTTAGTTATAAGATCCATGTTAGTCACAAGTCTGACAGAACCTCCTAGGCCATGTTGGTTTGAATTTTTGTTGCTGGTATCATGACTTCATTGTGCTTCGGAACTCGGAATTAATTGATGCAAAATGATTAGTCCATTGTCAAGATTCAAAACTTTCAATAGTGTGATGAAAGTTTTAGTTAATGCAATTAGTGTAGGGGTGCTCTTGAGTTGAGTGGTCCCTTTGGTTAGCTCGTGCTTTGAAATTCTACAATGACTCAGTCCACTCAACAACGACAATTGGTTAACGTGTACCGTACAATGAGGTTCGCAACCACTTCAAGTGTGCATGAGTGTTCCACCGACTATGTTTATGCCAAGAAACGAAAACATGTCTTTGCTGAAATTCTCTGCGTTTGAATACGTGGATTAAATTTCGTTTTCGTTTTTTACTTGGTCAAGTATCATTTCCGATTTACACCCAAAAAAAGTATCATTTCCGAAGTCCTTTTCAATGTATTTAATCAAATTTTGTTTTAACAATTCAAAGGAAATAAACTGAAAATAACATGACGTTTCTCGAAGCGTTTTTTGTTGTTTTCATAAAGATCATTTGAACATGTTATATTTTAGAAAACATGTTATCATGTGAACTATTATTTTTTTTTTTTGTAACACCATGTTATCATGTGAACATCTTTGACAAAGTGAAGAAAATAGATTCACCTACTGACGTTGGTAAACAGATGCATATACTAGTTTCTTTGCCAATAAAGAATCTGAATCTGATGTCTCCTGATTTCGAACAACTTGCTATAAATAATAGAAACCAAATGATTACTAAAAGATTTGTGGAGAATAAAAATTCTACAAAAGACAAATACTCCAAGCCGTGTGTGACCCAGAGGCTGACTTTTACGCATTTTGCTTGCACAAGGAAATTACATTTTTTGACTCTGTAATGGGTTTCCCATCACTGTACACAATAAATAGAGTTCTTCATTTTCTATTTTTCAATATATCTAATCATATCTACTATAACGAAAACTTGACTCCAGAATATAAAGTCCATGTTTATTATTCAGCCTTGTTGTAATCGTCTGAAAATCTTAAATGTATTCTGGATTAATCAGTAAATTATTTATTACTAGTTTCAAGCAATTTTTTTAAATATATACATATAATTACGTGGTTTGTAAGCTATGCGCATCGATTATAGACTAAAAAGATTCTGCTATGGTATAATTTTATTTGGTCGATCTTGTTGGCATTTTGCTATATATTCATTTTAATTCAAAGGGAATGCATAAAAAATTGACTTTAACAAGGAAAATGTCGTATTTAAGAATGGTGGGTTCCTCGACCTCCTCCCCTTTCTTACATCCTTCCTCAATCTAAAAAGAAGAACTCTAAAATCTTCTTCTATATCTACAACCCCACCAGTTTCCTTCTTTCCCCTTAAGTCAAAATTAAATTGCAATAAAGGCGCTTCATAGCAACTTGATCATCCACTAGCTCTTTGTCTGAATTGGTAATCAAGAAAGAGAGAGAACCAAGAAGAAGAAGAATACATCTGATGAAATGGGTCTTTTCCTTTCATGCTTTTCGTCTCCCTCTTCATCCAACACAGGTCTCCACACTCATGGTAATTCATTATTAATTCATAGTATTTTATTCTTACTATTTTCACTCCAAATCCATGAAAATTTTGGTTTTTAATCTGTCACATACAACATAAAGAGATGTTCACTTTCCGACATAAATATATGTTCACTTTCGGACATAAAGATATGTTTCAGTTTCTGACATAAAGAGTTGTCCACTTTCTGACCTATCTGTCTTTTGTGATTTGATTAATCAGCCTCGATGAACAACCACAGTAATGGAACAGGGTTCTCCTCGTCAACGTCCACCACCGCAGCGACGACAAACACTAGCGTCGGACAATTCTCGGAGGCGGTAAGCGAGAGCTCCGGTGGGGTTATGAGTTATTCCGGCCAAATCTTGGCATCGCCAAATCTAAAAGTCTACAGCTTTGCGGATTTAGTTACGGCGACCAAGAACTTCAAACCGGAGTCGATGTTGGGTCAAGGAGGTTTCGGTAAAGTTTACAGAGGTTGGATCGATGCCAAGACTCTTGCTCCGTCTAAAGTCGGTTCCGGTATGATCGTCGCCGTCAAAAGATTGAATTCCGAGAGTGTTCAAGGATTCGCAGAGTGGCGTGTAAGATCTCTCTCCCTCTCTCTCTCTCTATTTTCAACGAACAACAGATTGTTTTCCGATCTTGATTGCTTCTTTGACGGGAAAAACCAAAATTTACGTGGTTCGATCAAGATGAAGAGTTGACTATTCTAATCAAGAAACGACATTGACTTTCTGTTTGAGTGTTGCCGAAGAATGATTAAAATAAATATTTAATACTAACATATAAAACTTGTTTGTACTAAAATTTAGGAAATTACTAGTTTAAATGCAGGCATTCTACTAATATTATTATCAATTTTCTAAGTCCAACACAGAATTATATAATCGTTTGAAACTGATTTACCACTTTTTTCTTTTAATCTGAAGATAATTTTATATCCATTGTTTGCCAACATATTCACTTTAGTTAGGAACTTCCCATTGCTACTGGACATTTGAGTTGGGGACACGTAGCTAGGTTTATATAATCAAAGTATTATTCATATGTTTTGACCTAACTAGTATTATACTATTATTCATGTATTTTGACCCAAAAAGGTATTATTCATATGTAACATTATAGTTTAGAATTGGTAAAAGTTTTGACGGATTAGTCTTCAAGTTAAAAAAAGCCAAATTTGAGTTGTGGTTTTGTTTTTGATTTTGGACAGTCAGAAGTTAACTTCTTGGGGATGCTTTCACACCCAAATCTGGTCAAGTTATTAGGATACTGCCGTGAAGACAAAGAACTTCTGCTTGTCTACGAGTTCATGCCCAAAGGAAGCCTCGAGAATCATCTTTTCAGACGTAATTAAGATCTTTTGACCCACAACACACCAAGCATGGTTGTCACGAAAATTGATTCTAAAGTATATTTTATTTACATTCTATGATCCTTATTTGATTCAGGAAGCGAGCCTTTTCCTTGGGACCTAAGGATCAAGATTGTGATTGGTGCAGCTCGGGGCCTTGCATTTCTTCACGGCTTACAAAGAGAAGTCATATATAGAGACTTCAAAGCCTCCAATATACTTCTCGACTCGGTTAGTCTGATTAAAAATTCCCATATTATATGATGGTAATAATTAACAACTAGTAAAATCTTTATTGGTTTGTTTTTTTCCTAACGAGGTTTTGTTATGAAATGTTCATATCCGCAGAATTATGATGCAAAGATTTCAGATTTCGGTTTAGCAAAGTTAGGACCATCACAAGAGAAATCACACGTTACGACTAGGATTATGGGCACGTATGGTTATGCTGCTCCTGAATATATGGCGACAGGTACATTTAGACATATATATATTAGCAATAGTTTATTTTATCACAAAATAATTATGGCCTTTGGCTGTAATCACTGGGGACCAGAGATATTATGTTAAACTGTAATCATTTAGACATTTATGTTGACCGGTTATATTCTTCATCCTCAGGCCACTTGTATGTTAAGAGTGACGTCTACGCCTTCGGTGTGGTACTACTAGAAGTAATGACCGGATTAAGGGCACACAATCCAAAACGGCCAAACGGACAAGAGAGTCTAGTCGACTGGTTAAGACCAGAACTCGTAAACAAACACCGAGTGAAACATATAATGGACAAAGGAATTGTAGGTCAATACTCATCCAAAGTCGCAGCAGAAATGGGACGCATTACACTCTTTTGCATTGAGCCAGATCCGAAAAACCGGCCCCACATGAAGGAAGTAGTTGACGTACTCGAACACATCCAACGCATTAACGTAGTCCCAGACCGTTCTTCCACTAAATCGGCTGTTGCTAGCTCATCTCGTTCCTCACCACATCGCTATCAGTACGCATATCGAGCTGGTGCGGCAGGTCAACGAAGGGGGCCCTCGCCGCGAAAGCTTGGAGTAGAGAACGAAATGGTTGCTTGATGTTATTATTTTTTGGGCGATACTAAATGGTTTTGGCGTCGTTTCTGGTTATATTCTATTTTAAAATGAGATTAATTATATCTTCTTTAGTGTCCATATTCTTTGAGTGACTTGTGTATAATCCTCTACTTGTGTTGTAGTATACTTTACTCAAGTTGCACAAGCGTTGCAAAAATTTATGAAGTCTGATCAAATATAATGTTGATATGAATGGTGGATGTCAATATGTTTATTCGTATATATTTGTAAGCTTTGAATGTATTTATCTCTATGTTCTTTATAAAATTTATCAACTCGTTACAAAATGGCTAAGACGTCGTATGCTTATTATAGGTTCGGCTGTGGAAGTTGGTCGTTTTGAAAAGAGCTCGTTGATTGAATTTTGAGAAAATAGGATAATGAGGCTACAATATTAAGCTTCTTATAAATCAGTTTCCCACATTATTTCATTTTGAAAATTTACATTCCAGTTTCCCTTAAAAAAAGTTCGTGCTGTATACGGAAATAAGCCTGTCCCAAAGTAAATTTCCATAAATAGAAAGTGTTGCACACAAAAGCAATAACAACAAAAACAATCCGAACCTAGTCCAAAACAGGAAAAAAAACAAGATAAGTTACTTAAATAAGTTGTATGAAAAACAATCAAATAGCTAATAATGTGTTCAACTTCAAACATCTTCACTTGGTTTTGTCCTCTTCCTCGTCATCATCTTTCGGTGGAGACTTATTAAGATCAAACTTCGCTGCGGTTCCAGATTCAGTCACTTCCTGCTTCTCTTCCTCCACTCGATCCACATCCATAACAATCCCTACACCTCTCCCACCTTCGCCACCACTAGCACCACCACCAGGTCCACCACCACCGCCACCGGCGGCAACAACCCCACCAGAGCTCCCTCCTCGGGCAACAACACGAACAAAAGCAGAGTTCGGTCCTGGAATCATGACGCCTCTAATCGGCGCAGAGAATCTAGGAGGCGGGAGAAACCCGCGATAGCTCCTGTCTTTGTGAGACCTCAGATGTCCGAACACAGCCTTCCACGAGTGAAATGCTCTTCCACAGACGTTACAAACGGGTGGTCCTCTTGGCAGATTAGTGAACTCTGAAGTCTTCTTCCTCTGCTTTTTCTTCGCTTCTCCACCTTTACTCGAACCACCCGCTTCATCGTCGTTATTAAGCTTCATCGTCTTCCTCTGTCTCCTCACTTTCTTCTTTTTGCCATCGCTCTTCTCTTTCATAACCGCTTCCTCTGCCGCAGCGATGACCAACTCCGCCGCAACAACCGCTTGCTCGTTCAGACGCGCCTCTTCCTCTTCATCGACGGCGATACTAACACCGAAGGTTGCGCTGCTGATCGATAGAGCAGGGAGACCGAGAACGATTTCTCTCATGGCGGATTCTTCGTCGCTCCATTGCTCATCGGAGGAGTCTTCCTTCTCTTTCTCAGTATCACCGTCCACTTTCATTTTCTCAGGATTAGTCATTTCGTAAAAACCTTTCGAAGACTATGTTTTCAAACTCGGTGGAAGTAATCCTTATATAGCTTTCTTGTGAGCCACGGTAGTTATGGGCCGCTGGTTTCAAATGGTCGTGTTCGTTCGTTTACGTCTCATTCGCACCTTTTCGTTTAATCCGTCGGATTTAATTAAAAATCCATGTGGGCTTCGTTTGATTAAACACGCGTAAACTCAGTGGGCTTAACGAGTAATAAGCCCATCTGCAGTTTATAACTTATTCATTCTTAGTAGTAAGTAGGTTGCTTCATTTGATTATATGATTTATCATTCAAATTCAAACTACTTGACTAAATAGACTTATTATTTACAGGTGTATAAATCACGTTTGATATGGATGTATCATCATATTATTTACAAAGTGTTGTGATTGTCACATGATTTACAAGAATCACACATTGTTCTTACTAAAATGCTTTTCAAGATACATATAAAATATTATTTTACCAGGATGATTTAATATATGTAATTGTCATATTATTCATATTATTATTTCAAATAATATAATCATATACTTTTGTTGTCTCCGTTTCCCTAGAAAATAACGATTTCATAGTGGTTAATCCATTAATTTATGAAGTATTCTGAACTTTTACTAAATTAACTAACAAAAAATTAAAATGATGCTCATATACCATAAAAGATAATTTAATATACAGTAATACAAATTTAGAATGATTTAGAAATTTTAAAACAACACTAAAGATCACAGGCTTCAGTATATAGAGCATTTACCGAAAAATTCAATATTTTCGTAAGGGTTAACACATAGATTTTGAGAAAAATTCAAAAATATAAAAAAACTGTTTTAATGCATTTTTCATCATTCACTAACATATGATGAAGATCAAAGAGGTTTGGAACTTTTGGTGTTTCTGTTTCTCTAGAAAATAATGATTTTATAGTGGTTAGTCCATCAATTTAGGGAGTATTATGAAGTGTTACTAAATTAGTTGACAAAAAATTAAAATGATGTTCATGTACCATGAAAGAGAAATTAATATACATTAATACTAATGTAGAATGTGTTTAGAAATTTAAAAACAACACTAAAGATCATAGGCTTCAGTACATAGATCATTTATCGAAAAATTCAATATTTTCGTAAGCTTTAACACATAGATTTTGAGAAAAATTCAAATATGAAAATATTGTTTTAATGTATAGTTGCATCCTTCACTAATATATGATGAAAGTCAAAGAGGTTTGAAACTTTTGTTGTCTCCGTTTCTCTAGAAAATAACGATTTTATAGTGGTTAGTCCACCCATTTAAGGAGTACTATAAAGTTTTACTAAATTAATTGACAAAAAAATAAAACGATGTCCATGTACAATGAAAGAAAGTTTAATATACATTAATACAAATGTAGAATGTGTTTTGAAATTTTAAAACAACACTAAAGATCTTAGGCTTCAGTATATAGATCATTTACCAAAATTTTTAATATTTTCGTAGGCTTTTAACACATAGATTTTGAGAAAAATTCAAAAATATGAAAATATTTTTTTAATGTATAGTTACATCCTTCACTAATATATGATGAATGTCAAAGAGGTTTGGAAATTTTGTTGTTTCCGTTTCTCTAGAAAATAACGATTTTATAGTGGTTAGTCCACCAATTTAGGGAGTATTATAAAGTTTCACTAAATTAATTGACAAAAAATTAAAACGATGCCCATGTACAGTAAAAAAGAGTTTAATATACATTAATACAAATGTAGAATGAATTTTGAAATTTTAAAACAACACTAAAGATCACAGGCTTCAGTATATAGATCATTTACCGAAAAAGTCAATATTTTCGTAGGCTTACACATAGATTTTGATAAAAATTCAAAAATATGAAAATATTGTTTTAGTGTATAGTTGCATCCTTCACTAATATATGATGAAGGTCAAAGAGGTTTGGAACTTTTGTTGTCTACGTTTCTCTAGAAAATAAGGATTTTATAGTGGTTAGTCCACCAATTTAGGGAGTATTATAAAATTTTACTAAATTAATTGACAAAAAATTAAAATGATGTTCATGTACAATGAAAGAGAGTTTAATATACATTAATACAAATGTAGAATGTGTTTTAAAATTTTTAAAAATACTAAAGATTATAGACTTCAGTATATAGGTCATTTACCGAAAAATTCAATATTTTCGTAGGCTTTAATACATAGATTTTGAGAAAAAATCAAAAATATAAAAATATTATTTTAACGTATACTTGCATCCTTCACTAATATATCCTTCACTAATATATGATGAAGATTAAATAGGTTTAAAATTTTTGTTGTCTCCGTTTCTCTAGAAAGTAACGATTTTATAGTGTTTAGTCTACCAATTTAGGGAGTATTATAAAGTTTTACTAAATTAATTGACAAAAAAATAAAACGATGCCCATGTACCGTGAAAGAGAGTTTAATATACATTAATACAAATGTAGAATGTGTTTAGAAATTTTAAAACAACACTAAATATCATAGGCTTCAGTATATAGAACATTTACCAAAAAGTTTAATATTTTCGTAGGCTTTAACACATAGATTTTGAGAAAATATGAAAATATTGTTTTAATGTATAATTGCATCATTCACTAATATATGATAAAGGTCAAAGATGATTGAAACTTTTATTGTTTCCGTTTCTCTAGAAAATGACGATTTATGGTGGTTAGTCCACCAATTTATGGAGTATTATAAAGTTATACTAAATTAATTGACAAAAAATTAAAACGATATCCATGTACCATGAAAGAGAGTTTAATATACATTAATACAAATGTAGAATGTGTTTAGAAATTTTAAAATAACACTAAAGATCATAGGCTTCAGTATATAGAGCATTTACCAAAAAAATTCAATATTTTCGTAAGGGCATAAATTTTGAGAAAAAATCAAAAATATGAAAATATTGTTTTAATGTATATTTGCGTCCTTCACTAATATATGATGAAAGTCAAAGAGATTTGAAACGTTTGTTGTCTTCGTTTCTCTAGAAAATAGCGATTTTATAGTGGTTAGTCCACCAATTTAGGGAGTATTATGAAAGTTTACTAAATTAATTGACAAAAAAAAACGAAGTCCATGTACCATGAAAGAGAGTTTAATATACATTAATACAAATGTAGAATGTGTTCATAAATTTTAAAACAACACTAAAGATGATATGCTTCAGTATATAGAGCATTTACCGAAAAGTTCAATATTTTTGTAGGGGTCAACACATAGATTTTGAGAAAATTTTAAAAATATGAAAATTTTGTTTTAATGCGTAGTTGCATTCTTTGCTAACATATGATGAATGTCAAAGAGGTTTGAAATTTTTGTTGTCTCCGTTTCTCTAGAAAATAACGATTTTATAGTGGTTAATCCACAAATTTAGAGAATATTATAAAGTTTTACTAAACTACTTGACAAAAAATTAAAACGATGCCCTTGTACCATGAAAAAGATTTTAATATACATTAATACAACTTTAGAATGTGTTTAGAAATTTTAAAACAAGCTTCATTATGTAGAGCATTTATCAAAAAAATCAATATTTTCGTAGGGGGTTAACACATAGATTTTAAGAAAAAATTAAAAAATTGAAAATACTATTTTAATGCATTTTTGCATTTTTCACTAACATATGATGAATGTCAAAGAGGTTTGAAGTTTTTGTTTCTCCGTTTCTCTAGAAAATAGCGATTTTATATTGTTTAGTCCACCAATTTAGATAGTATTATGAAGTGTTACTAAATTAATTGACAAAAAATTAAAACGATGTTCATGTACCATGAAAGAGAGTGTAATATACATTAGTACAAATGTTGAATGTGTTTAGAAATTTCAAAACAACACTAAAGATCATAGACTTCAGTATATAGAACATTTACCAAAAAATTCAATATTTTCGTAGGCTTTAACACATAGATTTTGAGAAAAAATAAAAAATATGAAAAAATTGTTTTAATACATAGTTGCATCTTTCACTAACATATGGTGAATGTCAAAGATGTTTGGAACTTTTGTTGTCTCCGTTTCCCTAGAAAATATCGATTTTATAGTGGTTATTCCGACAATTTATGGAGTATTATGAAGTTTTACTAAATTAATTGACAAAAAATTAAAATGATGCCCATGTTCTATGAAAGAGAATTTAATATACATTAATACAAATGTAGAATGTGTTTAGAAATTTTTAAACAACACTAAAGATCATAAGCTTCAGTATATAGAGCATTTAGCTATGTTATTATGAAAATCAACACTAAAATAACTAACTATTCAATTTTCTATCTTTACTTTTTTCTTGAAGAATTATTAGATAGTAACCATTTATAAATATCATTTCATTCACCACAAAATAAAATCATATATAATATAGCTTATATCATTTACCTATGTTGTTATAAAAATCAAGAAATATTGTTATATACTTCGTTATATAACTATAACATATATATAGAATAAAGTATGAATTAATTTATCAAACCAAAATTACAAATTTATCATTTATTAGTACATCTTTGTATATATATTAATCGCAATTAATTATCTAAAGATTCCTCCTCTGGTTATTTACTTATTTATATAAAACCATCTGTTAGTGAACTAAAAACAAAGAAGACCAGCCTTGGGTTCTTTGAAGCTGGACTTCTTAAGATCTCTTAACTTAAATCTAACCTGACAAGAAAAAGTAGTAATTTTTGTTAATCAAGAAAAAAATAGGTTACTGACAAACGACCAACCAACTGACTAGAAAAAATTAGTATGTAGCCAAAGTTGAATGTATGCACAAGAAGAAGACAAAGATGAACATGACTTACAAGAGTCAGTGATCAGTATGTAGCCAAAGTTGAATGGATGCATAACAAGAAGACAAAGGCCATGTTCGTTTGCTCACCCAGGTGATCCATCTGGGTGAAGATGCAAATTGATGTTCGTTTAGTGCATTATAATGCTACATCCAGATGGATCACCCAGCTGAATTTTAAAAAACTTATCTCAAATTCTCATCCAAATGAAGGTGAGTCTTGATGGTGCATCTGGATGCAGATGCATCTAGTTCAGTCAAAAAAGATAAATGATAAAAATGCCTTTTAAAATCAAAATATTATTTTCAAACCGTAAATTCAATTTTTTTGCATATACTTTTTCCCACTATAACCAAAAAATACATTTTCTCGCAAAAACCGGAAAAACACACTTTTCCGCCAAAACCGCAAGATGCATTTTTCCGCAAAAAACATAAAACACACATTTTTCATTAAAACACATTTTTTCGGCTAAACCAGTAAAACCACATTTTTCGACCAAAACCCAAAAAACGCATATTCCTACCAAAACCGGAAACAACGCATTTTCTCGCCAAAACAAAAAAAAACGCATTTTTTCGCCAAAACCGAAAAACACATTTTTCTTGCCAAAATCGAAAAATGGAATTTTCCTGCCAAAACTGAAAAACGAAATTTTCTCACCAAAACCAGAAAACAAAATTTTCCCACCAAAACCGGAAAAACGCATTTTCTCGCCAAAACCGAAAAACACAAATTTCCCGCCAAAACCAAAAAACACAATTTTCTCGCCAAAACAAAAAAAAAACACAATTTTCTCGCCAAAACCAAAAAACACAATTTTTCCGCCAAAACCGGAAAACAGAATTTTCCCGCCAAAACTGGAAAGCAGAATATTTCTGCCAAAACCAGAAAACTGAATTTTTCCACCAAAACCGGATAACACATTTTCCCGCCAAAACCGGAAAATGTATTTTCCCGCCAAAACCGGAAAAATGTATTTTCCCGCCAAAACCGGAAAATGTATTTTCCCGCCAAACCCAGAAAAAAACTTATTTTCCCGCCAAAACCGGGAAAACGTATTTTCCCGCCAAAACCGAAAAACGTATTTTTCCGCCAAAACCGGGAAAACGCATTTTCCCGCCAAAACCGGAAAAATGTATTTTTCCCGCCAAAACCGGAAAAATGTATTTTCCCGCCAAAACCGAAAAAATATATTTTCCCGCCAAAACCGCAAAAATAACATTTCCCGCCAAAATCGTGAAAAAAAAACTTTTCCCGTCAAAAACACTTTTTGCGCCAAAACTTCAAAACACACTTTTTCCGTCCAAACCGCAAAAACGTATTTTTCTGCCAAACCCATAAAACATATTTTCCGTCAAAACCATAAAAATGCACTTTTTCGCAAAAAAAAAAACACATATTTCCTCAAAAACCGCAAAAATATTTTCGGCCAAAACCGTAAAAATGCTATTTTTCCGCTGAAACGTAAGAAATTATATTTTAGTCATTTTATTAACAACTCCACCTAGATGCAGATGGAAGTTAAAAATGAAAAGCAAACGAACATAGTTGCATTCAGATGATTCATCTGGATGCATGAACGAAATGAAGAAACGAACAACACCCAGATGGAGCATCTGGATGATACATCTAGATGGACCGCATTTTCTAGATGTACAAACGAACAGGGCCAAAGAGGAACATGAGTTACAAGAGTCACTGGCCATTACCTGATGATTAATTCATGTTAGAAACAAACAGATCAGACTACGTGACCCATGTTCTTCTCACATGTTCCCACGTCGTTTAACCCGAGAATTCCTCTGTTCTTGAGCTTCTCCACTACATATATAGTAACGGTCAAGAACCTATAGAGCATCTCAACCAAAATATAGTATTCTCTTAAATAATTATTCATGGAGGGTTTAGATTCAGTTTTCTGTCTGATCGAACCACACACCAGCCGGTTCGATCTGTGAGTCTTCCTTCAAGAATCCATCCACTCTCTATTAAACTCAGATCAGCCTTGAACCGGCTCAGTATCTGGAAGAGATCCTCTTCCTCAATCTCAGTTTCAGCTTCTTTCGGGTCCGAGAGACTTCTCGTTGGACTAGTGAACCTCACCGAGCTCTACGGTTGCGTCCACGAGCTACTTGAGTCTCCTTACGTGAGACACACTCTACGTCACCACCAGAAGGGAAACTTCTAGATGAGTCTTTAAATGTATCCGTCGTGTTGCTGGACGTGTGTGAGGCTGCAAGGGAGGTGGTTGCCACGATGAGAGAGCACATGATGAATCTCAAATCAGCTCTGCGTAGGAAAGGTAGCGTAGAGAAGGAGGTTAGGGCATATGTTAACGTGAGGAAGAAGGCAAAGAAGAAATCTCCAAACACCTCAATGGACTTAAGAAAATGGAAAACTAGAGATATTTCCACAAATATAGATCAAGATCCAGCGGTAGCATCTACGAGTGTTCTGAGAGAGACGATCGAAATCTCTGTCTCGATCCTCAGGCATCTTTTGTTGTTCCTATCGACCACACCACCACCACCTCCAGCAAGGAAAATCAAGAACTCATTGGTCTTTTTCGATTCCTTTAGCATCGAGGTCATTGGCAGATAGATATCTGGATCTGATAAAAGAAGCGAAAAATCTTGATGATGTCTTTTTAGGTTCTCTTGAGAAGAACAAGAGGAGAGATATCGTTGAAGAGAGCTTTGGTGATCTGGAGCAGAGCTGGACTCAGTTTTCAAGTGTTAGTCAAGAACAGAGTACTGTTCCTTAATATCCTAAGTAACTGTTGAGACCTGAGTCTTTTTTTTTTCCTCCGAGCTTTTCTTTTTGTCAATCAGATGTATACATCTTTGTCCTCAAGTTGTTTCTCTTGCAAGAAAAAGAAAACAAGATCTCAGTTTGCATAGTTCTACTGGACGATTGTAACCACTAGACCTAAAGAGGTTGGCTTGTCCTTGGTAACTAATTAAACTCAAATCATTATCACGTGCACCCTTCCCCCGGGGATTATTCTAG